>NC_133762.1:16477155-16803155 GCF_036562045.2 Rhinolophus sinicus
ACCCTAACAATACAACCCTAAACCTAACAACTAACACTAACCCTGAACAAACAACCCTAACCAACCCATAAACCCAAATCCCTACCTTAAGCACATGAACCTTTACCCAGAAATTTAAATAGAAACCTGAAACCTGAACTTAAAGTTAAATTCCATACCCCAAAACAAACCTTAAACCAAACCATAACCCAAAAACCAAAACTTCTAACCCGAACCCAGAACCCTTCAATCATAACCCCTTTCATATGAACTTCGAACCCAAAAAAAACCTGAAATCCAGAAACTTAAACACAATCCCGAAACCCAAACCCCTAACCCCAAGCCCCTAAACTCTGTACTCCAAAACCTGAATCCAAATGTGAACCCTGAACCCAAACCTAAAGGCCAAACACCAAAACTGAATCCGGAACCCCTGAAACTCGAAAATCAGTACCCAAAAATCGAACACAAACACAAACAACAAAAATGAACCCTGAAACCGATTCCCAAAACCATAAACACGATACCCGAACCCTGAACACTGAACCCCAAAATCTTGTACCCAGAAACTCAAACCAGAACAAGAGACAAGAACCAAACCAAATCCCTAACCCCAAACACAAAGCCCTAAACCTCAACCACGAACCTCTGAACCCCGAGACCCAAACCCTGAACCCAGAAAAACCGTTACCCCAAAACCAGAGCCAAAACACAATCCCTAAACAGAGCCTGAAACCGAAACCTCTATACCCTAACCCTGAACCCGTGAACCCCAAAATAATGTACCCAGAAACTCAAATCAGAACAAGATCACCGAAACCAAACCCAAACCTCTAAACATGATCCAGGAACCATGAACCCCAAAACCTGTACCACGAACCCCAAAGACATGTACCCCAAAACAGGACACAAACACAAACCCCAAAATTAAACCGCAAAATGGAACACCAAACCCCAAAACCCACACCCCTAGCACGAACCCTGAACCCCTATACCATAAACCTCATACCCAAACAGCATCCCCAACCCAACCCCAAACCCTGAAACCAAATCCAAATGCTGATAGCACAAGAAAAAAAATGAGAAACAAAAACTCATAGACACAGACAATACTTTAATGTTTACCACAGGGTAAGGGGGGCGGGGGGTGGGAGATGACGGTAAGGGGGATCAAATATATGGTGATGGAAGGAGAACTGACTCTGGGTGGTGAACACACAGTGGGATTTACAGATGATGTAATACAGAATTATACACCTGAAATCTATATAATTTTACTAACAATTGTCACCCCCAGTAAATTTTTTTAAAAAAACACTCAAAAAAACAAAAAACCCGCACACCCTAACCCTAAACCCAACATCTAAACCTACCCCTGAACTGTAAATTTTAACACTAACCCTAACCTTAGACATAAACCGTAAACTTTCACCCTATCCCTAACCTTAATCTCACGAGATAGGAGCTCAAGAGCCCAGCGTGAGAGCCACGGACCATATTCACGCGAGAGCCAGGAGAGCGAGAGACGCCAGGATGTTTACCCGCGACCGGAGGTGTAGTTTGTTTTGAGAGCTTTGCTTAGCTCGGTGTTTGCCGTGGAGACACTGCTGCTCTGGGGACGGCATCGACTGCCTTCTGTACCTGCTTCTCTCAGTATTTCCCAGAGAAACACTGGACGAGGGAAGAGAAGGTAAGGAGGAGCTTCCTGTGCTGCCGAGTCGCTGAAGGGGGTGTTGAGCCCCGGCGGACAGAGCGGAGGCCGGGCTGGGTGTGGAACCAGGGCTGGTGTTTGTTATGTGAAGCGAGACGGGGTTCAGGGTCATTGTTCTACGAGCGGCTGTTTACTGTTTTCACTGCCATTCGTGTAGGTTTTATTTTAAGCTCCATTTTGCTTCCTTGATGTATGTGGTTTATGTCAATTCCACTGTGTTGCTTATGATTTTTTGTCTTTTCTCGAGTGACCTGGATGAGTCCATTAAAACTCCTGCTGTGTCTGCTGACACATTTCTAGTTACTCACGTCACCTGAGGCCCAACGGCTGCTGATGTAGTCTTCACACATTGCCTTTTAATAACACGGTGATTGCAACAGGGGTGAACAGCTTCACCTCCTTGAGTGAACTTGGATATGCATAGGGCTTGGACTCTATGAAATGCATGTCTTTCTGCTTTCATGGTCCGGTTTTGACATTGTTGTGTAGAATTGTAATTTACTTTCCATTAATTTCAAACGTGAAAACTTTGAATAGCATTACAGGTACTATGTCTGCACTCAAATTATGCAGCTGCATAGCTTCTGTTGATACACAAAAGTTTTTAAAATTGAGGAAATAGCATTTGTCCATTATTTATTACTTCTGCTTTGGTGTCAGATTACAGAAACCATGGTCAAGTCCTAGGTCAGACATTCATCACGATGTTTTCTTTTAGCTTTCTTAATCTAATCTCATACATGTAAGACTTTGATCTATCTCAAGTCAGTATTTTATGGTGTAAGTTAAGGGCACCATTTGATTCCTACACCTGGGGATACTCCATTGCCCATCACCATTTTTTTGAAAAGACTCTTTACCTAAATGAATGGTTTCCTCCTATGACAAATGACTGAAGATGGATGCATTGATTTTTGAGGTCTTCATTCGGTTGCATTCTATGTCTCTAGAAATGCATCACATCGTGATATTTCTGTCAGTGAGACTGGACATATCACCGTGACCACAGAAAACTATAATGGTGCAGAAAATCTATCACCTGGAGATGTCCTAGCACAAGGCATCATTCACGCGTTCGTGGTGATGCTCATATAAATACTACAGTGATGCCTGTCATCTAAAGAATGTACTTAATGTGAAAGTGTACATATTTGGAGTTAGCAATTTGCAGAGATGTGTGAAACGGGAAAAGTGATGGGAGATTGGAAGTTCCAGGCCCCACATACATTCATAGGGCCTCACCCCTCCAGGATAGTAAATGTGTTACAGAAAATGATACAGTTAAATTACACAAGGGCAAATCGTGACCGGCTTCATGTAGGCTATTGAGTGGTCTGTGATCTTTCTGTGATGCTCCTGTAAAAACAGTGAACCAAATGCAGGGGGTAGGAAGCATTGGTTATTCTACTTTGTCTTCAAAAATGATGAACTTTAGACATCGATATCTATGCATAGAATGGCTGCTTCTACTATTTTTCTTGGTAACTGTCGTGCACTTACAGTCTGGGCAATTCAATGGGGCTTTGACCTTACTGGGATAACTGATGTGCCCTTCAATAAGTGAAAAGTTTTTCATAATATATCTTAGTCACATTTTTAACGTAAAAGGTGGATCATCTGCAGCTTTAAGTCAAAAGGTAGAAAAAGGGGCATCTGCATTATAATGTTTTAGGTTCAGTATTCTGCAGTTTGTACCATTCTCTAAACGCATGAAACTAATAAAAAATTCTCTTTGTATTTAACAAAGCAGACGTCAGTTTTAACTCTTAGCTCAGAGAATATCCAAACCTGTTTGGAGGGAACTTGGTAAACCTCTGTATCTACCCTGCAGGTACTACGTCTTCGAAGACGAGGTGGAACGTGCTTTTGTACCTGCTTTACTTCAGTATCTCTTCAGGAACTGTGGAAAAGAAGAAAAAGGTAAGGAGAATCTTCCTGTGTGTATAGTCTGCTGAGAGGTGGGGAAAAGCTTATCTGTTATCTGAAAACGAGGCATAGAAAGGAATTGGTGTGAAAAATCATGGTTTTTTTGTGGTATCAGTAAGTATTCAGTGCTGATTTTTTTGCATGTGGCTGTCCAGTGTTAATAGTGCCGTTTATGTGAGTTCAGTCATGGGCTCCTTTATGCTCTATGATCTGTCTTTGGTTTTATGCCAATGCCACGCTGTTTTTGCTACTATACTTCGTGGTCTAGTGATCTGGAACACTGGAAATAAAAATCTGATTATGTCTACCGTATCCCAGGTCACCCACGTCACCCGAGGCACAGTGCCTACTGATACAGTCTCCCAACAGTGCCTCTAATTAGCTTCACCTCTTTGGGAGAGTTGGGTCTGCATAGGTCTTATCCCCTCTGACAGACTTGGATGTGTTCTGCTTTTCTGGCATAGTATTGATGTGGTTGTTTCAAATAGATTACTATGCAGTTATTACAAAGTTATGGAAAACTTTCTATAGCACTAGATTCTTTCTGTGCTCAGATTTCAGGGTTCGGTCCCTAGTCGGGCTCTGCATCTGATATCCGGGGTTCGAGACTGGTTGGGTCCAGCTTCAAGTCTGGGCCCATGTGTGTGGGATATGTACAGCTCTGGCTCCAAGGTTTGATGTCTGCAACCTAGTATCCGTGGTCCGGCATCACATGTGAGGCTCTGGCGGTTGGTGTCCAGCATCCGTGGTGTCTAGCTTGTGTTCTGGCTTTGAGACTGGCTCAAATTGGGGTCCGGTTCTACTCTGCGACATCCGATCGATGTCCCGGGGTCTGTTGTCCAGCGTTGGAAAAATGGTTAGGTACCCAGTACAGATTCGGGAACACAGGATGTGTGTCCCGAATCTAGCATTGGCAGCAGGTGTCTGTCAAACTATGATCGTTTACCATGATTCAATGTCAAAAGGAATCCCCAAATTGGGGTTGTGGTGAAGATGGAAATTGTATTCAGTGCAAATAGCTCTATTGTGATACAGCATTGCTGTGAGAATAGCATAGCTGTGGAGCGGCTCAGTAGTGTTACAGCTCAATTATGGATCATCGGAGCCCTAAGTAGAAGAGACCCTGAGGTGAGTTCCCTCTCTGGCTAGACACTTCTGCTCTACGTTCCTCCATGACCTCCGGCGTTGTCTGGTCCTGTCTGCTTTGCCCCTGAGAGACATCGTTCATGTGCAGTGCACTGTGGGAGGCAGGCGGTTTCCTGCCAGACTCTCCCTGAAGTGTGGTTTGTGTAAAAACCGTGTGTGAAAATGGCTGCTGGGCTACCTTTTTAACAATTTGAGGCGTTAGCCGGCCTTGACACTTAAGGAGATGTCTTCTTTCTCAGAGCTTACGTCTGTGTTCTTTTTGCATGTGAGGGGCACGGGTAAATGAAACATGGCTGCCAGAGTCTCCTGAGAGCAATTAGGCAACAGAAACATAGCTGTCAGAATCTCGGGACAGCAGAGTTTCACGCTAGAAACTTGTCCTCTGAAATATCCCAAGAGCACTTCCGTGTGAAAATAATATGGCCACCAGATCTCCCGACAGCACTTTCGCTTGAAAATATGGCGCCGAAATCTCACGATAAATATGGCCGAGATCTCCCGAGAGCACTTTCGCTTGTAAAATATGGCGCCGAAATCTCACGATAAATATGGCCGCCGAGATCTCCCGACAGCACTTTCGCTTGAAAATATGGCGCCGAAATCTCGCGATAAATATGGCCGCCGAGATTTCCCGACAGCACTTTCGCGGAAAATATGGCGCCGAAATCTCGCGATAAATATGGCCGCCGAGATTTCCCGACAGTACTTTCGTGGGAAAATATGGCGCCGAAATCTCGCGATAAATATGGCCGCCGAGATTTCCCGACAGCACTTTCGCGGGAAAATATGGCGCCGAAATCTCGCGATAAATATGGCCGCCGAGATTTCCCGACAGCACTTTCGCGGGAAAATATGGCGCCGAAACCTCGCGATAAATATGGCTGCTGAGATTTCCCGACAGCACTTCCGCATTAAAATATGGCTGCCGAAATCTCGCCACAAACACAGCCGCCGGTATCTCCCAACAGCACTTACGCGTGAAAAATATGGCCGCCAAAATCGCGCAAGAGCAGAGGTTCGCGCGTGAAACATGGCCACTGGAGTCACGGGAGAACAGCAGTTTGCACAATAAA
Organism: Rhinolophus sinicus; assembly: GCF_036562045.2. Classification (NCBI taxonomy): domain Eukaryota; kingdom Metazoa; phylum Chordata; class Mammalia; order Chiroptera; family Rhinolophidae; genus Rhinolophus; species Rhinolophus sinicus. Next base: position 16,482,991 of record NC_133762.1, read on the forward strand.
CATGGTCGTGGGAATCTCATGAGAGCAGAGGGTCACACCAGAGCTGGGGCCGCTAGAGAATCAGAAGAGAGGCCTCTGCCGTGACAGACGCCATGATGCCTTTCGTGTCCTGCAGTGGTATCTTCTGTGAGGGAACTGGTTTTTTCACTGTATCTATCCTGGACGCTCTCCGGCTGGGACACGACGTGGGATTTCCTTCTGTACCTGCTTTACCTCTCTGTCTCCCCAGGAGGCATGAACGAGAGCCAAAGGTAAGGAGACTATGCCGACTCTGCGGTTCGCGGGAGGTGTGTTGGCCAGTGTTGGCCACTAGAGGGCCCAGCACAGAAAAGACATAGTAGTGAAAATTGTTGGTTTTTATTTGTGGCGTAAAATAGCGTTCAGTGCTGTTGTTTTGCATACAGCTGTCCCATATTCCCAGTGTCGTTTCTGCTGCTTCAAATTTGGCTGGATTCTGCTCCACTGATCTCCGTGTTTGATTTTATGCCAATACCACCCTGTTTTGGTTAATATAGGTGGTTTTTGGAATAGTAATATGGAAAACTGGAATTAGAAATCTTGCTGTCTCCCAAAGCCCAGATCATCCACGTTACCCAAGGCGCTAATACGGTCTCCCCACAGTGACTCTTACGCCAAGGGCAGTTAGCTTCACCTCTTTTGGAGAACTGGGTCTGCGTAGGGCTTGTGCTGTGTAATAAACTGGGATGTCTTTTCCACTATTTCGGTGTGGTGTTGACATGGTTGTTTAGAATTATTACTTTCCAGTGATTTCAAAACCATAGCCATTCTACTGTGTGTGAAAGGGGTATCGTATTGTGATTTCAATTTTCATTTACACGAGTAATAATGTTTAACATCTGTTTGAGTGTGTTTTTGCCCATTGGTGTTTTCTATGGGGAAGGGTGTGTTCAAGTCTATTGTCAGCCATAAAAAAATAAACTGATAAATACCCTAACTACAGAGATGAACTTTTGTGGTATAAGTGCCTGAAAATTAGTTCAGTTTTGTTTTACTGTAATGTAACTGTTGGGCATTAAGCTTTTGGTTGCTGAGGCACCAACTTTAAACCATCCATCTAAAATATACTTGCGCAGGTACACAGTCACAGAGAGAGCCAGGCTGCCTCACCCATAAACTTCCCCTTTAAAAAAGCCCAAGTTGACCTAAATTTCTGCCTGCTAGAGTGACCCAATAAAGAGTGAATCTCTGAAACCCAAGGTACTCCCAACATCTGCCCCTACAAAGGCAGAAACGCAGGTCTGCACATGCACTCCCTCTATACCCAGGACCTTACCGTGTGGCCAGGGACAGTCAGACCTTCCACGGGCTGTAAATTATAAACCTTGTTTTTTTTTCCCCTCATAGTTTCCTGATAGTTGTTGCTGAGGTCATTCTTACAATCATAATAATAACAAGGGTCCGCCACATTGCTTCAGGTCAGGGAAATATCTACAGCGGCTCACGACAAGTGACAAGGACCCCAGGCATCCATAGGCAATAGCATCGTGACAGACCAGCTCAGACCAACGCAAAACAACCTTGACAGAACGCTAAATGACGGCCAGATAGAAAAGGCCACCGATAGAATGCTTCTCTTTATATGGGTTTATACAGATGTCCAGATTAAGTACACTCCTAAAAATACAAAGTAGAGTAATGGTACCTAAGGGATAGGGGAAGGAATGGAGTCACTGTGAATGGCGACAGGGTTTCATTTTGGAGTGATGATAATGTTCTGGAATTTCACAGTGGTGAGATTTGCACAACTGTGTGAATACCGGGGTCCCCTAGATCCATGTTTTCTCACTTTCCGTGGTCAACTTTGGTCCAAAATTATTACATGGAAAATTCCACTAAAAAATTTTAAGTTTTAAAATGCAGTGTTCTGAGAAGCATGATGACATCCAGTAACATTACGTACTTTTTCACCCAGGATGTAAATCATGCCTTTCTCCAGCGCGTACACGCTATATATTTTCCTGCGTATTAGTCACCTGGGTTATCAGGTGGACTGCAGCGGTACTGCAGTGCTTTTGTTCCAGTGACCCTCGTTTTACTTAATTATGGCTCCAAAGTACAACAATAGTGATGCTGGCAATTCTGACACACCAAAGAAAAGCCATAAAGTTCTTCCTTTAAGTGAATATATAGGTATGGTTCAGTACTATCTGAGGTTTCAGGCATCCATTGGGGGTCTGTAAATGTATCATCCATAATTAAATGGGAACGATTATGCTGAAAGTGACACAATGATACACTTTAAAATGATGAATTGTATGGAATATAGATATTATACTTCACTAACTCTCCTAAAAAGAGAGCAATTTTTTAACCTCAAAGATTTTGAGTAATTTGATAGTTTTTCAACAGTCATCTCATCAAGATTTACAACATTTCCATTGCCCTGGAAGACAATCTTTTAAATGCCAGGCTTAATAGAAACTAGCTGGAGTCTCATAGTATCTTCTGCATTCAATCTACATCTTGTACTTGTGGAAATGCATAAAGGAAATATGGACACGCCCAAGTATGTAGTTGAAAAAGGACAGGTAGTTTAATATACTTATCCAGTAACTGTGGATATTGCTCTTAGACAGTAAAAACTGAACAAGGGATCATTTACTAGCAATGTACAGTCTGAGATCATACAGATGTTGACCTTAAACAAAAAGTCAACTAGATATTCCTTCAACAACCAAAAAAAAGGTTTATTTGGGGGAAAAGGGAGAATTCACACCCAGGACATGCAGCCATGGACAGCCGTGCTGCCAGTCCCCAGCAGAAAAGCAGAGATTCTTTTCTAGGAGTTTGGAGAGCTGTGATAACCAAGGGGCTCTTCCTGTAGGGCTTTGTCATCCATGTAGCAGTGAGAGCTCCCCCTACAGGCCCTCCCCATTCCAGTCTTGGGCGAGGGTCTGTATTTTTTTACACAGGCAAACTTTTTTGCTGTATTATATTACAATCCATTGGTCTAACGTGCACTTTAAATCGTAGTTTCGTGCATGATTTTGTAACATCATGCACTGGTTATTTCAAAAACTATGGGTTCGATGACCTATGCAGATCTCACGAATGTGAACACATTTCATTTTACATCAATAATCATATTCATCACTATCATCAGTCTTAAGTACTTGGAAGCTGTGACATTCACAGTGGCAGATACAACTTTTCCAAAATTCTGTTTTTCATTTGAAGCTCAGTTTTATATTGCCAAGAAACGTTATTTATTTTGCATGAATTTTCCTTCATGCAAAGTTGAGCTTCCAAATCTTATGATCACACAAGTGCTCTTTCTGGGGACAATTTAAATACAAATTGTAGAATATTTGTTACATAGATATTATAAGACAGGTAATCAAAAGTTGAGATCTTATAAAATTATTTTTTAACGCTCCATTAAGGACATTCTGAAGTGAAATATGTCACATTTCTTAAAACTGTGAATGTGGTCATGAAGAATAATAACATAGCTACTGATTAATCAACTCTAGTACCATTTGCTTGATGCATAATGAGTGGCAATAGTTTTACTGACTATAGTTTTTGCAAATCAAGGGAAATAATGCAAATAATCGGTGGAAATCCAACAAATATGTTAAATCTGGGATTATCAGTGATAACTGTAAAATTCTTTCGTCTTTTCTGTATGTGTGAAATTTTTCATAATAACACATTGGGGGAGAAATATAGTAGACAGCAGGACAGATGTGGACTATGATCTATTGTTTGCCAAGTCCTGGTGAATTACCCTAGGCCAATACATCACTGTCTCGTTCTTACAGCGTTACGATGAGCCGTGACAAGTAGTAGGTCAAAACACTTTTTATTGTTCTTCAAAGTGGTCTCGGTTATTTTAATTCCTTTGGTCTTGCATGATATTTTAGACTCTGATTACCCACTTCCACATATACCACCCTTTATGTATATTGTGATTTGTCTGTTAGGATGTATCTCCATGTGCCAAGCACGGTGTCTTCATTATCCAAGGACTATCCTCTCCCCTTCCTCTTTGCTAAAAGATGACTATGTCTTTACTTATTGGTTGGTGATAAATGTATGACACCTGCCCATTTGTGATTCACTGGATGAAGGTTGACGTCGTCATTGATTCATTCAGCACTTGAGAAATATTTCTCGAATGCCTGGTATGAGCCTGCCACGATTATTAGGCACAGAACATACATCAGTAACTAATATTCCTTGTGATAAATTCATTGAGGCGGGAAACACATAATAAATGATATAAATATTGATTTTTTTTAAAGGTAACAAGTACTCTGGAAAAACTAGAAATAACCAACTAAAGAGGATTGACAGTGCCAGTGGTGTAGCTGCAATGTTAAATAAAGCAGTGCCTTAGTTTCCTAGGCCTGCTGTAACAAGTACCACATAGTGTGGACTTAAAAAAAAATGTATTGTGTCACAGTTCTGGAGACTATATGCCCATAATCAGGGTGTTGGTAGCATTGGTTCCTTCTGAGGGCTGTGAGCGAAGGATGTGTTATAGGCCTGCCTCCTTCACTCGTAGACCTGTCTTCTCTCTGTGTCTTCACATCATCTTTACTCTATGTGTGTCTGTGTCCACATTTCTCCTTTTTTAAAAAATAAGGACAACAGAGGTATTGGATTGGTGATCTAATGACCTCACTTTACCTTGATGACCTCTGTAAAGACCCTTTCTCCAAAAAAGGCCGCATTCTGGGCCTGGGGGATATAACTTCCGAGCGTGAGTTTTGGGAGGACACAATTCAATGCTTAACAGACAGTCAGGATAGAATTCATTTATTTATAAGGTGATACACACTAAATCTAATCTTTTTCCATAGGACTGTGTGATTGAGTGAACTTTGTCACTGAAAATATCTAAACTGTAATTGCTGATGGACGTAACCAAAAGCGGTTGGTCTTTCAAACTGTTTGAAGCCCAAAATCTGTGGAATCTCTATTCCCTTGCCATCCATCTCTTAAATTCATCTCATTCTTGGAGTAACTTGCCAACTACAACCAATAGCTGGTTTTATACACCATTACTTTGTTTTTACTTGATTCCTGTACAGCTGCTGAGACACTAGCAACATAGTTAGTTTGGAACTCAGCTAAGGACGAAGTTAACTAAATCAATTTCTTTCCCTTCCTGCCGTGTAACAAGAAAACCAATGCCACCGTTTTCATCAGTGTATGCTTAATGAAGGGATGAATGTTAAGAAGATACTTTGACCCCCCATGTGCCTATAGCTTTGGACACTGTGATGCTGGGGTTTTTTAATTCCTCGGGGCTTTTCTATTCCTCTTAGTAAACCGCCAAGATCCTTAGCCAGATGTGGAGGCAGCAAGGAGTTTCATAAAATAGTGCAGCCTCTGGATTATGGAGCCAAAGTGATCTGGGTGTGAACCCTGGCCCCTCTATTTCTTATTGTGCAACCTGGCCCAGGTCACTTTGAGCTTATGAAGTGGAAGTTAATACATATGAACAGATTTACCGTGAAATTTAAACGAGATGGTGCGTGTAACTCACATGCCACATGATGTTTGAAACATAATTACTTTCTTCCCTTCAAATTCTAATTTCAACTTAGTAGCCGTTGCATTTTAAGTTATTATGTCATCAACACAATGACAGAGGGAGACGGGACAGTATTCGAGGGAGTTCTGAGTGATTTTTCAGAGAGAATTATTATTCTCCCAAGAGAATAACGATGGTAGGGCATATTTACTTTTTCAGTTAGAATAGCTGATTTTATAAGATGCTATGCCATGTGCCAGGCATTATAGTATTGAGACCAGACACACACTAGCCAGTTATTTTTTAATTGAAGCTTCGCCATTACTAGCTATGTGAATTTGGGCAAATTACTTAAAAATTCCAAACTCTAGTTCCCTTAACTAGAGAGGGGAGAATATTGTGTTCCTCGTACGGTTATAGATAGAAATAACCTAATGCAGTAAAGGGCTCAGCAGATCGGGTACCTCCTAGTCAGGTGTCTGTAGTTTTTAAATAAGCAATGATGAGTACAACTTGTTGTGAGCATTCACTTGGAGCTGAAGATTTGTTTCCCCAAAATCCGTTTTTCTGAGTATTTCTTAAAATCGGCTTTACTGAGGGTACAATTTACAGAGAGCAAACTGGGTCCATTTAAAGTGTTAGCAAATGAATAGTCACGGAACCACCACCATCAACAGACAGATCGCTCCCAGTGGTTCCATGGTGGTCCTGTTTGCAGTCCGTTGCTCTCCCATCCCAGCCACAGACAACCGGGGACGTATCTGTTGTCATTAGACATTACCTGTTTTAGAATGGCATATCCGGGAGTCACAGAGTGTACTCTTGTGTGTCTCACTTCTACTTAGAATGCTTTTCACATTTAACCATGCAGTTGAGTGATCATTAGTTTGCTATATTTTATTGCTGAGTAGAATTCCATTATATGGCTATACCCCGATTTGTTTATCCAGTCACGTGTTGTGAATTATTATACGTGACATCTGTTCTTTACATGTACATAGGGTTTCAATTCGATAAATGGACTTGATGAATCATATAACTGTACGTTTAGCATTTTAAAGACATGCCAAACTGTTTTCCATAGAGGCTGCACTATTTCATAATCCCCTCAGCCAAGGATGAGGTTTCTATTCGCTCCAGTACTCATCAATTATTACACTTTTTATCTTAGTTCTGTTACTGACTGTGAAGTACTAGCTCCTTGGCTTTTCATTTGCATTTCCGTAGTGACTAATGAATGCTGAGCCTCTTTACATGGGTTTAATGGACAGTCAGTCCTATATATTCTTTTAAGTGAAGCATCTGGTAACATATTTTTATTGTGGTTTTTTTTGTTTGTTTGTTTTGTTTTTTTTGGTTTGTCTTACTACATAACTTATGAGTTATAAGGGAGACATTTTATACTTCTCACTGTACAGACCATCCTCATTTCGTTACATTTATCTAAGTGTCTCATGTTTTTGTATCACCCAGAAAGCACAGCTCATGATGGAAGTAAGGTTCGGTGGATTAGGAAAAGGCCTGATCTGAAGCCCAGAATGACTGCTGCTTTTACTGTAACCAAAGCAACTGGAAAACCAGGGGCTCACAAGGCGGTGGATCAGCCCAGGAATGTTAACAGTGTAAGGGGAGGTATTTCCAAAATGCCAGTATTTCCAAAAGCCACACCTATGACTTGTGCCAAGTAAGGCCAACTCTGAGACATGCTGACCTCTCACACTTGGGGCTCAGTGCTAGTCCTGTAACCGCAACACAGCAACTTTCAGCAGGAGGCTGCCTTAGGTCTGGGTCAGATTTTGCTCCCAGAAAAGCATCTTGGGTGCCAGTGAGCCCAGAAGGGCTGGTGCTGAGTCTGCACATGTAGCGGCTGAATGAACTCAACCAAGGTTTGGCACACACAGAAGCCACCACCAAACACTGATGACCACAGAACAGCAGCAGGGTTGTGCCACATGGGTGTTGAGACCTTAGTCTCTGTGAGTTAAATCCCATACTCAGGGAGAGAAGGACGAGAATCCAGGCCTTCTGAAAACCAGAATAGCCAGTAGTCTCATTGGAACTCGTGGGAACTCATATATGTTACATATGAGAGAGAACAAGCTCCTGGGTTGACCTGATTATTTCCAACGAAAACATACTACTGGGGTGTGTGAGCAACTTGGGGAAATAGGAATTTAATTTTTAAATGACCCGAATAGCTCTTTCTCCATAGTAGACACACAAACGGTCAACATGCACACTAAAATGTTAAAGATCATTAGCCATGATGGAAATACAAATTAAAACCACAATGTGAAACCCCTTCACATGAAACAGAATGGCTATAATTGAGAAAAATAAAAACCCCACAGACAGAGACCAGGAATTGTAATACATGCGCACCTAGAATTCACATCACCATGAAATTTCCAAATACAGCGAGGAGAAATCAGGTAAATATGACATTTCGACAAGGGTGGGAGTGGACTCTTAGATTTCAGATGTAAAAATGGGAGATTTACAGGTAATTCAGGAAAAGCTGAACACACGTGGCAGGTACATTTGGTGAGGCTCATGCATGGACTCTTCCTGTCTACTGCTAAGGGGATTGTGCTCAGGGTTTTATTTGTGCTTCACAGTCTTTAAGGAGGCAGGAAAAGGGGAGTCAGGCTGGAAGAGGGAGGCTTGTATTGTTAAAAATGCCCCTTTTGCAATTTATTTTCCTTGGCTCGGCTCTCTGGCCTCAGTTGTGGGCTGTGTTTACATTTCTGATCTGCTCGGCAGAGGACCTGGGGGAGATGCTGAGACTCTAATTTGTATCAGACTGAAAAAGCCGCCTCAATTTTGGTCAAGTTCCTGATCAGTTATTACATTCCTTAAAACTTGTTCCAACATACCAATTCTCGTAATATTAGATCGAAATACAGTTTTTAAAAATTTGCACATCTCTTGATTTTCCCTTCTGCTTTTTTTAAACCTAATGTTGACATTAGCATTTTTAAGACCCAACAAGCTGAAGAACTAATTCAAAAGTTAAATCTCCTTGAATTCGTTTGTATTAAACATGTGGTCTTCCTCGAGGTTCCAATAAAACAGCTGTTTGCCATGAAAATTCTCCAACGCAGTTTCAAAATTTGCAGTTTTTCCAATTCAAAGCAACTGTGGTATGACCACTGATGATAGGATTTTAATAGCTCCTCAAACCAAAAAGCCCTTTTACTAGCTTAACCAAGGAAGCCAAAGGCTTTCTGTCCCTGTGCTATTTTCTTTCTTTTTTTTTTTTTTTTAGAGTTTATCGGAATGACAATTGTTAGTAAAGTTACATAGGTTTCAGGTGTACAATTCTGTATTACATCATCTTTAAATCACATTGTCTGTTCACCACCCAGAGTCAGTTCTCCTTCCATCACCATATATTTGATCCCCTTTACCCTCATCTACCACCCGCCTCTCCCCTTGGTATTTTCTTTTGATTACAAACGGCACAAGACACAGACACAGAAAAAAATGACCACTTCTGAGAGGAAAGAATAAAATCTGTGAGTCGCTACTCCCGAGAAGCCAGCTTCACAAACATTTTTTCTTGCCAATCTACATGTAGAAAAGAGAAAACGGACACGCAGCACTTCTAAATTCTCCCCAACCCCACAGAAATAGACCAGGAAACATGACAGGGTGAACAAAAACACCGCTTACCTCTGCCTGCAGATGAGATGTCCATGAGCTCCCAGCTGCAGAGGTTTCCAGGCGCTGTAATCCAGCCAGTAATTCTCCTCCCAGGCTCCCCAATACTGTGGGGCTTTAACAAAATTCTTTTGCTCTCATCTTGTGTGTTAGAGGAGATCAGGTCCTTGTATCTATCACCACAGGAAGGCATTCCAGGACGTAGGAACAATGCATCATGAGCAGAGGCAAGCAGGCCAAGGATTTAATAAAAGAAAATATATTCCCAATATGCAGGAGTGCACAAGACCACGAGGAGAGTGACTGCACCGGGACAAAGAAAAGTTAGGATTATATCTGAATGAGGGCGGGAAATATTCAAGGGTGGAGTCACAGGTGATCTATGGGCGTTTCTAGGGCGTTCCCAGGGCCTGTCTTTGTTGATGCCTCCTTCCCACCCGGAGGAGGGATTCCCTTATAGGAACTGTGAAAGAGGTGGAGAATTTTCCCGCCTGTAATGCTAATACTGTCATAGCCAATTACAATTAGCTGTAGCTGTAGCATTTCTTAAGAATTTTCCCTGCCTGGAATTCTGATAGGTTATAATCCCTCACAATTAGCTGTAGCTGCACTTTTTCTTAGGAATGATTGCATTTGTTTTCTTTGTTTCCTCTCACATCTTCCTTCCTTTCCTCCCCCATCTCCCGTGGCCCTGTGCTCTCTGCCTATGGTAATAAGTTTTTCTAGCTGAGCTAATCATAAAATTAATAGAATCAGATTAACGTAAAATAGAATTTTAACATATGCGCATGGGGAATTCACATACGTCTAAAAATTCCAAAGGCAGCGAGGTCAGATTGGGTGCTTGGCAGGTAATTTAGGGAGAGTGGCACACTCTCAGGAGGTAAATTGTTGTTAGGCAACCCAGAAAATAATGGGAATGGGGGAAGGGTGGTCAGCAGGCTCCACTGGGCGTCTTCCCGCCTTATGCTAAGGAGTTTATGCCAAGGGTCCCTCCCTAAACCAGGTCTTTCCATCTGAATCTCTTAGACAGGAAGGGGGGAGGGTCAAAGGCTGTTTCAGAGTCTTTTGTTCCCTAACAAGGAGCTTAAAGTCAATGTGCACAAAGACAAAACTTTTCATCCTCTTCATTCCCACCTTTGTAACTTTAATACAAGTTTCACATCCAGAAGTTAAATTGGTAGATTGTTCCATATTTCATTGATCTAATCATTCAATCCGGAGAATAAGTTAGTTAAATTGTTGGATCTTATTTCATGATGCAGTGATGTAGATACAATCCCAAATTTCACCTTTTAGTAACTACCCTGCTTAGGTGACTTGCTCAGGTGGAGGGAAGGAACAAACTGTCTTCTACCCTCAAGGTTTCTTCTGGCTGCTCTAATAATCAAACAGACATGAGACAGATTAGCCAAGAGAAAATAAGCCGATTTAATACATACACATGGGAACCCCGCACACAGGAGAGAGTCAGAGACCCCACATACAGGAGAGGTAGGGAGATAGAAAGGGAACGTGTGTAGCTAACACATGCCAAGCTAGGGGTGAAGTAAGGTCTCTTGGGTACTTGAAAGGGTCACTGCAGGATGATGACAAGAGCAGATGTTTCATGAATATCTTGAAGCTGGTCAGACAGACAGATGTCGACAGAGACTAAAGGAGGTCAGACAGGGGCAGAAATAGACAAAGAATGTGGGGTGTGGGGTGCTGAGCTGCTGCCAGCCCATGGTTACTGACTGGGTGTGGGCTATGTGTTTGGGATCCCTCGGGGTGTCCTTGGCTGGCTCTGCACTGTTTTCCCAGGTCTTCCATATAAGCCCGTAGATCCCCAAGGACTGGAGTATCCACACCAGGCCAGCACTCTGGACCTCAGGGTGGACCCACCCTTGGAGAAGACACCTTATGGCAGGGAAAAGCTGAGTGACTCTACCCCAATCCACCGACAGGTCCAGCTACCACAGCTGTGCAGGGCAGTGGCTGTTCCAGCAAAGCTGCCCCAAGAGCTTGGTGTTCAGCTCCCCCTGCAAATGCTGCACCAGGAGTGGAGGCCCCAAGGCCCCTTCAGCCCCAGCGCCCAGGCCAGAGCCTGGGATCCCACCACAGCCTGCCTACCCAGCTCTCCCTGGGGGCTGCAGTCTGGCCCCTGCAGGCCTCACCGTGGTCTTTCTATGCCCAGGCTTTCGGCTCTCAGACCTTTTGGTCTGGTCCTCCTGGGCTGCCTCTTTTACGTGCAAAATAAATGTTTAGTTTGCACCGCACTTCCCCCAGATGTGGTGTCTTACAGAGGCTCTCTAAGCACGGTTTTAATTTTAAAATGGCTTTCGGGAAGGTCGGGAGGCAAGAGGGGAGAGTGACGTAAGGCAGCATAGGTAAGAGCCAGGTGAGAAGGTAGTTAATTCAGGTGTGCCAAGCCGTGCGCCGGGTTTCACCTCCAGGACCCCACATTCCAGCGGGCAGCTTCCAGGGCACAGCCCTGGGTGTGACACATTGGCTCAGAAGCCTTTGGAAAGAGCTTATCTTGACCTCCACTCAGGTGTTACTCCCAAAATGCACACGAGATGGCAGCAGAGAATAACTTTTCATGGTCACCTGCAACCAGGTGTTATTCCCCATATGCACACGAGATGGCAGCAGAGAGCATTTCCCTGCCCACCGGCCTTAAAATGAGAATCCAGGCCCCGGGACTACATTCTCTTTGAGATAAATCCTGTTACAGGCCCTTCACAGGCCTCAGCTCACCTACTGGTCCCATTTTACAGAAAAGGCAGAAACAATTAGTATCTCCATGCACAGGTAATTAAACGGGAGAGTGATTCTAACACAGTTCTGAGTCCAAAACCGGGACCGAAATGGGCCCACATGGGCCAGTAGAGCTTGCATACATGGGATCCTGGACAATATTATCTGCGTATTATCAGATACTTTAAAACATAAGCAAAGATTCTGAGTATTCAGACTTCTTTTGTGGTGTTTCATATTTCAATCACTCCCTACCTGTATTCTCAGTTGAAGTACTTGACCAAAAGGTGTGATGTGAGAAAGCATTTAGCTTTATACCAAAAGTTCCTAGTTTTATACAAAAAGTTTTTCAGGGTCAGGCCAGGAAGCCAGAGGCCCCTCTATACGGAGTGCAGAGAATGCAGCCCCCCCAGAGCAGATGGTAAACAAAGACAATGAGAGAAAGCACAGACCTTCGTCACACAGGCAGTAGGGATGGTGGAGTGGACAGGGTGTCTCAGGTCTCCCACAAAATGTGAGGCACCTCCAGCCCCAAACCCACTACATCGTGGCCCCAGCAGATGCTACTAGACTGGGATCTGTCCAGCACTAACGGGTGAGGAAGGCTGGGGGGACAGGTGCCCCTTATGGGCAGAGGCCCCTCAGGACACACTCCCCTGGGAGCTGGCACAGCCAGGCAGAGGCGCACTGGGAACCCCAGCTTCTCCCACTGGCCACCAGGCCCAATGGAGTAAGTGTACCTGGCCAATGGTTGGGGACCGGAGAGGATTAGCTTCCTCGGTCACAAAGCCAAGCTCCCAGGACACAGAACGAGAAGGAAAGAAAAACCTCATGCGGTTTCTACACAGGGACCCACAGCTAAGTTTGTCTCCGCAGACGCCGGTCTGGAGAGAACCGCTTAACTCCCCAGCCTGTGGGTCCGGCTCCAACGACAGGCTTACGGGAGCCTGTGCCTGTGTTCTGTCCCCGTGGTAGTTCCTTCATAGGACAAATGACACGCAAGACACAGACACAGGAAAAAACAAACATCTCTGGGAGGAAATAATAAAAACCCTAGAGTTTCTAGGTGCAAGAAGTTCACAGATAATTTTTATGCCTATCTAAAATCAGAAGAGACAAAGGCCTCACACCCCTTCTAACTTCTACCCAACTACAGACAGAGACCAGGAATTGTAATACATGTGCACGTAGAATTCACATAAGCATGACATTTCCAAAGACAGTGAGGAGAACTCAGGTAAACATAACATTTTAGACAAGGGTGAGAGTGGGCTCTTAGATTTTAGATGTAAAAATGGGAGATTTACAGGTAAATCAGGAAAAGCTGAACACACGTGGCAGGTAAATATTTCTGAGGCTCCTGCATGGAGTCTTCCTGTCTACTGCTAAAGGGATTGTGCTCAGGGTTTTATTTTTGCTTCAGTCTTTAAGGAGACAGGAAAAGGGGATCCAGGCTGGACGAGGGACGCTTGTATTGTTAAAACGGCCCCTTTTGAAATTTTTATATGTTGTTTAGCTCAGTGGGCCTGGGGCAGTTGTGGGCTGTGTTTACTTTTCAGATGTACTCCACTGAGGGCCTGAGGCAGATGAAGAGACTTTCTCATTTCTAACAGACTGAAAAATCAGCTTCCATTTTTGTCAAGTTTGTGATTGGTTATTAACTCCTTTAAAACCTGTTTCAACACACCAGTTCTCAAAATCTTAAATCTCCAGAGAGATTTTTAACATTTGCACATCTCTTGATTTTCCCTTCTGCCTTTTTTAAACCTACTATTGACATTAGCATCTGATAAGGACCCAGGAAACTAAACAAACTCACTGAAAAGATTAAGAATAGTTAAATTTCCTTGTATCCCTTTGCATTAAAAATATGGTCTTTCTCTAGGGTCCAATTAAACAGTGGTTTGTCATGAGAGTTCTGTAACCCATTTTCCAATTTAGAAATTTTTCCAATTCAAAGGATCCACACTCTGGCCATTGATGGTAGGATTTTCATAGTTACTCAAACCAATAATCCTTTTCACAGCTTAACCAAGGAAGCCAAAAGCTTTCTGTCTGTTTGGTATTTCCTTATTGACATAGACACAAAAAATTACCATCTGTGGGAGGAAAAAGTCAATGAAGAAAACCTGTGAGTAGCTACTCCCGAGAAGCCAGCTTCACAAATATATTTTCCTGCCAGTCTACATGTAGAACAGAGGGAAAGCACACGCAGCCCTTCTAGATTCTCCCCACCCCTCAGAAATAGAGCGGGAAGGCTCACAGAGGGATCAAAAACACCGCTTACCTCTCCTGGAAGACATCCTTGAGCTCTCAGCTGCGTCAGTTTCCAGGAGCCAGCAGTGCCCCGGCCAGTAATTCTCCTCGCAGGCTCCCCCAATACTGTGGGGGCTTTAAACATTATTTATTTTGCTCTAACCTAGTGTGTTATCGGAGAGCAGGTTGGAGTCAACACAGGAAGGCATTCCAGGATGTAGGAACAACGCCTCATGAAAAGGCAAGCAGGCCAAGGAAGTATTAGAAGAAAGAAAATATATCCACAAAACACAAGACTGGGCAAGCCCAGGAATAAGACCGACTGTGCTGGAACAAAGAAAATTTAGGATTACATTTGAAAGAGGGCGGGAAACACTCAGGGGTGGAGTCACAGGTGATCCCAGTGTGTTCCCAAGGTGTGTCGTTGAAGCCCACTCCTTCCCGTTGGAGGAGGGATTCCCTTGTAGGAACTGTCAAGGGGACACAAGGGGTGGAGATTTTTCCCTGCCTGAAATGCTAATAGGGTTATAACCCATTACAATCAGCTATAGTTGCACCTTTCCTTAGAAATGATCTCATCTCCTCTTTTGTTTCCCCTCACACCTTCCTTCCTTTCCGCCCCCCTCTCCCCTGGGCCCTCTGCTCTCTGCCGATAATAACAACTTCTTCTAGCTGAGCTAATCTAAAATTAAACAATCAGACTAACATAAAATGGAATTTTAGCATTTGCGCATGGGGAATTCACAAACACGTTAAAATTACTAAGACAGCGAGGTCAGATTGGGTGCTTTGCAGGTAATTTAGGAAGAGGGGCACACTCACAGGTGGTAAATTGTTGGTAGTCAACCCAGAAGATAAAGGGACATGGGGGAAGGGTGGTCAGCAGTCTCCACTGGGCGTCTTTCCGCCTTATGCTAAGGAGTTTATGACAAGTTTCCCTCCCTAAACCAGTTCTTTCCATCTGAATCTCTTAGGCAGGAAAGGGGGAGGGTCAAAGGCTGTTTCTAAGTCTTTTGTTTCCTAACAATCAGCTTAAAGTCAATTTGCCCAAAAGCAAACATTTTGGTCCGATTCAGTCCCACCTTTGAAACTTTAATACAGTTTCACATCCAGAAGTTAAATTGGTAGCTTGTTCCATATTTCATTGATCTAATCGGTCAGTCCTGAGAATCTATACTCCAAATCTCACCTTTTATTGAATAAGTGATTACTTGCTTAGCTGGGGGAGAAAGAAACTTGACCCTCAAGCTTCTTCTGGCTGCTCTAGTAATCAAATAGACATGAGACAGATTAACAGAGAAAATAAACAGATTTCATACATACATATGGGAACCCCGCACACAGGAGAGAATGAGAGACCCCACTGCAGGAGAGGGAGGGAGATAGAAAGGGAACGTGGGTAGATAAGACATCCTGAGCTAGAAATGAAGCTGCCTAGTCAAAGGCGGATGTTGACAGAGACTGAAGAAGGTCAGACAGGGACAGAAATAGATCAACAATGTGGGGTGTGGGGTGCTGAGCTGCTACCAGCCCACGGTTGCTGACTTTGTGCGTGGCCTATGGGTTTGGGATCTCCTGGGGTGTCCTTGGCTGACTCTGCACTGTTTTCCCAGGTCTTCCATTTATGCCCTTAGGCCCCCCAGAGCCTGGAGTTCCCACACCAGGCCAGCACTCTGGACCTGAGGGTGGACCCGGCCTTGGACAAGACACCTGATGCCAGGGAAAAGCTGAGGGGCTCTAACCCAACCCCCAGGGCAGGTCCAGCTACCACAGCTGTGCAGGGGGGAGCCTGTTCCAGCAAAGCTGCCAGAGGAGCCTGACGTAGTTTTGGAAATCAGACTGTTGGTGATAATGCAGATACCATGTATTCTAGAAAAACAGTACATCAGGTGGCTGGGGACCAGGACTTTCAGTATGAGAGAAAGGTGACACTGACATAAGACGAAAGATGTGAAAAAATCCAGCCACCAATTTGCAGGGAATAAAGGACAGAAAGAATATAAAAACATCAGCACAGAGAGAGGTAATCTCAAATCCAGGCTCAGTAAAACAAATGACCTGATTTCCTCAACAAATAAATTTTAAGGAAAGAACATACAGATAAAAACCACTTAAGATATACATCAGCCAAATTCGGTACATAAACCTTAAGTGGAACATCATTTAAATAAAGTGTTCAAATTTTGAGACGATCAGGAAAATTTGAACACTAGTTGGACATTTGAAGGTATTATCAACAAATAAACATCCAGCCTAAGAGAAAGCTTATGAGTTTGTTTGAGCCAAACTGACAATTGCCAGGAAGCAGTCTCAATGGATTGAGAAAATGCTCTGGAAAATGGCCGTTTTGCAACTTATTTTATACATTAGAATCAAAGGAGGAATGTTACATGAAATCCACTGGTTATAGATTGAGGGGGTGGGAGAAAGCAAAGCGGGGAAATCTCTGGGTTTAGATAAAAAGCAAAATGGAGAGACACGCTTCTTTTACATTGGGAGGTACAGGATAGTTAAAAGCATTTTACAGCAAATAGAGATGGTATTTGGGGAACAAGAGAACAATGAGGGATTTTGTAGTTTCCTGCTCTGGCGTGGTTGTTTGTGCCGCCTGGGGGGTCCAGAAAAAGGGATTACTCTGACATTCCAAAGGGTGTGTTATCTTAGATGCAAAAAAGATGACAGGCTCACTTAAGGGAGAGATTGACCTTTGTCAAGGAAGCGACAGGCCAAGGATGTGACTTCCCCCCAAGGCCCACCTTAGATAGGAATTCTTCTGTTCACACCATCTTATGTGGTTTTCAGTCTCCTGAGTTTGTCAGGTTTAACCTGTGCCCCCTTTTCCATCCACATTGATAAATTACTATTATTTTTTTAGGTTGATAATTGTTTTGTGATGCTAAAAAACAAACAAAAAACAGAGCCCTTATCTTTTACGGATACATACTGAAATATTTATGGATAATTTTTTAATTTGGCACATTCACTGAAGTCTTTCTAGAATAGAAAGTGAAAAACTACACACAGCCTTATATGTATAGGAAGCAGATAATAACCTGGGATCGGCGATTCAGCAGGCTAGTATATATGCACTAAATGACTTAAATCATATTCGTGAACTCCCCAAAGTAAAATATTGTAATGATGTAGGAATACTTTTCCTGTGATTCCCCAATTGATGTAGATGATGTTGGATCTGCCGGCAGTTTCTCGTGTGGGCCGGATGGTGTCTCGTGAGACTGAAGAATGGAAACACGGACCCAAGAGAGGCAAAGAGTTTTAAAAAGAGGATAGTTTATTGAAAGCAAAGAGTCAGAGCTCCCAAGCGGGAGGGGGTCCCAAGTGGGGGTGCGCTGTGATTGAGGCAAAAGCTCTTTTATACCTTTTTATACCTTCCCTTGCCTGCTTGGGGAAGGGGAGCTGTTTGAAGAAGGGAACTGTTTGAAGGGAACTGCAACCTTCTAATGAAATTCGTCTACCAGGTTTGTTCTGCTTCCCATCCTAAAGGAATTAGCAAAGCAACCCATCTTATCTATCAGATCTGTTCCATTGGTCAGGCCAAAAGGAATTTTATGATTAACTTCAAGGCCTTGTTTTGTCCTAGAGCGGGGAATGATGTCAAAACATGGAGTTTTAGACTATGGCTGTCTTTTGTTTATTCCACCAGGGACCTCCCTGTCTCCCTAGAGACATGCTAGCTAACCTGTCTCAGTAACTTCTAGAACATATGTACAGTAACCTATTTTATTTTTTATTTATTTTATTTATTTATTTTTAAGATTTTTATTGGGGAAAGGGAACAGGACTTTATTGGGGAACAGTGTGGACTTGCAGGAATTTTTTCCCAGTCAAGTTGTTCTTTCAATCTTAGTGGTGGAGGGTGCCGTTCAGCTTCAAGTTGTTCTCCTTTCAGTCTTAGTTGTGGAGGGCGCAGCTCAGCTCCACGTCCAGTTGCTGTTGCTAGTTGCAGGGGGCACAACCCACCATCCCTTGCAGGACTTGAGGAATTGAACTGGAAACCTTATGGTTGAGAGCCCACTGGCACATGTGGGAATCGAACCGGCAGCCTTCAGAGTCAGGAGCACGGAGCTCTAACCGCCTGAGCCACAGGTCCAGCCCCTACAGTAACCTATTTTAAAAAGAGAACAATCTAGAGACACAGACATGGCTCACACATCTGGCCACTGGAGTCAGCAGCTTTTCTTACTGTTCATTTGTTCTGGGTTTTCTAAAATGGATGATTACTTTTCAAATCAATTAAAAAGTGCTAAAAGGTAACATATGCAACAGAGAGAGAGAGAGAGAGAGAGAAACAAAAATCCTAGTTTCTGTCATGTTTTCCCAGGTCTTTGAGACTGGAGGCATTCTTTCTGACGACCAATTCATGTTGGATTGCTCTGCTCACATACTACTGTATTTTTCCCCCTGAAACACAGTATCGAAACCATGCAGTAACATGAACAAACAGCTGATGTGGACAAGACTCCTACCAAGCCAGGGACCCCGTGAAAGAACATCATGGTTTTTCCCAGTTATACTAAAAAGCAGAAGAATTACTGATACTTTTTACACATAATAATCATAACAGTGAAGCGAGCATCACAGCACAGCTGTAGGGGAGGGGGGAGAAGGGGGGAGGGGACAGGCTTCTAAGTGAGGCAGTGGGACGCCCACCTGAGCCAGGTCCTGGCCCTGCCTACGCCGTCCTTACCCCCTGCTGCTGTTTCCTCATGTGTTACATGGATGGAGTTGTTACAAGGGATACAAGGAAAAATATATGTGAACTTCCAGGAAGAGACCTTGGCAGTTAAGTGTGCAGAAATGTCAGCGACTTTAGTATGTCACAATGAAGTGGGGGGATATTACACTTGGTTTTTCTAAAAACTGTGATCCATAAAATAACTTCAGTGCTTGTATAAAAATGCCAAGTGCTAGTTATAAATACTGTTTAAAGACAAACACAACAATTCTATTTTATAAACTATTAGATGATGAATGTCTATATTAGAAAAAAGAAAATTTAACAAAATAAACATTCTATGTCCTTCCGTTATTATGCTGGTGAAAAATTACCTTCACCTACATATCAGTTCCCAGACCTCGAGCCCTGAAAACCACAGAATCTGTCTAAGTGATCACAACACACCTCCATCCCTGACTCCCCGCCACCTCCAAGCGTGCTTGCTGCTAGGAGCACCCACGAGCGACCTCTTTCCCTGTCAAGAGTCGCAGCCACACCCACGCCTGCGTCCAGGGCACAGGACTCACGCTTCGTTGTCAGAGCTACTGCTCATCCTAAGAAGCTGAGCTTCTGCTCCGTATCCTCTGTGACATCTGGATGGGGCTCCACGCCGTGGCTCACGCCGAGAGGGCCTGCAGGGTCCAGAACGAGAGAACTTGGAACTAGAGCACAACCCTTACTCTTTATTTACCACCTGCAACACTTTGATTTAGCATGTGGAATTACAGAAACTCCCACAGTTTTGAAGTTTTACCATGTTATCCGAACTAATCTCAAAATACGCAGGGTCCCCACCTCCTCTCTCTGAATTACTGACTCCACAACTTTCCACAGCCTGAGCCTGCCTGCTGTCTCACTTTTAAAGAATTATTTGAAAATGTAAAAAGGCAAAGTCTGAAACCAAGCATTCAAGGTCTTACTAATGAATGAATTGAAGCAGCCTGTAGTTGCAAATAAAACATCACACAGGACTGTTTTCTGTAAGAGGTCCCCCCAAACACTTAGATGTGGGTATTTTAATAATCCTCACAAAGTAGGTTTTAATCGTTAAAACAAATCATAGTGATACATTTTTATATAAAAGAAACTTACCAGTAATCGGAAATAAAGCTGTGAGAAAAGGTGGGAGCTCAGTTACTAATGCACACGTTCCCTCCAGGTGAAATCTGGGGGAGAACTACCGATGCAAACAGCTTAGGTGAGTCTGTGTTGTGGGAATCCGGTTACATGAAGCTTGTAAACAGACAATACACGTGTGTGTTGAGGGGGGATGGACCAGTGCTCACCCTCCCGCAGGGCTGGGTCCCACTTACAGGAGGGGGCATGACAGGCCCTGGGGCCGACTCCACTGCAGCTTGTTCTGGGTGTGCTTGGGGGGTGAGGGGGGATGGACACCCACATACAAATTCGCCAAGCTGCACGCTTGGTGAGTTACAGCTGATTTCTGACAATCTGCAGAGCGCATGGGCACACGTGCTGAAGTCACAGGGCAAGACTGGTAAACGAGCGACCACCTAGCCTCCGTCTTGGGTTTCCCGCTCCCCTCTTGGCACAGCCAGTACGCCAGGCGAAGGCCCCGCCCTAACTTGGACAGCTCACCTGCTGCTCTCTTCTGCCAACATCTGTCACTGCTGAAACACTGTCTCATCAAAACAACCTACCTGAGAAGTCACATTTTTACTATTATACAGTGTTTCCCCAAATATAAGACCTAGCCAGACAATCAGTTCTAATGCATGTTTTGGAGCAAAAATTAATCTAAGATCTGGTCTTATATATACAATACAATATAATACTGAGTCTTACATTAATTTTTGCTACAAAGGACGCATTACAGCTGATTGTCCAGCTAGGTCTTATTTTCGGGGAAACACAGTATCAAGTCCAAATTATTCCACCTTCAAGCCTCTCTGCCAAGTCACTGCTGGGGCACCGACCGCAGCACTGTGCCGGGGACCAGGAAGACCTGCCTCTCATTTTCGTCAGTCCTTCATCTTTAATCAAAACCCTTCAGGAGTGAGTTGTACGTGTTTCCCCGAAAATAAGACCTAGCCAGACAATCAGCTCTAATGTGTCTTTTGGAGCAAAAATTAATATAAGACCCAGCATTATATCATTATATTATATATTATATTTTATACATTATTGTATTATATTTTATTTTATATTACACATTATATTATATTATGTATTACATTAAAGACCCGGTCTTATATTATAGTAAAATAAGACCGGGTCTTACATTTATTTTTGCTCCAAAAGATGCATTAGAGCTGATTGTCCGGCTAGGTCTTATTTTCGGGGAAACACGGTAGGAACAGATACAGAGCGTAGTTCCTATTCCCAAGAAGCAGAACACCCAACAGAGGAACAGTGCCGATCCCCTTACCCACCCTAATAACACGAGGACTACCACACGGAGGACAGGGGGGCAGAGGACACAGCTCTGCAGCCAGACCCATGAGGTCCCCCACAGAGCAGCTCCCACAGCAACAGCACTTTCGGGTGAGTGAAGAGCAGGGTCGCTGTCTCTGCAGTAGGTGTTGTATCCTCCCCTTGTCACTGGGAACCACAGGACGAGCACAGGCTGGGATGCGGTGGGAAAAGGGTACAGTTCGGGCCGCTGCACAATGGCAGCCAGGGCCAGGAAGAGTGAGGGCCTGTGTGTCAGATGCAGGAGTCAGAGCTCACATGGGCAGGCACGGGGAGGCCAAGGAGGTTCTCACCTCCGGAGCGATTTGCAGGATGCGGGTTAAGGCTGAAGGAAGTGCAGGCAGAGGCCCAGCAACATGCAGTCCAGCCAGTGCAGCCTTCTCCCCACAGCTGCAAAACGCCCGCCATGAGAGCAAACTCTCCGGGGTACCGCCATGGCACACAGCACAGCGGTACATACACACTGTCCACTGCAGCCGAAACAGAGCTGCCTGTCTCCAGACCGCTGAGATTCCCAGGACAGCTGACCCTCAAACAACGCCCAGCTTAGGGGTGGAACAACGCCCAGCTTAGGGGTGCCCACACCCACCCCCCGTTGAAAATCTGCATATACATTTTGAGTGTCCCCCCCACCAAATTAGCTACAGTCTCAAAATTTCATCAGATTCCAAAGTATATGAACTTGTGAAAAAAACAAAAATTTAATTCCATATACACAAAACTCAAGTGTTACTGGTAAGATTTTCTAAAATGGATCTAAAACTTGACATCTCCCACATCCAGAATCTTATAGCCTTAAGATACTTCATGCAAACACTCTGTGGACAATTTCCACGTTGAGCAAATCCTGACATACAAGTGTACACAGCCCCCAGCACCGGCACCTGGGGTCCAGCCCTGCTCCTTCCTCAGAGCAGCCTTTGAAAGCCCAGACCAGCTCCCAGCAAGCCTCTGGCAAGAAGGCCCACCTCACTCAGTAAAAACAGACGCCTGCCTGACAACACAAGAATGCTGAGGTGTCCGAAATGACACGACAGCAGCTGCAGGGTCCAGCTGTTAATAGCTGAAGGCAGAAGACTGCTCAGGGTCCTGAGTGTCGAGTCCACTCCTCGACTTCCAGGGGGCCACTCAGCTCCCGTCTAGAGGGCCGGCTGACCACCACTCCCCTGTTCTGGCTGACACATGAATTTCCGGAATGTCGCCCACAATTGTAAACCTTCTTCCCAGGGACTCTGCCCGGGGCTAGCCCCTTCACCTCCTCCCTCCCTGTGACCAACAGCAATGCAAATTCTTTCAAAACAACTGCTGTCCTTTTACTTCTCCAAACTCTCTGTAATAAAAGGACCCCAGGACCTGGTCCTTTTTCTGGCCAGCATATGGCTCAATAAACCCTTTTTTTAATCCCCAGGAAAGCTTCCGGCCATGAAAGTGATGAACACGCCTTTCCCCCACGATCACCTTTTACACAGGCAGGAATTACATTAATCCCGTGATCTGTCTGATAGTGTTGCTCAAATATTAAAAATATTTATATTTATACAGTCTCACAACTTATTTGTTGAGGAAAACAGACTAAATGACTTAAAATAAGATAACCTGTGAAAGCTCTCTCCTCCCTGGAGTTTATCTAAAAGTAAACAATTTACAGGCATTACCTCTTTCAGTATTAAAAGAAGCCATCAAAACCTAAGAGAACTTTAACTCTCAGGGGACTTTAATTATTCTCAGTTTAAGGACAGAATGACAGGGCAGGCCGAGTGACAGGATGAATCAGAAAGCTTGGTGAGGTCCAGACTGCTAGAACTCCCTAGGTCCTGTTCTCCAGAGGTACAGGTGGGAAGGGACAGGGGACAGGAGGGTGGTCTGGAAAGCCCAGGGCCCTCCCTTCACCAGCCCACCCACCGACTAGAAGTAAACAAGCCGGGACAACTGCTGGGAAGGCCAAGGGCAAGGGGCCCCGGTCCCTGCAAAGGAAAGTGCCCGCAGACTCCTGTCTGTCCCCAGACCCAGTGCTCCCCGGGCTCTCTGCAGTTACCTGGAACGAGCCCCACCATGTTGCTGAGGGAGCCAGTGCCACAGCGCAGATTTAGGAACGACAGACCGGCTGCAGGTCTAGGGCCTCCATCACTTCCGAGTAGATGCAGGGAGCCGAAACGAGGATGTTGCCGAGCTTCCACGCCAAGTCCTTGTACACTTTTCTTTGAATTCTTCAAGACACTAATCTGCGCGCTGGAAGGCTGGGAAGCCTGCTGCAGCAGTGGGGTCCGGATGTACTGCGCTTCCTTCAGATCGTTGCCTCCACAGCACTCTGTGCAGAGCCCACCTCCAAGACCTCGCTCAGGCAGCACTGCGAGCAATGATTTTTAAGAGCGATTCATATCTCAGGTAAGAACAGAACAACAAAATTTCATAACACCTACTTGTTTCAAATTATGAATTGTGAAAATAATGTAGATGGAATGTTTTGTCAACACCCACCACACCCACAAGGATGCCAGGTTCAGAAGGAAAAAAAAAATGCAGTTAAATTTGAAATTCAATTATATCCATCCAGAAGTTTGTAATTTATAGCAGCACTACATTCAAATGAACTTGAGATACCTGGAACTTAAACACCATTAAAGTATGAATTCAATACTAGTAAAAATTGTCAAAACCTAGAAAGTCAACATTTTAGGATTAAAATGATCTTGAATATAGGTCTGCCTTAACAGGGCTATGTCCACATATGGCAAAATCATTGAACGTAAATATGGTAAGAGAGCAGGCATGTCTAAAAAATCATTCTAATATCAACCTCTCTTTGAATATTTCAAGTGTTGCATGTCTTTTTTTTTCAATCTTTAAAGCAAAAAAAATTTGAAATTGAGGTAAATAAATACTAAGAAATTACTCAATATTTATTTGAAATTCAAATGTGAGTGGTGTTCTATATTTCATCTGGCGACCCCACACCCACCACACACAAAAATGCCAGCAGCCACCCATCCGTCTGCTGCTCTGGATCTTCTGATGTACAGATTTCAGGCAAAGACAGTATCAGCAAAACCGTCTCACCCAACAGAACACATTGTGACAAACACGGTATTGTAACAAATGCAGAATCTGACTCCGCCTACAGTTGGGAGTGGGAGGAGCCGCCACCCCAATACCCGCTTTTGAACTTACCGGCTGTGCCACCTTTCCAGACCTTCAGCAGTAAAAAGTACACGTCTTACCTGCTTCCCAACTGCCTTCAGGAATAAAGAGAAATACCCTCTGGGCCAGTCAATAAAGAGCAGTGTACCTTCACCTCACCATGGGGAAAATACTTTGCAGAGGTCTTACTCTTCCTAGAACTACACACACATCTTTTGCAATTTTATTCTTACTCCATGTAATTTTTTCTAAATAATGGTTTACCTCACATAAAATGGTAACGTTTTACAAAACACCTGATAAATCGTTGGGGAAAAAAGATGAACACATGAGCTCACAGAGACTGACACAAGGACTGAAACATGGCAATTTCCATAATAACATAATTTTGTTATCACAAAGTTTATCCTTGTTTTCCCCTCACAGTCCTCTGGATTTCTAACATACCCCACTCACACAACTGGCAATGGAGCTGGGAGAGGATTTCCCAGGAATGAAAACAAATGACCACAAATGAATCTCAGCTTCTTACACAAACTGTGTGAAAGGTGGGGCTTTATACAAAGGCTCGTCCAATTTATGGTGAGGACACCTCATCTTCACCACCAGGATTTTGGAGCTGAATGTTCCATCACTAGGACAGTCCAATTATTACATTTTTACCACCTTTCGGTTTCAGAGTCTTTGTTAGGTTTTGGTCCACAGCCAGTTAACAGCCAGAGGGGCGAAGTGCTAATGAGGTAGAATTTAATCCTGGATAAGCCACTTGGTTCTGAAGCTAGTCTACACCCCTAGTCCAGGCCAAGTACCTGACACTTCGGGTCACTGGCTACAAATGGAGTTGTGTTTGGGTGCTTCGACGTCTGCTTACCAGAAGGCCTGGAACCACACATGCTCCGCGTGGATCTGAAAGCCACCTTCCACCCAGGAGCCACAGTGACGTTTCATCACTATGTCAATACCATCATTCTATCTCCAGAAGGCAAACTCGGACTATACATAGGGTATGTTTTATTTTCTACTAAATACGATCACTTATTTTTAACTTTGCCTCATTTTGAAAATGTATTCCGTACGCAAAGGGTCGTTTTTTGTTTTTTGTTTTAGTAAAAATAGCTACAACCTTTTTACAGGCATCACTGGCCAGTCACAACCTCAGTTTGGCTTCACCACATTTTACGGCACATTGGGACTGAGCAGTTATTTTGTTCCAAATCGCTTATCAATGTGTGAGGAAGTAGACAGGATTCAAAGCAGGACTGCACGGCCAAAGTCCTCCGTTCTCTACTGCACAACAAACGCAGCTCTGACAGTTCCCAAGGGAGCAATATTCTTCAGCACGTGACACGTTGCTAAGTAACCTTTGCCCCAAATGACGTAACCACTAACTGTGGGGTAACCCTGCCCGTTGCCACCGGTGGGCACGTAACCGTCTGTAAGGCCTAATGTTCACTGGTAATTTGGCCGTGAGCCTAACACTCCCTTCACACTGGACACAGTCACTGCCCATGACTGACCACGGACTGACCAGTCGCAATGCCACTTGACGCTGCTCCTTCCCAAACCCGCACCAGACCAACCGGGAGCAGCCAGCCCAGGTCTCACCATTGGCGTCCGGGGGTCAGCAGAGCAGGAAGCCACGACCGCGGGGTGACACCTGCGTCCTGTGGTTTGTCAGACTCCGCAGCTGGGGCCACGTGCCAAGGGGAATGTCCTTTCCACCGGGGACAGTAATTCGCGTGCACGACGCAGTGGGAAAGGGCCCCACGCCACACCGCCGCCGGAGGAAGGAACCGCTTCTCGCCGAGATGACCTGCGTCCTTCCGAGACACGCAGACGAGTCTTTCTCAAGCACTTGAGAGGCTGCCGCGTACACACACTCCTGGGCTCGACGAAGCCCGGCCCGCGGGACCGGCGCGCGGGACACGTCTGTACCCGACACGCAGAGCGGCCGTCTGCGCCTGGAACCGCAAGCACCGGACCTTCGCGGCCGGAGTCTCGCCCCAGGGACGAGCCGGCACCGGCGGCCTCGGGAGCGGAAGCCGGCACCGCCCAAGTCCCGGTCCCCGACGGCCGGCTCCGGTCCGAGCTCGGCCGCGAGTTCGCAGTTGTTCGCACGACTCGGACTCCGCTGGTTTTCCGGTGGCAACGAGCTCAACACCCAGAACGGAACCGTTTCCCGGAGCCGCCACTTGGCCGAAACGCGCGAAGGCGACGACGACAGGACGTGACTGACGGGAGGACCGGCCGCAGGCGACCCCCACTCGCGCGCAGGGCACCCAGGACCCGGGCGCGCCCTCTGCCGCCGGCGGACGCCTCGCCCCGCGGCCCCTCCGCGTCCCCGAGGCGCGGCGGCCGCCGTCCTGCGCCGCGGCCACCTCCCGCCGGGCCGGGGACGCCCTCACCTCGCCAGCGCTCGGCGCGCCGGCCCAGGAACCGCAAGCGTCTCCCGCTCGGCCGGCGGCGGGCGCGGCGCGTCAGGAGGGAGACGGGCCCGCGGGCGTCGGCAACCGGCGCGGGCAGCGAGCGCCGCGGGGGACCCACCGGGCCCGGCCCGACACGCGGGGAAGGGAGGGAGGCGGACAGGAGCGAAGCGCCGAGGGCGGCCGCGGGTCCCCCCCTTCCGGGCTCGGCCCGCGCGCCCCCTGAGCCCCTCGGCGCCCCTCGCCCGCGCGGTCCGTCGGCGCCGCCATAAACCGCCGCCGCCTCACCTCGTCTGCGCGCGCGACGCCCCCACTGCGCCTGCGCCCGGCGCTTAAAGGGGCAACGGCCGTTGTCCGGTGGGCCCCGACCGCCGCGCCGCGGGCCTGGCCCTTTCCTGGGTCCGATCGCGGCCGGTCGACTGACACCAGGCGCCTCGGAGAGAGGAGAGGCTCGTGCCCTGCACTCGGCGGGGATGCGGGGGTCAAAGGGCAGCCGAGGGAGGAGCATCACTTCCGCGCCCCACCGCGAGCCGCGACCCCTCGGAGAGCTCGCTAAGCAGGGCCTGCCGCTGTTTAAGAGACGCGCCAGGGAGGGGCCGGCAGGTGAGAAGACATGAAAACACTGCGTGATGCACAGCCACGCGGCGGTGGCTGATGTGGCTTGGGCGGCGCCGGAGGGGCGCTGGGGACAGGCCCCTGCCCGCCCGGCCCGGCCCACCCGCTGTCGCTGGGCCTCCGCTGACCGCCACCTCCCACACCTGCGTCTCGCACACGTCTCACCTCTTTTCTGGGCCCCAGAAGACGCGCTGGGCACAGGCCCGGCAAACGCCCTCACACACAGCGAGCTGTGAGCCAGAACAGTGTTGCGCAGCTGCTTTGTCCAGAACGGACAGTGAAGACGGCAGATGACACCGAGTGCCAGCTCAGTGTAATCTGAAGGAACGAGAGGCACTGCTGTAAAGGTCTGGTTCCTAGATATTGACTGCAAACAAAAGGACTTCGGGGGGGGGGCTGCAATTCAGTACGTGCCGCCGCAGTGAGTTGTCTGCAATCTGGGGGAACAAAGCAGAGGAAGTGGGGGGCGCAGTTACAGTCGGGAGAACCTCTTGTAGGGCTTTCGCTACTCACGCGCTGAGAGCTCCTCCTGCCGACCCTCCCAACCGGTCTGAGCTGAAGTCTCATTAATTTTGACATGGGGCGTGGTGGGGTTTGCAAGGGGGCAAACTGGTCAAATTTATTTGGGTCATACTTTTTCAGTGATATGCAAAGGAGTGATGTGCGGATGTGAGCCCCTAGCTGCACAGGAGGAAGGAGAAGGAAGCTGGCTGCAGCGTGGCCTCTGGGTGGCAGTGGGTTAGAAGACAGCCAGAGGGGCGGGGGTATGCGCACGTCCCACACAGAAGGTCCCACACAGAAGGTCCCGCGCAAGGCGTGCCCACTTGGTTCATCTCCAGGTGCGTCAGGGCGCCCTGGTGAAGCCGGCCAGCCTAAGCTCTGGTGCCCTGTGGGACACCCCTTGGCAGGCCGAGCCTTGACTGTTGACCATAGACTTGATCTCAGGGTAGGGAAATTGTCGGACAGCATCAGGCTTTGGGACGCTCCTGACCAGGCAGGACCCTGCATAGGCTGCCTGATGGGCCCTCACACGTGACAGTTGAGGTACCTCTGTGGGACATCAGTCTGGGTGGTGGTGTTTTCAGAGTACAGCACTAAGACTTCCTTTGGTTCGGGTAACCCTTTTTTTAAGTTTCTCTTTATTGTGGTGATACATAGGTGACAAAATTTACCATTTTAACCATTATTAATTTTACAGTTCAGTGGCATTAAGTACGTTCTCATGGTTGTGCAACCATCACCACCGTCAATCTCCAGAAGTTTTTTTCATCATCCGAAACTAAAACTGTACCAAGAACCTCTGAAACTGACCAAGATGGAGGGACTGGTGATGGACTTGCTCTCATGCCTGAAACAACCAAGAAATGGACAAAATATGTCATAGAACAATGGATATTATGTAGCAAAGCTCAGTGACCCCTGTGTAATGAGAATCCAATGGGTTGCCCCATCTTACTGCTATGGGATTTTCCAGGTACAGTGCAGACAGGAAACCCAGCAGAGCCTGGAGAACTCCCTGAGTTGAGGAAACCAAACAGAATGAGGTCACTGCAGCCAGCAGTCACAGAGCAGCGTGCTGGTGTGAAAGAGCTTGGAGACTGCAGCAGGTACTCAGCAGAGCACTCATCAGCACATGCGTGAGAGGGGACACCCAGGCCCAGGAATAACCACCGGAAATGATGGACTGATTGCAGTCGCACAGGCAGAAGTGTGGTGCCGCTTCCCACCAGCCAGACTGGGAAACCTGACAGTGCAGAGGACACAGAGGGTCTTTCACAGGCGTCAGGAATAAATAATTAGCCCCACACTGGTCACTGCTCAAACCCCACCTAACAAATCAAAGACAGACGTGAAAGGATCAAACTGTTCCTAGTAACTGTGTCCCAGAACAAAGCCCAAGAATATTTATAAGAATACAAAATTTTCGGCACTCAACAAGATAGAATTCAGTGTCTGGCATCCGATCTAAAATTGTCAGACATACAAAGAAGGATGAAACTCCTACTCATAATGAGGAGAAAAATCAGTCAAGTGAAACTGACCCAGAACTGACACTGACCTCAGTTCCAGTGAACAAACACACTGCAATGTGCACAGCGGGCTCCTGTGCTGGTCTGTAGCAATTGTAGCACAGTGGTAAGTGCGGGCAACCAAACCCCCCTCAGCACAGAAGGGGCACGGGAATAGCATTTATACAAGGTTAAAACGGCTCACCTGCACAGGGCCTCACATGACCGGAGGCTGCAGCCCTGGAGCTGCCCTGGGTGGGTCAGTGGGTGGGGTGAGGGAACGTGACCCTGGTCCACCACCAGGTACCTCTGTAGACTTTATGACACTGTGCACTTAGGCTGCACTCCAGTTATAAAAAAAAATTTCAACAATAACGTGACCTGAGCTTACTTTTAACTTTTTTACTGTATAAACTTTTTAATTTTTTTAACTTTTTGGCTTTTTGGTAATAACACTTAGCTTGCAACACATTGTACAGCTGTACAAAACTACTTTCTTTGTCTCCTTATTAGATGTTGCATGATGGGGGGGTCTCTGCTCCCATGTCAGGCAGGAGGTGCTGCCAAAGCCACCCTCAGTCCCTGACGCAGAGGACATGGAGGGTGCGTGGACAGCAGTCCCTGGGCAGCCCCCCTCACACTGACATCTCCAGTGGATGGACAGTCTCACACCCACTGTTAGTGTCCTGGGCTTCCTTGCCCACAGGCCCACGAAACACCATTTGGCCAGGAGCTGGCTGGTGGGTCCCCAATGGGTGGCCTGATACCGGGCCCTCTCTCCTGCCTCTGACAAGCATAAAATTAGCCAGGAAGCATCCGCCTCGGGGGCCCAGCGTCGCCACAGCTCAGCTGCGGTGTCGCAGGTCCAACCCAGGTCCTCTGGAAAGGGAACAGATACCTCATCCTCATTTAAGGCATTTGTACCCCAGAGAGAATTCACAAGTGTTCAGATGTGGGTATCAGAGTGGCCCTGCTCTTTGTACTGCCCTGGTGACAGCAGTTTGACATTGGGTTGGAAATACTGTTGAACTCAGCTACAGTCTTATAAAGAGGTTGGGAAGGGATTGATGCAAACAATTCCTCAACTTAGAACAAACCACCTGAATAAGAAGTGAGCAACACACAGGAACAGAAGGGCCCAATGGTTAATTTCACACATCCAGTTGGTCAGGCCATGGCGCCCAGATGTTAAGGCAACAGCAGTGACAAGATTGCTATGAGCGTGTTTTTGCACATAATTAACATTTAAATCGGTCAACTTTGAGTAAAGAAAATTATCCTCCATAATGTGTGTGTGGGGGGGGGCAGATTCTGCCTTCAGATGTCCCTACAGCATGAACCTTACTAGGTCCCCAGTCTGCCCTGCCAATTTCAGACCGAGGACCCACAGTCACACAAGCCAGCTCGTGAAAGTAAAGCTAGCTAGCTATCATCTATCTATCTATCTATCTATCTATCTATCATCTATTTATCTACCTCCCTATTTCTATCATCAATCATCTACTGATTCTATTTCTCTGCAGAACCCTAATACAGGGCCCTTACAAAGAAGTGGAGTCATACTAGGGTCCAGAGGTCTGTCCACAGGACACCTGGGGTGGAAAAGCCCTGAGGAGCTGACACCACATTTCTGAGCATGTAGATCCCACAGTTCAAGGGTCCCGTCTCCCTTAGCCAGCCGCTCAGCTACTCCTCACTGTTTCTTGTGACTTACAAAAGGAAAAGCTTGACGGAAGAACAGGAGAGGGTAGCAGCCTCGGAGAAGTGGGGCCCGTCAGGGAAGAGCAAACCCCGGAACTTCTGGCTACAGCATTGGTGGACCAGACCAGTCACTAGGGGAGGTGGCAGTAGCAGAAATACGCATTCTGTGGGCACCAGGTGGGTGGCAGCTAGACTTGGATGCAGACAGGAGGGCCCTGGGTGGCACCTCCAAACCCAGGGCTCAGCTACCGTGTTTCCCTGAAAATAAGACCGGGTCTTATATTAATTTTTGCTCCAAAAGACGCATTAGGGCTTATGTTCAGGGGATGTCATCCTGAAAAATCATGATGGGGCTTATTTTCCAGTTAGGTCTTATTTTCGGGGAAACACGATAGCAGCTGAGTCAGACATCAGGTGGCTGGTGACCCGCCAGGAGCAGGCATGGTAGGTAGTAGAAGTCTCAGAACCAGGCATGATGGGTAGTACAAGCAGGGAGGTGCAAGGGAGGGGAAGCAGGTTCCACGATGCTCCCAGAGTGTCAGGGAGGGTACGTGACGTGGGGTCTGGGTTCCCCCTCCCTCCTTCATTAGCATGTGCTGTGGACCCTTTTTAGAGAAGGAAACTGAGACACCCAGGCTGGAAGTGACCTGCGGAAGGTCCACAGATATGAGAACGGCCAGCTCAAGCCCAGAGCGCTGCCACCTGTGCCTCTGCACAGAAACCAGGAGACCCCATGAGGGGGACCTCGACCAACACCCCTAACTCGCATCCGTGTGTCTCCCTCAGATCTGGTTGCAGCCCCGTCCAGACACACTTTCTGGGTCCACCCCCATCCCTACAGAGCCACCCATCCTACAAAGCACACATCCTGTGCTTGGCTAAATGTCCCCTTAGGGTCTCCAAGGCTCTGCATTTGGCTGGCAAGGAGCCACTAGGGACGCTTTGCTGGGAAGGGTACACCTGGACATGCTCAAAGGTGCTGGGCATCTGCCCAAGGCCAGAGTTCTGACCCTGAACCTCACCAGACAAGGGTGAAGATCCCATGACACGTTCCACTTAAAGGGCTTTGGTGCTGGAACAATCTTTGAAGGTCCCCAATCCTGACCCTGGGCTCTAACATGCAGGGAGCAGCCCCTTCCCCCATGCCACTGGCCACCCAGGGGCACCATGACACTGCTGAAAGCTGACCCAGGGCACCTCCAGCATGATTGGGGGGGTGGAGATGGCATTTAAGGCAGAGCGCTGTGGGCAGTGAGTGGGCCTTGGGGCCTGAAGCCGACCAGCCACATCGGGATCCCTCGCACCAAGGCCTCTGGGACACCTTCCCAGGAACCCTGAGCTGCGGGGAGGGCGGGGGTGTCCGTCCACACGTTTCAGAACAGCCTGGTCCCCACTGCAGTGAACACACAAGCTCCTTGTACCGTGAGCAAACAACATACCAAGAGGCTAGTTGCTCAGGACCTCAGTGGTGCAAACAGGTCCCTAGCTGTGACCGCTCTGAGTGTCATATTCAGGGAAAAGATGTGGGTTCCTAATGTGGAGTCAGGGCCAGGCCTGAGAGGGAAGTGTACACCCACCTACTGCCCAGGATGGCGGCTCGGCAGCCTGTTAGCTCTCTCGGTGACAGAGACGGCGGCCCCACAACACACGGCTCCGTCACAGTCAGAGTGGACTTTTATTAGGAAATCTCCCTGCAAACACACCGAGAAACGCTGTGCTGTGGGTTCAACGCATTTCCTGAGGAAGGAGGGTCACAGTATCAGAGCTGCCAGGGGACAGAGCTGGTGAGCGGCGAGGGCTCGGTGCTGCGCGGCCAGCACTCCCCCAGCAACAAGACTGAGCCATTGCGATCAGCACACAACGCGACACGAGAAACACCCGGGCACACACCACTGCGCTACACATACAGAAGTCACGGCCACAATGCTGCCGGCTGTTCTCCGTGCCTGAAACAAGGGGCCACAGGGATAAAGAAAAAGGAACCAGAAACCTTCCTTTCCATCGGACCAAGGGGAGAATGTCCCCACATTATCAAAATTCCTGTTACAAAATACTTTTTTAAAAATTCCAGTAGTAAAAGAATAAATAACAAAATATATAAAAAATAACTTGGTTGCATCAAAATTATAACTGGAAGTTACAGCAAGAGTTTTCTGTGTGGCCTGTCTCATAGTCACATAGTTTTGCTTACATTTTGTTTCTTTCTCATGGTGTCCTGGTGTGGGGTCTAGTTGAAATAGTATAAAATTAATAAATAAAAATGTCAAATAAATAGCAAACATTAACATAAGAGGTTGTGAATATAAATACTTACATCTTGACAAAATTAAATAATTTACAGAATAATTGAACTAACTACTTTCTTCCAGGAAGAGCAATTTCTCTACTTTTAAATACTAACTTGGAATTGCAGTCACAATCAATTTTGACTCTATTTACATGTAGGAACGTTGTGTTTTTAACACATCAAATTAAAATTTACCTTTTTTCGCATCTTGACTAGATCTAAAAAGAAGTGAAACCTTGGTGGTATCCCATTAGGAATGTGCCCCCGACCTCGCTGGTGCTGTCCTCGCTTCGGCTGTGACACAGTAATTCGGCAGTGAGGGTCACAAGCCTGGGTGGGCACGCAAAGAGCCAGAGGCCCTAGCATGGACCCGACCTGGGTCTAAAGGCCACGGCCCCAGGAGGGGCCTGACCCCAGGCCGCACGTGTCTGCAGGCTCGGGGGTTCCACTGCCCAGTCTCCTGGGCTACAATGCACAGGCAACGCTGACTTTCAGGGTCATCCCAGCTGCAACCCCTGGAGCTGACATTCCTAACATCCCTGGAACAGTACCTTTTTCCATCTTCACACTTAACTGAATTGAGGGAAAACAGAAAGCACAGTGCCGCGTTGGCCTGGCTGAGCAGATGCCGGGCTGTGCCCCAGCCCACCCAGCCCGACAGACAGGAATACTGTGGCTGCAAACTCCAAAACTTCCCTGAGACCTTGTCCATCAGCTTCCCCTGGAGACTTCGAGCTGCTCTTCGGGTTATTTCCAGGAAACAAAAATAAGTCAGTTTGTGTATCTTGGCAGCCCACACACGCACGGGAGGCCGAGGCCCCCAGCCTGGCAAGCGCAGAGGAACATACTGGGTTGCAGGTGCCCAAGGCCACCCCAGGCTGCCAGGCTGTCTCTGTGAGCGGGGACTCTCCACCGGGAAGGCAGGGCGAGGGAGGTAAATGCTGGAGCCAAGTGGGGTGCTCTGGGCACCCCCAATCCGCGAGGCCAGGCCTAGACCTGGATGCCACGCACGGCCTGCTTGATGCTGTCCAGGAGGTCCTTGTCCCCGGGGTCCTGCTTGGAGCACATGTCGGTGAGGGTGCTCACATAGGCGTCGAAGTTCTGCTCGCAAATGGGCTCCTGGAGTAAGAAGTGGCTTAGCCAGTCCTGACCAGGCTGTGGCCCCATGATCCCAGAGATAAGGGGCCACAGTGGGAAACAGCAGATGTACCCCCAGGCCACCTGCACCCCCACACAGCCTACACCTCCAGGCCACCTGCACCCCCCGAGGCCACCTGCACCCCCCGAGGCCACCTGCACCCCCCCAGGCCACCTGCACCCCCCCAGGCCACCTGCACCCCCAGGCCACCTGCACCCCCCCATGCCACCTGCACCCCCCAGGCCACCTGCACCCCCACGCCATCTGCACCCCCAGGCCACCTGTATCCACCCCACGCCACTTGTACCCCCCAGGCCACCTGCACCCCCCAGGCCACCTGCACCCCCACACCACCTGCACCCCCAGGCCACCTCCCCCCAGGCCACCTATATCCACCCCATGCCACCTGCAACCCCCACGCCATCTGCACCCCCACGCCACTTGTACCCCCCAGGCCACCTGTACCCCCCAGGCCACCTGCACCCCCACACCGCCTGCACCCCCACGCCACCTGCATCCCCCATGCCACCTGCACCCCCCACGCCACCTGCACCACCCAGGCCACCTGTATCCACCACTGCCACCTGCACCCCCAGGCCACCTGTATCCACCCCAGGCCACCTGCATCCCCCATGCCACCTGCACCCCCCCACGCCACCTGCACCACCCAGGCCACCTGTATCCACCACTGCCACCTGCACCCCCAGGCCACCTGTATCCACCCCAGGCCACCTGCACCCCCACGCCGTCTGCACCCCCCACGCCACCTGCACCCCCCAGGCCACTTGAGGCCGCCCCACAGGTGCAGGGGCAGCGCTTGGGCCGAAGCAGCACACAGTCCCAGTTGTGCCCAGTGAGCACAAGGACTAACCCCCCGCCCGCCCACTGAGCCCGTCCTTGGCCGCCTACCATGTGTGGAAGGCGGATGTTGGCAAGACTCTGGATCAGGGCCTGGCTCAGGCCCGACAGCTCCAGAAACAGGGCTTCGTTCTGCTCCTCGATGAGCCTGTTCTCATCCTCGATGGTCTTCAGGCTCCTCTCCATGGACGAGATCTGCACGGACAGATGGACAGACATGGGAGGCCCAGCCCATGTCCTCCCTGGCGCAGCGGGCACGCTCATTGTGCCCCATCCCACGTCTCAGAGCAAGTGAGGAGGCGGGGGCACTACCACAGTGACGGCTGGTCCTGCCCTGGTCCCCAGGTGGAGGCGGGGACATGGTGACTGAGTCAGGGGCTCCCACAGGGCTGGGGAGAGGCCCAAAATCCAAGCTCAAATCCTGGCCCCCCCAGCAGCCATGCTCCATATTCCGTGTCTCTAATGGGAATGCCTTGTGGGATGTCCGGCTGCCTCTGGGTCCCCCCAGAAAGACCAACGGGGTGCCTAACACAGCCGAGTGTAGCTGTCCAGCCCTGCCCTGGAGTTCCCAGCACAGACACACCTGCTCTAGACCCGCAAGCAAGAGTCCCAGAGAGAAGCCCAAACGCCTCTACCAAGGGGGCTCTAGGGCCCCACAGTGGGATCCCACAGGATGGTGACAAGGCTGGCGGCCGAGGCAGTCCTGCCTACTCTGGATGGCCCAGGTCACCAGGGTCGATAGCCCTGAACCGAGGTCCACAGCCAGTGCAGGAAGGGTGGGCAGCCTGCCCTGCCACCTGGACTGGAGAAGACGTGCTTGGAGGGCAGCCCCCAGCTGGACTATGGCTGGAAGGAGCCTGGGGCGGACGCAGTTCAGTGTCTGCCACACAGTGAGCTGTGCCCTGTGTGGAATGGGCAGCCGCCTTTTAGGGGGCTGTGGACCAGGTAGCGTGCTTTCCTCTGACCACGTGGCTCTGGGATCTGTGTCTAACGAACATCACGCTTCTGTCACCCGGTGACAAGCCTTTGGCTTTAAAAGTGTTGAGTATGGGTTGGGGGATCTGTCTTCTCTTTGAGCCTCTCTGAGCCTTTCTGCAGAGCCCATGACCCAAAGCTCCCTCAAGGGGAAAGGGGTCCATGCAAAAGGATGCTGGTGAGTAATCTGTCTTTAAACAGGTGGGCGTTGGCAAATACCGAACCATCCGAGGTACTGGCCCACAGTTCTGACTGTGGGAGGGCCCTTGGGCTTTGAGAAGGGCAGGGTCAGGGGACAGAGGGTGGCAGGCACACAGCCATGTGTCTCGGCGCTGAGTCGCTGGACACTCCCTCTCTGCTTCTACTGCCTGTGAACTTGGGGGGACACTACACAGCACAGCCCTCCTGAGCTCCATGGGCTGAGGCTGTTCTTACACAGGTTTCTGAGGAACGGGGCCAGCATCACAGCCTGTTAGCTGGCAGAAGCGTAGCATAACACATCACACTGCAGCCTCTGGACAGAAGCCCCACCACCTTCCCATGGTCCTCTCTGCCCTCAAATACTGCAGGGCCTGATCACCTCCTTGTCCCCTTGTCCCTACAGCCATAAGGACTTGACTGTGTGTGCGCCCAGCTCAGCTCTGGCCCCCACTCAGCAGCTGAGGGTGGGCGAGGGTCGTCTTTTCCAAAGACTTTTACAGCTTTGTTCTGACTACAGGTGTTCCCTTTGGGAAGCAGAGACATGACACATCCACTCAGAGTGCATTGTGAGCCCATCACTCCGCAAGAGCAGCTCCTTCTGGCTGAGACATCTGTGCTAATCGCTTTCTTTCTAGAAGCGCATTCTTACAACAACCACATGGAGTTGGTTGCGACTGCTGTGTCCATTTTACTGGGAGGACACACTGATTAAGAGGTTGGCCAGGTCACTTCGCCAGAATGTAGCCGTGAAGGAATGGAAGCCGGCTGCAGCCAGGCTCTTAGAACACGCACAGAGCTACAGCTCCCACTGCCAGGACGAGTGGCGCCCCGGGACGACTCGTGCCAACAGCCACCAGCACCAGGCGCGAGCGCTGGCACAGCTACCAACCCTGATGGCAGAGCGCACAGCAGACTCTGCTCCCACCCCACAGGAGGAGGCCAACGGCCAAGGACACGAGGACTTCCTCAGGCTGGACCCAGCGCTCCACCCACCTGGGACTGCAGCTGCACCATGGCGGCCTCCATCTCCGAGTTGGACTCATTCAGGTCCCGAATCTCCTGGTTGAGCTGCTTGATCTCCTCGTCGTTCTCCAGCACTGCCCCAGGGAGAAACCCGGTGGCACGCTCCCTCCAACCCAGTCCCGCAGGTGGGGTGAGCGGAGGCCTGGGTTCTAGATGGATCTAGGGGCCCCTCCCAGCAGAGGCCCCAGGCCCAGTTTCCCAGCTCCCCTACGTGGGTGGCTCTAAGCCCACATTTCATGCTGGGAAAGTGGTCTTAGAGTCTACAAGCCGTGTCTGCGGTTTGCCTCCTAGCCCTGGGTCATTGGTGGCAAAGTATAAATCTCCTTGGCAGGTATTAATTGCTGAGATAAAAATGGAAGTTTCTTCAGAGGGTGCTGGGTTTTCTCAGCGTCCTGCTTCACTGTGACTGAGTGAGTTCACAGCTCCACAAACCCTGAGAGCACTCACCAATGCCCGGGTTAGGGCAGGCACCGCCACTCAAGGGCTGGGAGCCCAGACATGGGGCCACCACAGGGTCAGAGCCGAGGTCGGGAGACCCATGGGATCGGGCCAAGGGGTGTGTCCACCACAACTCGCTCCAGGGCCGGGTGTCTCCCGAGGCCCGAGCCACAGGGAATGCTCAGTACCCCAGGCTGTAAGGGTCCCAAGCAGAGACAGCAGGAGGAGTGTCCTTACCATCACTCGTCTTAAACTTTGTGCTGAGAACCTCGTCCCCTGAGAGTTTTCCCTTCTTTCCAGCAAAGGTCGCTCTGGGACAGCCAGACAAGCTGGAAACAAAGGTCACACACCACGATGAGAGCCAAGTGCTCACCATCCGGCAGCCTGGTAGGATCCTGGATGGAACTTTCTCGCTCATTTCCCTTTGCCCTCTGACCCTGGGGCCAGTCCACGGCTCCTCACTCCTCATCCGGCAGCCCAGGCCATTGCCCTGAAGGCTTGTCTCCCACACGTCTTGCGGCAAGCTCCTAGCTCCTTCTTGGGGGGCCGTCCTCACCCTCCCACTGCTGTTTTCCCACAGCGCCCACCACCCCTCGCCATACTGGACGCTCTACTTGTTTGCTGGCTTGCAGTCTGGCCCCCACCCACCCTGCCCACGTCTGCTG
This sequence comes from Rhinolophus sinicus, assembly GCF_036562045.2. Lineage (NCBI taxonomy): Eukaryota > Metazoa > Chordata > Mammalia > Chiroptera > Rhinolophidae > Rhinolophus > Rhinolophus sinicus. The sequence goes on from NC_133762.1 coordinate 16,521,797, forward strand.
GAGGAGGGCCAGTTGTCATGCTCGTTTTCTGCTCCGTTCCCAGAGCCAGTGCTCGGTGGACTCTCAGTAAAGGCTTGTGGAGCCAATGAGTTAGTTAATCTTAGAGGAGGAGAGATGAGGGCAAAAAGAAGAAGAAAAAGACAGTTTCTGGCAGGACCCGGTGGTGGCCCGTGCATGTCAGCCATCACCTTGGCTGCCTGGCACAGAAAGGCAGAGGGCTGGCGAGGCAAGGCCCCCCGCCCTGGGCAGGTGAGAGCCAGTCGGTGCTGCGCAGGCCCACGGCTCAGACAGGGAAAGTCTTGTCACCAGGTCCCTTGCAAAACAGACAGAGGCCTGGCCCCAAACTTCAAAGAAGAAGCCCTGTGGGAGGGGCAGGGCACGAGGTTTGACAGAAAAAGTTTTCCACGAAAAGCTGGCAGCCTGTTACGAGAATGCGTGCGCTGGGCACAGGGCACAGGGCGATGCACAGGGGACTGCATCGGATGGGGCAGGGAGGCTTATGACAATAGACGCATTGGGTGACACGTCACAAACACCGTCATCTGGTCCCAACAGACTTCCAGTAGCCTTCTGCAGTCGGCGACCAATCAGACCTCGCTTTTCCCTCAAGAAGCGCCATGTCACACCTGAGCCCTAGTCCGGCCCTCCCTGGACTCCCCACTGGAGGCACGGAGATGGCAGGGTGGGCAGGGGCCGTTACCTGCGGTGGGTAAGGAAGCTGCCGTTGGCATGGCCAGAACCATCGCAGCCCGGAGTGGGGCAGGTGGGCCCCTCGTTCTTCAGTGACTTCCAGGAGAATGAGGAGCCGTTGACGGAACCCTCTTTCTGCCTCCGGGCGGCCAGCGGGCAGCCAGACGCACTTCTGTGAGAGGCATATTTGCCACTGATATGACCGAGACCCACGCAACCTGGAACTGGGCACCTGGGCGCAAAGACGTCAGAGGTGAGCGAGGGTGCTGGGGGTGGGAGGAAAGGCCCAGAGACCCTCCCCAGCCAGGCGCTGAGATCAGCTGGAGGCTCCCACATAGACTGCCAACATTGGAGCCTCTGGGAGCCGAGGCTGGCAGGCACCACACTCCCTCGCAAGCCTTGGCCTCATGTCCCCTGCACAGATGGAGGCTCAGCAGCGCCTTCTCTCCCTGGTCCACAGCATGCCCCCCCCCGGGGCCCTGGGGCTGGCTCGTAGGGACCTCTGGGTCCACACCTAGACCTTGCTGCCAGCGTCACTGCTGTGTCACTCCAGCAACGTGGAATTAAGGTGTCAGCTGAGCTTCCACAATTATGGGGTCTGTGGGCCTAGGAGTCACAGGTCAGAAGTGCACTATGAGCCAGGCAGCTCAGGACAGCGGGGGTCCTGTCATCCCACAGCATCCCAGAGTGAGGCTGGTCATGGCATGATGCCCGCAGATGTCCCAGCTCTGCCACGTCTGAAATGTGTGGTCTGGAAAGAAGAACGCGAGGCCACAGAGCTCAGGCGGGAAAGAGGGGACTTGGACCCCCACAGTGACTCCTGTGCCAGGGGCCTGGGGCGGCATTCCCCTTTGCTCAGGCTGTTCGAGGGGAGGGAGAGGGTCCCCTATGGAAATAACAAATTCCCCGGGGACAGGGAAGTGGCAGAGAGGTTAACAGTCCCTGCTCCCCATGCTGCCATCAGCATCTGTGCGGTCACAGGAAATGCCAGTGCAGAGCTCTGGGCATCCCCGTCACGGCTGTGGGGAGGTACCTGGACCCAGAGCTCCCAGCGGGGCCTTCTGAGCTCCCCGACACGTCAGGCTCACCTGGAACCAACCCGTGACAGGGGACAAGTCCTCCGTCCTCTCCCCCCAACAAATGAGACTCATTTAGCTGTTTGTCACCCACGTTCTACGTGCACACGCGGCAAACACACGGGACCCCAAGAGGCGACACAATGCCCAGTGTAGAGAGAGGATCCTGGGTACAGCACTGAGAAGCCGGGAGCCCTTGGAGGGCAGGGCCGTCCCAGGGACTCCTGCTGTGGCAACGGGGTTAGGGACCCGCTGTGCTGCCCAGTAGCAAGGCCACCTCAGACCCTGTATTCATATGAGAGGTGGCCACTGTGGACACTTTTCCTGGCCACCTCGCCAGGACCCATGCTTACGTGTCCCCCTCTGCTGGCTCTCATTTCTTTCTTACTCGTCCCACCCACATGGGCCTCAGATGTGTGGGACGTCCACTGAGCCAGTCAAAGGTCATCTCAGCCCAGAGTCCAGTGTAGAGACACTGCCCGGGGCCCCTGCAGGGCTGGGGAGGTTCCATTGTACTCTGCCACCAAACCCGACACCTCCTGGCTGTGGGCTCCCGGGGGACCCCACAGGCTCCATGCTCGTAAGGCCGCAGCACAAGATCAACAGGCCAAATGAGAGGCAGCACTTTGCGGCTGAGCACATGAGTCTAAGCTCTGATTTCCCACTTTCTCTGCAAAACCCTAAGCATGCGCATCAGGAGGGCCCTCTGAGTTTCCCAGCGACCCACAAGCGAGATTCAGACTTGTCGACAGTAGCACTGCTTTTCCTTCCACCCACACCCAGTGTCCAGACTTCAGGACTGTTGGGAGACCTCACATCAGCACGTGGGCGGGGTGCCAAGTTGGGTGGCTTCTGTGCTCCCCGGGCAAGCCTGTGCTGGGGTGCAAGAGCGACATGCCCCAGGACCCCAGGGTCAGAGGAGCATCTCTTCTCAGAGGCAGCGTGGTCGAGGACAGTGGGGGCCTCCCCACAGGCGATGGGCCTTCAGCTCCCAATCTCCAAACTGGAAACTCCACAGACTTTGATGGCCACTTAGTTGGTTGTGGCCAAAGGGATTTAGCACAAAGTGCTGATGGGACTTAATCTCCACAGTGTGGACACAAGATGTCAGAAATGGGATTTCCTCTTTCACCAGCCAATCCAGAGTCACAGCTGTGCGTGCTGACGAAATTCCATCACGCCTGCAACAGGACCTCAGCACCTGTGGTTTTTGCTGCCGTCAATTGTCACTTGTGCGAAGACACTGGTCAGTTACAGATAAGCTTACAGTTGGTGACCGAAGCAGAGCCTGCAATCCAGAGGCTGAGTTGCGGTCTCCCCTCGCCACAGAGTCACTAGGAACACGTGTGTCCTATAAATGCTGAGCTGTTTCTTAAAGTCTCGTCTCCACCTGGCTGCAAAAATCTTGTTTTATTAGAAGCAAAGTTGACAACACATTAGAAGGAGGAAAACCGTTTTTACCTTGAAAAATGCTGACCTTGATTTTAATTATTTGCAGAAGTAGCACAATTCACTCATGACGTCCCTACCAGCAGGACCCTTACTAAATCCATCACAGCATTGCATTTCCATGCTCATGGGCCGTCTCCTGGACTCTCAGGAAGAAAATACTCTCCTCTACCCTAGAGCTTAATAAGCAGCACTCACCACATGGGCAACAATGTATTTGCATTCTTAACTCTGCACTCCTTACAGTGTTACCGTAAAATGTAAATGAACAAACAAGCTGCAGCCTGCTGCACCAAACAGCGCAAGGGACCACCCCTTGGAAGGATGTAATGCTGCCCAGTGAGGCCCTCTTCTGTGCCAGGCAGGTGTATAGGCACAGCTGGTGCGAGCTCCAGGGAGCAACCAGATCCTGGGCTAGGCCGCTCCCCTCAGCAGCGGTGTCTGGCTGTTGTTGGCCCACAGGTCAGGGTACACATTCTCCCCCTCAACCTGACGGGCCTGCCCCCACCACGCCAGCCATAGGCACCGGGCCACGAGAAAGCCAGAGCTGTCCAGACAGTCCTCACCTGCCAGGAGGACCCATTGCCAGTTTTGCCCCGTGTCAGCTCCGAAAGTCCTAGGAAAACTGGATGGTGGGTCACCCTGTTTGCACCTGTGTCTTTATCCCCACCTGCAAGGGAGGGGGCTTCAGGGGACAGGTTCCATCTGGAAGGATAAGCTTGCAATGCAGGATAGCAGCCCCCACTGAGTGGGGCACATGCTCAGAGTGCATCTACATGCCCATAGTGACACGTCAGGCACCCCCAGTGAGAAGGCCAGAAGAGGCTTTGAGACTTCAATTACTTAAGGCCCAGGATAGTCTCTGTCCTCCCCACAGCAGGGCTGAGGTCCCAGGTCAGGGTGAAACTCTAGGGCTCTCTCACGCCACAACAGCTCCCAGCGAATGCGTGTGAGTGTGCCAATACACAATTCACAGACGGGCCGTCTCTGAACACACTCTGCTCCTCAAACCCTGCACCTGACTGAGTCATGCAGACACCAGTACCCACGAGAGTCCTGTGGGGCTGCCCCACGCCCTGAGCCCGTGCCAAGGTCACCCCCAGGTGCATGGGCTGCCAGGTGCTTTGCCCTCCCAGCCCATCAAGCACCTGACTGAGAGGGCCAGATAGGGCCCAGGGCCTGTGTGTGCTCTCCACCTGCACGGCCCACGCCTTCCATGCACCCACGTGCCTGGTAGGAGAGCTCCTGTAAAGACGGGGACTGTCATCGGTCAGCTGTATTAATGGAAAGGAAGTCTGGAAGGAACTTTTCTACATTGTAAAACACAGAAGCCCCCCGTTCTGCAAAGCGACGGGGGCCCCTCGGCCTGACTTACTTCATGAGCTCGGGGTCCTCCCTGTCGTCCTTCGTGGGTGTCACCTTGGCTCCACTTTTCTTGGCACGAGGACAGCCTGACAAGCTAGTTGTGGAAGAGGAAAAAACACAACTGTAGCCCAGAACACAGTTCCTCACGCCACCTGCCTCCCCTTCTCTCAAGTCTGGGCTCCCCAGCCCTGAGCGCCGTAGGGAGCCGTAGGGAGCCTTCCACCAGTGCACCCTCTGCTGGGCGGTGGGGCCACAGACAGAACGTGTCCCCGTGAGCCCCAGCTGTGAAGGCAGAGCTCTGGGACACCCAACAACCAGACTCCAGGGATGCCAGCAACCTTGACGTCTCCTCTGGAGCTCGCAGCTCCACCTGAGAAGGCGCCCAAACACCCCGGGCGTGGCAGGCTCACCTCCGGTGCGAAGCATAGTTCCCTGTTATGTGGCCGGAGCCGTCACAGCCAGGCGTGGGGCACCTGCGGAGGACAGCGGAGCTGGGACCAGCCCTAAGGACGTGTGGCCACAGAAGGAGCGCCTGCCCTCCCCTCTCCCCCCCTCCAGGTCTCTCAGATGCAGTGCCGGCCTGGCCTGTCTTCTGCTGTTACGTCCAGCTGCAGAACTTTGCCAGCCAGACCTCAGGAGGCCCAGGAGTGCCACGCAGAGAGCACAGCCCCACTGCAGGGTTCTAGGTGGAACTGGAAGGTTCCAGAACACACATGGCCCTTAACCTTAAACATTGCTCTGGGAGGCCACCTAACACCTGGGACTGGGTCCCCCTCTGCGCTTTCTCTGGGAGGGAGAGGGCGTGTCCCAGGGAGCATGGTCACCATTATGAGCCTATGAACACGTTTACTGAGCACCCATGACGGCCCCCTCGGCATGCCTGGAGGCTTCCAGGGGCAGCCGGAGGGAGAGACGAGCCACAAGATACAAAAGCCCAACTTCAAACACCCATTGTTTGACAAATGAGTCACATAGAAGGTAAAAATTCCACTTCAATATATGAGCGGGTTTCCTTAAATTGTTTCCTGAAAGTCCAGAGAAAAGGCGGTGTGCTCCTGCTAGTGTCGTTGTGGGAGGTGTGCCCGGCTCTGCAGGTGGGGCCACAGGAGGCCTCCTCCTCCTGCCACTCCACGCCGTGCCCCTCGTGAGGGCGCAGCTCTGAGCCTGGGGACCGGGCAGCACCGTGCCGCTTGCATGTACAAAGCTCGCCCTTCACAGAGTGCTTATCTGCTCTTTCCGGTTCATCCTCACAGACAGAACCGTGCGAGCCAAGGCCGTTCTGTCCCAAAGTGGCCCCAAGAGGGTGGAGGGGACAAGCCCAGCTGGAACATGACAGCGGACTCTGCCTCCCAAGCGGCAGAGGTGCTCACATCCCTGTATTGTGCCCTCCTTCACGTGTGGCGTCTGGGGCAGGACAGAAGCAGCCGCAGCGTCCGGACCACCTCCCAGACCCCTGCAGGATGGCACTGCCTGGTCCCCATCCGAGAACCCCCGTGTCTGCACGGCAATGTGGGGGGCTCAACGCCCAGGGGCCTGCTCTGCCCCCCAGCTTTCTCTGGCCGCAGGGGCTGTCTTGCAGTCCCCTCATCACCACCTCGTGGGCCACAGATCAAACACCTCCCTGGCCTGTCAGCCAACGAACCGGTCAAATCACCCTCTGGCCGGGTTTTGGGGAACCTCAAACCCCACTGCGGTTTCGATGGCTCCTGGCCCACTCATGAGTGTCACATTTTCAACTATACACGTCTGGAGCAGGAGGTTTTGCATTTTAATGGGAACCACCCCCCACCACCACCTGGGTGGGCGCCGCCCAAGAGCTGCAACACCAGCCCTGACGCTGTGGCTGCAACGTCCCAGCTCCCAGGGTCCTCCAGGCACAGCAGCTGTGGGTGCCGCCGCCATGCACCCCAGGCTCCCCCAGGTGAGCGAGGGTGGGGCTTTTCCTTCCTGGGGTGGCAGCTGCTCAGCGACCACCTGGGGCTCTGATTCTTCTCAGCTGCAGAGCGAGCTGCAGCTCAGGCGGCCTCTGAGCCCCATCCAGTCCCCACCCTGTGCAGAGGCCCCTGGCACACCTTGCAGGGTGTGTGGCTGCACCCCACGTCCTCACACAGAGCAGGCTGAGTGGCAGTGTCACAGCCTCTGACCACACTTGCACATGAAAGGGAGGAGCAAATGCCCATGAGATTTAATTAAAGTACAGAAAACACATCATACGAGACTGTTGCTGCTCCCAGGTATGATAGGGAGACCAGAAGCCTCGTTTGCAAGACGGAGGATACGTGTCTGCCCCTGGGGACGGGCCACCTTCACCCAGCGCTGCCACAGCCTGGTCAGCAGCAGCCCATACCAGATGGCCGCTGGACAGGAGGAGGGAGAGGGGAGCGTGGGTATACCAGGCAGAGGTGGTGCCCAGCCACGCCCACGCTGCAGCCTGAGGGGCAAGTAGCAGCTCCCCTGGGAGACCCTCAGGGAAAGAAGAGCGTCAGAAGGAGTTGGGGACACCTCGGCCACCTTGCTGAGGCTGACGAGTGACTGGTTTTAGCACAAGGAAGGCTTTCAGTTGCCATTTCTAAAAGTGCTTTCAGTTAAGTCCCTCACGGGCTTTTAGTCTGCTATCCCTCCCCAACAGCCACGTTTCTGGACCTCGAACAAGCCCACATTTTCCATCCGGCAGCCCTCAGCATTGCTCTGCAAGAAGGAAGGACCCCTGCGCACATGTGGTCACATCTAGGGCTCTGAAATCATCCAGGCTTCAAACTGGAAATCCACAGGAAGAAAGGCAAGTAGATTTGGGAAGCAAACAGGAGGAAGGAGCACGAGAATGAAGGGAAGAGAAAAGAGGAAAGAAAGAGAGAGGGCAGGTTGAAGAGTAAGGTCCCAACAGGACTGAGTGTTCCCGCTGGATTTCTGGGGCTGGACGCCATGAATGAACGAGTGAAATGGACTGGGCCGTGATATGCGGAGCCTCAAGAAACGCTTCTGGAAAAGCTGACTCCCGGAAGGACCATTCTGGTGATGAACCCCGGCCTTGTCTGCAGGAATGGAAGGCCCATAGCTAATGAGGGGCAGACACTCTTCTCCTGGCTGCTGGGACCAGAAGTGCCCCCAGAGCCCCCTTTCCCTGTTTCTGAATCAGCTTGGCTCTCTGGAAGCCTTCAGAACAACAGCTCCTCATCTTACAGGCACCAGGGCCCCAGCTCCTGTCTGGGCCCAGAATGGACTGAGCGTGTTCTGAATTCAGGGACTCCCAACACAGAGGCCTGAGGCAGGGAGGGACCCCCCTGCAGAGGGGTGACCGCCTTCCTAGCCTGGGAGCCCAGGGCCAGCACTGCAAGTCACAGCTCAACAGAAAGTGTGAGAACCAAAGGCAACGACAGTCACCAACTCCAGCCCCAAGAGGACAGTGATACCTGGGAAACCTCTGGGTGCTTGCATGTCATTCGAGCAGGGCTGCCAAGCAGGCAAGCTGGTGCCCACAGCACCTGCCCTGCCGTGTGCTAGGGGCAGGGAGGAGCAGAAGCAGAAAGAGGAGTGCTCAGCAAAGCAAGGGGCTGAGCTTGGAGGAGAGGCACGTGGGCAGGCTCCAGGGCCAAGGCACAAGCAGCTGCAAGGGTGCAGGAGAAGGCAGGGCACAGGGTTTTGTCTTTCGTCGTCAGCATCCAGCTCATTCAGTAAGAGCTGCAGCAAGACTTATAAGGCGGGGCCAATGCTGGGCCTCTCCCAAACCTCAAGGGTGGTGAGGAGAGCAGGCCCAGGCAGCCCAAGGGGTCGCCGGAGACAGAGGGTGGGCTGGGCCATCAGCAGCCAGAGGCGGGTCCTGCTCCCCTCTCCCCTGGCCCATGGCCCTCGGAAAGGCGGGCAGGGCAGACGGCAGCACGAGAGCCTAGAGCAGCCTCCAGCCAGAGAGGACAGGCGATGGCAGCACTCAGAGCAGGGAGACACAAGCAGCAGCGGCCCCAGCCAAGCAGAACCGGCTCCTCCCTGGCCCCACTGGGGCCTGAGGCTGGAGCCCGGAGATAGCCGATTTTGGCTGGAGCCTCATGGAGGGAGAGAGCAGAGCAAGGGAGCCACCCAAGAGATGGGAGGCCAGGAGGGCAGACATACTTGAGGTCAGCAGAATGGGCAGCCATGAGGTTTCTGAGGCTCTTGTCAGCAAGAGGGCAACCAGAGAGGCTGAAAGAGAAGAGATGGGACACCGGGGTAAGCCAAAGAGGGGAGCAGAGAAGAAGAGGAAGACCCACCACGCAGCTCCCCGGCCAGGCCGGACCCAAGAGGGGGACGAACCTGCGGTGGGAGGCATAGTTCCCGGTGATGTGGCCACTGCCGTCACAGCCGGGGGTGGGACAGCTGGACAAAGGAAAAAGAGCGTCAGAACAGAGAGCAACGCACACCTGCCGGGCCTGTCCCCAGCCGAGCCTACTCAGGGAGGGTGCTAGCACCTGCTCTTGGCTCACCCATGAGCCAGAGGCTACTCCTCCATGCTCAGTCCTCAGAGCACAGCCATTGCCTCTTGGACTGCAAGTTTCTCCCATACAACTTAACTCAAGAAGGAAAAAGGAACGAAATTAAAGCTCAAACTCAAGTTAGGATGCCTCTGTGTACATGTGTTGTATGTGCACATGTGTGCCCATTGACATGCAGGATATCTGTGCACACGTGGGGTGTGTGCACGTGTACGTGCTCATGGGCATGTAAGATGCCCCTGTGCACACATATTGTGTGTCCATTGACATGTAGGATATCTGTGCACACATGTGTATGCACACTTGTGCATGCCTATGGACATGTATGTTGCCTCTGTGCACACATGCTGTGTGTGCGAGTATGTGCATACCCTTGAACATGTAGGGTGCTCTGGAAGCACACGTGTTGTGGGTACACGTGTGCATGCCCATGGACTGTAGGGTGCCCATGTACACATGTTGTGTGTGCATCTGTGTGTGCCCATGGACAGGCAGGATATACAGAGTGGGAGAAAGCTAGTGGGGTTCAGGACAAGGAAAAAGGGAACCCCAGGAACAAACGCTGATCACAGGTGAGGGCTGGATCACCTGTGCTGCAGGTGCCAGGACCAGCCTCTCACAGAGGTGGTTCTCAATGGGGGTTGACCAGAAGGCTTTGGGATGGCTCACATCTACCAGCAGCTCCCTGTTCTCCAATGACGTTTGCTTGAACCCTACGAGGACTGGCTCAAAGGGGCTGCCGGGCTGCCAGAAGCGAGGGCCTGAGTCCTGAGGCAGCGTGCACACCTGCCCTGGATGCTGAGAGCCTGGGCACACAGCTGTGGCTGGACAGGGTCAGCGCCCTGCAGCCCTCTTCCTGCTCTGTGGGCACTTCCTCGTTCTTAATCACTTCAGAGGGTGATGTTAGAGCCCAGTGCAGTGCACAGATGACAGGACCTGACCCCTATTGCCTGGCTCAGAAGTGTTCCCGTGAAGGACACCCAACCTCTGCCCACCACGGCGGTCAGACCAGGACGATGGTCAGAGCTGGGCCGGGGCAGGGGCAGGCCCCGCACTGAGCAGACCCAGTCTTCACAGGCCTGGCCCAGGACCCGCTCCGGGAACACTGCGGCACTTCTCCGAGCAGGCCTGTCGGCCCAGGTGGGGACTCACGTGAGCAGCTCCTTCTTTATGTCCTTGGAGAGAAACTTCAGCTTAAAGTTGCTCAGGGTAACCTCCCCGGGGTACTTCCGCTCCTCAAAATTCTCCTCCAACACTTCCTGGTCATCTGCTTCAGAAGAAGCAAAAGAATGGGCTGCTGGCTCTGACTGCAAAAAACCAGCAGGGAGATGTTTTAACCGCTGGTGGGCCGGGCGCCCGACCCGGGGCTGAGGGCGAGGGACCCTTCAGGGCAGTGTCCACAGAAGCGTTTCTGCAGTCTCCTGTCTTCTGGACGAGGGAGGAGGACTTAGTGCCCCAGACACAGAAGACAGCACACCGAGGGGCTGCAGGGCCCCCACCTCACCAGAGCTGCCCTAGGAACGCAGGGAGTCTCGGGCACGTGGTCACCTCCACCCAACAGCCGCTGGGCCACCTTCTAAACACAAGCATGCCACACAGTGCAGCTCTGCATAGGGCACTCAGCAGACAGCGGGCACTAAAAAGTGTTTGTCAAAAAGCTATGATGACGAAATGGCACAAGACAGGAAGAACGTACAAAGCGTAATGCAACTAATCCCAGTGACCTGGGACCACCTGGCCGCACATCCCCACCCAGTGTGAGCAGGCACATAATAAGCTCTTTGAACTTGAAAGATGGGTCTGAAGGGGTTCAATCACCGCCCGAGTGCAGGGTGCTGTGGACGCAGGGAAGAACAAGAACAGTCCCTGCTACTGAGGTGGGGCGCGGGGGGTCTACAAGAGTCATGGAGGCCGATGCCCTGGGCTGGTCCCTAACAGGCAGTTAGGGAGGGTCACAGTTCAGACCCCAGGCAGGTTGTTCAACCTCTTGGGGCCCAAGTGCCACTTTGAAACTGGAGACAATGGCAGTCCATCCGGATGTCTGGAGATCAAAGGACAAAAGGGAACCCACAGTCCAGAATGAGGATGGCTCTATGGGTCACTGTTATGAACTCATGACGAGCTGGAAGATGCTGCTCTACCTCAGCTGAGGCTCCAGGATGTGTAGGGGCTCCCAGAAGCTCAGAGCAGGGAGAGCATCCCCGAGGCCTGGGACACGGGACAGTGAGGCCAGGCTGGGAGGTGAGGCTGAATGGTGCGGGCGGCAGCCTCACCCAGGAGGGGTCACGAGCCTCAGGCAGAGCTGGAAGGAGGGTCTCAGTCGGGAATCCAGGGCTGTGGTGCAGGGACGGAAAGGGCCTTGTTCAGGAGGCACTTCTGGGGGTGGCCCAATAGGACAGGGGCAGCGATGCTTTGGAGAGGGGACTGAAGGACAGGAAGGGTCTGGGAGGGAGCTGCAACTACTGGGGACTGGACTGCTGACCACAGGGTGGAGCATGAGGGCAGGCTGCAGGGGACGGAAACCTCTGAGACCCAGGTCACCCCACAGATGATGGTGACAGTCCTGGGAGGGGACGAGGATACTCAGAGGACAAGTAAAGGGAGAAGGGGAGGGGCAATGCAGCCCACAGAGACCAGCCTGAGCTGGGGGATGAGGAAAGGGGCAGGGAAGGAGCCGGGGGATCACTGGGACAAGGGCTGAAACAAGGATGAGAGCAGACATGGAGACAGTGCCCCGGTGGCCCCACCTGCGGCAGACGGGGCTCCCGCCAACCAGAGGAAACCGCCCCCACAGCCCCAGGCAGGCGCGACAGGCTAGCCTCCCTGCACTTGGGGCTCAGACTGGGAGGCGCCCCTGCTCTGGGGCCTAACACCAAGTCACAGCCCCGGGACTCATCCAAGTGACCCCAAGGCTGCCTGGGGAGGAGGTGCATCCACGCCAGCCCTCAGACCTGCGGCCACCACCCACCTCCTCAGGTTCCTCCTCTCGCTGGCGGCTGGGCTTCGTGTAGTCCAGAGGCCGGTCCCACTCATCCTGGCGGGATGCCTGGCTGGACCGGGACGAGGTCATGGAGCTGCTGGGGGCGCTGGTGCCGCCCTGACGCTGGGAGGCATCGGGGGACTTGACGCCCGGGCTGCCGCCGCCGCCGCCCCCACCGGGGAGGGTGTGCTCCCGCCTGCGGTGAGTGCGCATGCTCAGGTCCAGGGTGCCGTTCTCGTCCACCTCGATGTCTGCAGCCTGTGGTGTGGGGGCCTGTGCTCGTGACCGCAGCCTCCCACGGTGCCCCGGACTGAGGGCAGCTGGCCGAGGGTCCAGAACACTGTCCCTCGGACAGAGCAGAGCCAACAAGACGTGACAGCCTCCAGGAGGAGTCCTGAGACTCTCCTGCAAGTCTCCCCAAACCCACGAACCAGCTCCTGGAGAGGCGGTGAGCATGGTGGGACGAGCGTACGTGCATGACCCTCAGATTTGGGAAGATGCAGGGAATGTGCGTGTGCACAGCCATGTGTCCTTTTGGGCACAGCCCACAGAGCTCTCTGGGCATCAGGCCATGGGCAGGGGGAGGAAAGGTGAGAGTGCCAAGCACCAAGTAGACCCTGGGAGTTCCCAGCACATCGGGTCTGGGGGTTGGAGGCCACCCATCCCTGACTCAGAAGGCTCCTTGGGGCACACTGACCTTGCTGGGCACGTCCTGCGGCTTCGTGCTGAGGTTCTCCGGCATTTCCCAGCAGCGCGTGGACAGGTTCAGGATGGCGGTGGCGGCCATGTGGGCAGCCTCAGCGTCATGTGTGTAATCGAAGCCTGCGGGAGAGGATGCAGTGCGGGAGCTGTGCCTGGGGGAAGAGGCCTTTGGGAAAGGTTTGGCTGCAAAAAGGGAACAACACCAGGCTGCTATAGAGGTGGACCGGAACGCAGCCACGCAGACACACGGGGACTTCAGGACGGCTGGGACGCACAGGGCAGGACTGCATGGAAGGTGGGCTCAGGGATCCGTCACTCAGCCCACTCCCACTCGCCCCTGTTTGGTGCTGGGGAGGCTATTTCTGGCCTGACAAAAATTTGTGAAGAGCAAAGCCCTTGAAGACATTCCAGCATCCCTGAGATTTCAAACCTAACTAAGCTGTCTGCCGGCAAACAGTTAAGGAAAGACTAAAGAATTCTGTAAACAGCACAAGCGTAGGACAATTGTGGAACAGCTCTCCAAAGGCTGGTTTGGGTGCCCCCGTAATAGTCCATCTTTAATAAAGTAGCATCATTGTTCAAATAAACGTGACAAGTGAAGGCATAAAATGTTATCTACTGTATTGACTGTGCAGCCATAAATGGCTCATGCTGGTCTGGCTGCGCAATCACAGCACCACCCGAAAATGTCCGGACCTGGGAAGTGGGTGCCTGTGCACGAGGCCCCAGCAAGTGGGAAAGGTGCTCGCTCTCCAGCTGGCAAGTGTGTCATCAGTGTTTTTATTATTAACATGCAGGAACTTGTTCGCTGCTGCCTTTGGGGGCTGATACACAGCAGGAGATGCCAGTTCCCGCCACGTGTGCACTGAGGGTGCTTTTCCATTTCAAATGCATTTATTGGCTTCATGGGCTTGCAACCCACAAATTGGTGCAGTAAGTGACAAAAGGCACAGGAAGGATTGTTCTCAAAGGTTCACTTTTGTTAGTACAAGTACTCAGGAAATGCGTTGCTAACGTCAGATAACACACTGCCTCCAGCACAATGGGCCCCTCAGGTGGCCAGGCTCAGTACAGGGTTGCATGACCCACCCCACAAACCACACACCCTGTCGGAGAGGGTGGCCTGGAGAGGCCCAGTCACTCTGAACCCTTTGGGCACCAACACCACAAAGGACCCTTTTTATGTCACAAATGGTGACAGGTTCCCTCAGGCACGATGGCGAACATGGAGGCGGCAACATGGGCAAGACACAGATTCCAACAAAGCCCCACGATGGACACTGGGACAGCTAGGGCCCTGGGGTCAGGGGGCCGAGACCCCCACATGCTCCTGACCAGGGGACCCTCCTGCACTGCTCCTCAGGCCACACCTCCCAGGAGCCACTGTCCCCAACTTACATTTAAAGGCTTTAGGTGAGGTTTCGCTGGTCTGAATCTTTGGGGCAAGCATGCGTTTGCCAAAAACCTGAGCATCAAAACTTGCGTAGTCAAAGGTGACCTTGGAGAACTTCTCCAGCTCCCTGGCCACGTTGGCCCTGGGTGTGGAGGGGGCCACACTGGGCCGGTAGCTTCCGTATGGAGGTACCTCAAGCTGTTTCACGAAGCACATAGGTCTGGGGTGCAGGAGAGAGATACAGAACCATGAGGACAGGGCCCAGGGACCCCATGCTGGTCATCCCCATCGCCCTGTCCCAGCGAGTACAGCGACCCCTGAGAACCCAGTGTGGACAGAGACCTGGGGGACCCGCCCCCATGTGCCCGCAAAGGGTGCCGGGGCCTGATCTGTGTCAGGAGGAATGGCATGTCCCCTTGCAGACAGCAGGGCCCAGAGGAAGAAGGGCCAGAGACTCTCCCCCAGAACTCAGGAGAGCAGGTTTCCAACAGCTCAGGTACACTTAGCGGGAGCCCTTATCCAGCCTCTCCAAGGCAGAGCTTCCCAGCAAGGGGGCTTGGGTGCGCAGAAGGGACATGGCTATTTCTGAGAACAGGCATCAAGGCAGCCCCTCTGGCCGGCAGGGACCTTTGAGAGGGCCCTGGAGGGGCTGCTGAGGGTTAGTCACTGGCGTGGAAAGGCCAGCGCAGGCGCTCCATTTCCTGTTACTAAAGCTCTTGGAAGAGTTCAGACTTTTAAATGCACAAGAGGTGGCATGAAGACGCCGCCGACAACACAAGACACAGAGAAGGAAAGCCACCCAGGGGACAGCTCAGAGAGAAGGAACAAAGGGGAGAAGGCAGGAGAGCCCCAGCCCCGCCCCAGCCCCCCTGCTCCATCTCTGAGGCAAGTGATGGCTTCAGTCTGGAAAGGGTTTGGCTAGGAAGGGGTCATGGGTGAGCGTCCCAAAGTGCCGGGCTCTGTGAGGAAAGAGCCTGCACCACAGCGAGGCCTCCCTGAGAGGCCATGAGAACAAGATGGCACCAGAGCTGCCACATTCTCCTCCTTGAGAAGGGGGGAGGGCAGCGGCGTGTGCACATGGTGCTGGGGAGGCACCAGGAAAACAAACCCAGACATAACATCGGCACCCTGTGATGACGGCTTCCTCAGCCAGCAGCATGGTGTCCGTGATGCCACAAAGTGTCACACAGACTCCCACACCCAGAAGCTTGGCCACAGAGAATGGACAGAACATGAACAGAAGGATTCTACACCCTGGCCACAGTCATGGCCATTCTGGGCTCTTCACCAGCCGCCCAGGGGCCTGAAATGTCACGGGCTCCTTCCAGCCTTGTGAGAAACTTCGGAGCCCATCAGATGATATCGCTGTCCCACTTTTACAAACTGAGGTCACAGTTCCCAGGCATAGCCTCCACTGGAGCCTGTTTGGGCCTCACCTGCTGGGTGGCTTCACATTTTATCAGTTATTTAGATCAAGACAGGAAAGGGGCCGAATTGGGGACAGGAAGCTGGAAGGGACAGTAATAACATAGATGAAAGAAGCAGCTTCCAACCATCATGACAGCTAGCTGGTGGAGGAAGTGATAGGATACACAGACGCCCTGTGAACAAGGCTGTGGGTGCAGCCCAGGCCCCAGTGCAGGAAGGCAAGACCCCGTCCCAAACCCCACCGTGGGACCCTTGGAGCAGGCCATGGTGGGCGGCCAACTTCCTCCAGCTGAGACTCCCGGGCACACGCCAGGAAAGGGACCGGGGTGGGGTCGCCCTGAAAGGAGGCAGGTGGCAGCACCCATGCTCACGGCTGCAGGTGCTGGGCCTGGGCGGGGACAGTGGCCCCGTGGCCCACACTGTCCTCCGGGAGGGAGACATGGGCCAGGGGAGTGGGAAACGGGAGGGGCAGACATGGTGACTTCCGGTTCCTTGGAGAAACAGGGAGCAGGGTGTCTACTGACTGAGGACAACAGCAGGGAAAGGAGAGGGCGAGTGTGTCCCCAGCCAGGTAGGCACTGCGTGCCCCAGGGCCTCTGCTGGTTGGAGAGTCGGGGTCGGGGGCAAGACTCTGAAGCCAAGCTGGTGATGCGGACACTGGCTCCCTGGCCTGGTCAGTGTGGCCTTGGCCAAGCTCCTCAGCCTCTGGCCTTCCTCGTGGCACCCACTTCACAGGGTCACATGGATGGAGGGGACGCCAAGTAGATGCATTCTGAATGCTCTTTGAAAAGGCCCCTTATCGATGAGTCACGTCTACACTCACACACACGTGAGCACGCACGTATGCACATGTACTCACACACAGGCACACGCAGCTAAGCACACACACACCTGCTACTGTCTCACGACCTCAGGGGCCACGGAGGCAGCATGCTGGACAGGAGGGACAAGCAGTTCCCAGTGCTTCCTGGACGGCGGTGGCCCTCAGCTGGGCAGTCTGCCCCCTCCAGCCAGGCCAGCACCTATACAAACACCCCGACAACCTCGAGGGTGAGCAAGGCGGGCGGCCGGGTGCACCTTGCGCCTCTGGCAGAGGCGGCAGACATGACTGTGCTGTGTGCCTGGGGGCCTCATGGCAACCTGAGGCCTCAGCACACATGTGCAAACTGCACACACACATGTACACACGCACATGCAGCCCAGAGAGACGGACCGGCCTCTGTGCCACGGCCCCTGCAACTCACCTGAGTATGCGGTCTGAACTGGAGCCGTTCTTAGAAGGGTCTCCCGTCTGCGGCTGTTGCTTCTCGTGAGATTTGGCTAATTTTTCTGCAGCAGCAATGGGACACCCAGACAGACTAGGGAGAGGACAAGGACAGTTGAGCCCTCTCTTCCAGCCGTGCCAGTGGGAGCTGGGAACTGGCACCAGCAGGAGCCCAGGAAGGCCGTCACCTCTGGGTTTTCTCTGCTCTGTGTGGAGCCCTGACTGTCCCGGCAGCTCAGGCGGCTTCTGAGAGAGGAAATTCTAAGCCAATGACATACAGACGAGATTGTAACGGCCATTAGAGCTCTGAGCAAAGGCGCCGCCTCTGAGTGGATCTGAGCAAGTCTGGATGGGTCTGTGTGGGTCTGGGGGGGTCTGAACGGGCCTGGGGGGGTCTGACAACCAGCCTGCCTCTCACCTCCCTGTCCCCATGCCACCAACCAGAGATGTATTCGGGACCCGTCCAGCTCTAGTTCTGGCAGTTGACTCGGAGAAGCCCAGGACACACAGGCCACAACCAGGGTGCTGGCCCCAGGGTCACACCAGGAGGGTGAGGCCCTTCCCCAGAAAGCTTCCTCTGTCAGAACTGAGTCGACTGCCAGCCTGGACAGGTGACAGAACCACAGCAGTGCTCAGAATCTAGCCTCTCCTAGAAGGTGTGACCTTGAAAGCTCTGACCATGCCTTCAGCTGAGCGTGTGCCTGCAGAAGCAGGGACACACCCCATCACGGCCATCCATGGCAGCCAGGTGACGGTGGCAGACATGTTCACCTGTCACCGTGGAAGGCAACAAACAAGTAAAGCCCAGTGAGCTGGAAACCTCACTCCTACCAGGTCCAAGGGCTCCCACAGAGCAGCCCATAGCCCAAATGCATAGAGGCTTCCCCAGTGATGGCAGCACGCCGTCTCCCCCACTGTCCCCATGGCAGGAAGCTTGTGTGCCCATGGATCTCTGGCAACCCCACTACAGGGCACAAGTGGGAACACCACCAGGGTCCACATGTCCAGGAGCTCTGATCTTGCCCCAGCCCCAAAGGGCACGGCAGGCCCATGCCCCGGCCCCAGCACCAGCACCCACCACGCCCAGCAGCCCAAGTACCTTCGGTGTGTGTTGCGGTTGCTGTTCACGTGACCTTGGCCTGTGCAGCCGGGGGTGGGGCACTTGAGCACATTCTCGTGCATGGCCAGGACTGCAGGAGGACAGGGGACAGTGAGCACAGCCAAGCAGGGTGGGTGAGCCCTGTCTGAAGGCTGCAGTTTTGTGGGCAAGGCACCCCTCCCACCATGGCCCCCTGCCTCCCTGGGGTGGAAACCAATGCAGGTTTATAACCTCTCGTTGTTCTGGGACTCACTCCTGTCACCTAATGTTCACAGTCACTGCCTGCAGCCGAGAAGCTGAGGCAGGCTTCTGTCGAGCCCTCCCCAGCTGGCGGGCTGGGTGCCCTCCTGCACGCCTGCATCTGCGGCAGGGACCCTGACCCAAGTTGCGATCTCAAGGTGGATGACCGGGCACACTCCGTGTCCCCAGCCTTGTAAGGCTCAAGTTTGGGCATCTGGACAGTGTGAGTCTGAAGGCACTTGTCCCCAAGGGGCCACTCCTCCGTGAGGACACCATCCAAACACCAGAGATTGCCCGAGCCACGCAGACCGACTCACTCTCCGGAGGGATCCTGTCCTTGTGGGGGCAGCCAGACAGGCTTCGGTGGTGAGGGTACAGTCCAGTCACGTGGCCAGTGCCGTCGCAGCCAGGGGTCGGACACTTGATCTCCCGTTTCTCAGCTCTCGAGGAATCTGAACACACAAGATGGACAGGTCAGTGGGTGGCCAGGAAGCTGTGGGGCACGTGACAAGGCCCTGGTCCTTCACTCTGCTGTCCAGAAAGGAGTGTGGCCAGACAGCCCAAGAGCCCGAGCAGGACCAGGGGCTGGACAGTGAGGTGACCCTGGAGAAACTGGTCCACACCAGTCGTCTGCCAAGAGACTGCCCAAGGTGCCCCGAATAGCAGCAGGTACAGCATTTTCACCCACATGTCCCTGGTGCCCTGTCTGCCCTCCTGCTGGCTTCCGTACGAGGGCGCGCCTCCAACAGCCCCACGCCTCGAGGTCTGGCCTCTGCATAGAGAAGTGAGGGCACGTGACAAGGTCCCTGCCAGGACATATCCTTTGGATTGGACAAAATAAGAACAAAGAACTTCAGTAACTTGCCAAAGTCACGTGACTGAGAAAGGCCTGGGCAGATCCATTACTGGCCTTGTCTGGCACAGCGCGGTCACCAGTGAGTGTGGGGACAGAGGGAACACCTGTCAGGCCGCTGATCACAGAGCACAGTTGATGTCCCTCAGAATGTCCTGGATGGAGCCGCCCCCTCTGGGAGAGCCCAGAAGTCACAGAGCCACACTCATGGGGAGGGCCTGCCCCAAGGGGCTCATAAGTCCTTCCCCAGGCCTGTGTGCTCACCTGCCACCGGGCCACTGTCCAGGGCACCCTCCATGTCAGCACTTCAGTGTCAGGCCCACATGCTCCCAGCTCGGGCCCTGCATCGCCCCGATGCTCTGCCCCCTAGGGCCATGCCCTCGACTTTATCCCTGAAGGCAAGACACCCTGCATCTAGGTCCCCTAATATTTGTCCCACAGGTAGGAATCCTGAACACCTGGCCTGGGGCTATCACTCTGTCTATGTCCCCATGTCCCCGTCATGCCTCTCTCCAACAGTGTCCCACTGATCTTTGGGCCCCAAGCCCACCCCTTGGCGGACACCCCACACACGCTCCAACACTGGGGTCCCTGCAAGGCCTGTGCCTGAGGCTGTGTTGGTCTGAATATGAGCCCCAAACAGCATCCCTCCAATCTATGCCACCCTGACGGGGCTCCCCTCAGTAGCTGCCCTCCAGGTTAAAATTGGCCCATCTGTGTTCCCTCAGCTGTGTCCCTGAATATCTGCACTAAGCTGGGCTCATGTGAGTCCATGTTCCCAGAAAATGTGGGTATGTGTCCCCATCAGCTAGGCGGTCTCCTGAGCAGCAGCTCCCTCAATTCCCTCCATGCCCCAGGTGGGTCCCCCAGGCTGTGACTGAGCCACGGGCCTAGCTCACTGTTCCACCACCCACCTCTCACTGGGTGCCTCAGCTGTGCAAGTTCCCTGCTCACCCTACGTGAGAGGCGTGAGCCAATTTCCTTGGATTCAGTGACCAGTCTGTGGCCAGGTGCTATTTCGTCTCTGGCCTGCGTCTGTGCCCAGCAGGAAGGGGCCTCAGGCTGTGTCTCGCAGGCCTCACCCCCACGCCTGGGTGACGGGCAGGTGGGGTGCCAAACACCGGCCCTACCTTTGCTGCAGCAGGCCTTCCTGCTGGCATCCAGGGACCTTGTCACCTTGGCCGGCTCGCCGAGGCTCAGGTGGTCCTGCTCGGTGGATGGGCAGCCGGGCTCACAGCTGGCTTGCCCCTGCTCGGCCTTCAGCGCGATGGCCTGCTCCAGGAGGCCCAGGTTGCCGCGGGTCATCATGTCGTACATCTCAGACGCGTCTGTGACCGTGGACTTCTGGGAGCGCGAGTCTTCGTCCTTGCCGTCGTCAGAGCACACCTCCACTATGACCGCGTACTCAGGCTCGGGGGCGTTCTGGGCGGGGCCGCGGGGGGCGTCCTCCGCGCAGAGCACGTTGGGACCGGCCTCGTCCTCGTCCTCCTCCTCGTCCTCCTCGTCCTCCTCGTCCTCCTCGTCCTCGTCCTCATTACCCAGGGTGACTTTCCGCTCACTGGACTCCCCACTGGTCACATCCTCCAGGGACGGGGGACACAGCTCCTGGGAGCGCTCGCTGGTGACTTCGATGACTTCCTCTGCGTCCTCTGGCTGGATAAAGACGTCCTTGTCCCCTTCGTCGCCTGTGGCCCCTTCTTCAGCTTCACCCTGAACCAGACTCACCACGTCAGGGCCCGGTCTGCCTTCCTCCCTGACCAGGGTCTCTTCAGCGATTTGGCCCAAGTTCAGGAGTGAAGTCGCGATGCTTTCCTGGTAGCTGCTGTAGACGCCCTTGCAGGGGCCCGTGAAGCTGTTGACGGGGTTAGGTCCCAAATGAGACTTGATGGGGCTTCTTCCTGCACAAAATCAGAAGTGCCACATGGCAGGAGCACGTGAGAAGACAGCCGGGTCTACAGGCCTCTGGCCCCTGGACCCTACCCCTCTACAGCTGAGGGGACTGAAATCCCCGGAAAGGTGTCTCTGCCTGGAAGTGGATGCCACGGGCATTGATTTTTAGGAGGCAGATGGGCCACTGCTGCTGCATTTCACAGCCATTATGCACCTCGAGTCGGGCAAACCTGCATTCCACATGACGGAGCTCAAAGAATACACCAGATGTTAAAAGATTGTTCCACAATTGAAAAGCAGTAAACACTCAAATTTAAAACTTTTATCCGCCATGACTAAGATGTCGTGGGTCCTCGACAAGCACTCAGGCCGCAGGAGCCAGCCCTGCCGTCAGCCCTGCCGTCAGCCGAGCCCCGGACGGACCCTATGTGAGGAAGCAGGAGAGCCGGACCTTTCTACCTGGAGCCCAGGAGGCTTCAGGCACCACCAGGGCCCCAGGAGGGAGGCAGGTAGGCAGGTGTGAGGGGCCCCCTGGACTGGCTCCAAAATAAAATAAAAATGCACCTCAGACCCTGCAAGATCAGAAGATACCAGAAGCCAGGGGGTGCTGGCAGGTTTGTACCTCGGGCCTCCACACCAGCATTCACCACGGGTTGTAGGGCCCCACAGGGACAAAGAGCAGGCCGGGGGACCCCCTAGTGCCCCCCACACCTGGCTTTCTGGGTGGCTCCATGGTCTCACCCGGCCCAGGAGGCTCTTCCCAAAGGCTGACACACAACCCACGCCCACGTGTCCTTCTGTGTCACACGCACCCACAGGCCCCAGACTCGCTGTGCCCACCCCTCTCCAGGAAGCCCTGCCGGTGTCAGGACAAGATGTCACTTGTTTTCAGGAAGGGCTCTCTGGGTGGGAGGGGGCCCCCTGCTCACAGGCTGATTCACCAGGAGCACTAAGCGGCCTTTATTGGGCAGGAAAGAGCAACAAAGCACCTTCAGCTGCCGCAGGGCGATGAATCTCGTCCTGTCCTGACAACTCAGCCTCGTCCTCCTCCAGAGTTCCTTCCGATTCATCCGAAACAGAGGCATCCTTCACCTCGGCGTCCTCACTGCCATCACTGTCCACGCTGTAGCCCTCGTCGAGAGCCAGCTTCAGGGGGTGTGACTTCCGCTTGCACACCAGGCGTTGGGCCGCGGCGCCCTCCAGCTTCCTCTTCTTGGCCAGTGGGCAGCTCTGCAAACTGGGAGGAAGGAGCCCAGGCCGGGGCCACCCCATCAGCACCTCCTGGGGTCCCCCTCCTGCCCGCCCCCATTCCCCTGCGCATCCCCTTGCATCTCTCCCTCGCAGGCCAGACACATGGCAAGCTGATGTGTTTCAGGTGCTACACGGACTGTGCACGTCTCCAGATGCTGCTTGTGCCTTGATGGCATTTCCTGTTTCATTGAGACTTCCCCTCAGGGGCCCCCGCACCACAGTAGCCCCGAGTGTGGGGCCTGGCCCAGCAAGTGGGTCCGGGCAGAGCCACACCCCCAGGCCCTTCACAGCCCAGCCAATCTGAACCAGGCACTGCAGTGGGGGCCCCTGAGCTCAGGCTGACCCCCCCCCCCCGGGATGACAAAGTCTCTTGAGTCACCCCACTGTGCACCAGGTCTGCTCCAGGCTTTCCCAGGACGCACGCCACGGCCACTCGGCCTCAGCAGTGAAGTCCCCGTGGTAACAGGGTCATGTGGGATGACCCTGCACCTGGCAGCCGTGGGCAGACACGGATGGTTCTAGATCTACAAAGGGCCAAGAGCGGGAGGGGGGCTCCAGTGCCCCAGCAGCGCACCCTCGCTCCTGGGAACCTTGGTGGGACCCACACGCCTCCTTACCTTCGGTGCCTGGAGTACTTGCCTCGGACGTGTCCCGAGCCCGTGCATCCTGGGGTGGGACAGCTGGGGGGACAAGCAGTCGCGGTCACTTGGGGCATGGGCTCCGCCCGGGTGGGGACAGGGTTCACATCAGGACCCACCCCACACCCTCACCCTGGGGAGCAGAAAACTGTCTCCAAACAATTCACCTCAGAACAGCTGCGTGCAGTTTGCTAAAAATTAATGAAATAACTCCCCCATTTAAATAAATGAACGGTTCATTACAATTTTACGAGTGTGCTTAATTAAAGATCTGTATGTATAAGACAAAGCTCCCAACATCAGCATCTGGATGGCTCCCTTTTTGCTCAGATAAGTGTGCCCACTGCAGGCAGACAGCCACCAGGCTGCCAGGAGCTGGGACACAGGCCACTCTGGGGTCCTCAGAACCACTGCCTGAGGCTGGCCCAAGAAGAAGCAAAACACCGGACTCCGTGTGGGTCCTACTGATGACCCTAAGCCCTGCCAGCTGTGCCTCCGCCTGGCAAACCAGGCCAGTGCCAGGAATGTGCAACCCTGTGACACGCAGACCTGGCCAGAGCCACAGTTCCCCAGCAGGAGGTGGGCGCAATGCATTGACAGAGACCCCACTCCAGAGCCAATGACCTCGTGTGTGTCCCAGCTTCCCATGGAGGGAGGTGAAGCCAGCGGCTGCCAGTGAGACCGCAATGGGGCGAGACCCCAGGAGCCCCTCACCCTTCACCATTGTTGTTCTCCCACAGAGCCAGCCGTGGGTGGCTCTGCAAACTTCTGGTCATGGCCACGGGCCATGCCACCCAGCCCACCTTCCAAGGATGGCTCCCAGGGCAGCAAGGATCTGTGTGGGGTGTGGGTCAGGGTCCTGCAGGCTGTGTGCCCAGCTGGCCGTGCAGGCCACACTTACTGACCCGTCAGGGAGAACAGAACAGGCTATGGAGGCAAAGCAGCACCCTCAGCTCAGCAGTGACCTTTTCGAGGTAGGGGTGTCTGATGGGGACACTCCCTGCAGCCTCCGTGTGGGGGCTTCCTGGTTGGCCTCTGTGCTGACTTGCACTGTGTTTACGAGGAAGAAGGAAAGGAGAGAGGGAGGACACGCGGCTCCCTGCCGCAGGTCTCCTTTCCAGACAGGCAGGGCTGCCGCTGTACCCGGCCTGTGGCTCCGGTCCATGTCCTACACTTGCCTTCACTCTCTCAAGAAGCAGCTCTGAGACTTTTCACAAAAGCTCCTTGTTGGTGGGGATCTGAAGCTGAGGTCCCAATTAGTCGATTAATCACCAAGTTAATCAGGCAATTAGGTGACAGCTGCTGTGGAGGCCTGTGGGGCACTGGCACTGCCCCCAATCATGTCACCTGCTCCAAGACACACCTCCTGGCCTCCAGCCGGCCTTGGAGGGAGGCAGGACAGCTGTGAGCCCACGTGTGAGGGCCACTCTGGGAGACGAAAGCCCCTGGGTCCCTGCTCCCCACACAGCAGCCCAGGGAGCATTCAACAGGGATGCCTAGCTGGGCAGGAAGGTGCCCAGAGGGCCCGCACGCAGCGCTGAGCAGGGCCTGGTGACCACTGTGAGGGACCCAAATGTAAGCAGTACGTTATGTGACAGCAGACGGGCCAGGCTAACATGCGGTGCAGGCGTCTGACGCTTCTTCAGCGGTGCGAAGGGAAGAACCCCAGATGCGTTTGTTTCCTCTCAGACGCTTGAACTCACCAACTGGGGGACGCACTGTCCCAGCCTTTCCTGTCCTTAGTTCACCATGTCACAGTGGCCATGCCGCTGCCCAGAGCACAGGGGCTCCTGGGAGCTCTGCTTGAGCTGGGATGGGATGGGCGGGGGCAGGGTGGCCACAGGGCTCTGGGACGATGGGGTGTCAGTCCTCCATCCATGAAGTCAGTCGTGCACATAGCACTTGGCCACTTGGGTGACTCCACGGGAGCTGTGTGACACCATGATGTCCCTCTCCCTGGCCACAGCAGCATTCCCTCTGGGTCACTCTCCCTGTGCTGGCACTCAAGGGTCTCGTCCACTGGCGTAACTAACCACAGCCTGGGCTGCACCTGAAGGGAAGTCCTGGCTTGCAGGGTCTGCCCTTCGTGTGGTGGAAATGCACCCACAGTGGCCGCCGCAGAGACAGAGCCACGAGCAGCCACAGCTCAGGTCCCCGCGTGCAGCTCACAGCACAGGCAGGAATAGCACCTTCCGTGGAATGTGATTTCCTGTTCCATTTTCCTCCAAGCCTCAACTCAGACACATGAAGACACTGTTAGCTGGAACATTAGGTGTCCATGGTCTGTCCGTAGTTTCCCCACACAGATTAGAAGGGTCTCACTGTCACCAAGTACATAGGTTGACCAAAAAGATTAATGAAGGTGGACAAAATCCAGATGATCACGTAAGCCCCTCGCTTACACTGGCTGGGTCCTCTCTTAGAATATTTCAAAGAAATCTGTTTTGAGAATCATTTTTGCTTCTGATGTTTCAGTTAAAAGAGAATGCTTAGCCCTTTGGGTTTATCTTTCCAACTTCATCCTAGCATCATGTCGCCAGGATTAATTGCTCTTATCAAAGCATGGAGCTTCCTGGAGTCAGTGCCCAGGACCCGCCCCCTCATTGTCCCCAGGCTGGCCCCAGGTGGGACATGTCCCCAAAACATCACATAGCCCAGGGGAAGAAGCACCCCCTCCTGGAAGCCTCTCTCTGCCCTGCGCTCCCACCGCTCTGAGAATCACACGACCTGGGGACAGCCTGTCGGAGGCGCCTCTATCCAGGGAGCTGACCTGGTCTGGCTGCCAGTCCACCCTCACCCCTCACCCCACCCCCATCCCGTGACCTAGGCCTGGGCTTTCAGCGTGTGATTCGCTCTTCTGGTTGGATAAAATTTAACCCTCTCTGCCTCAGTTTCCCCACTTCACAGTGGGACAATACCACCAGGCAGTGCTTCCACAAGGGTCGCCAAAATCAAGGCTGAGCTGTGAGGCCACATGCCCAGGGTGTGAGCCTCCGGCCCCCCACTCACACCCCTTCCCCTTCCATCTCCAAGTTCCAACCTCACAGGTTAGAGGGACTCTGGGATACTTTGGGGTCCTCTCGTTTCCCGATTGGCAAAAGCCATCCATTTGACGAATATCTGGTGAAAAATTCAACAGTTGGGGCCCCAGGTTTGTTCACAGCTTAGTGAGAGTCTTTACCCCTCAGTATTAAGAAGCAGCCAAGGCCCTGGCACCGTGGACTATGTGGACAGCTGCTCTGGGCTGTCACCTGACCCTGCGCATGGGCACAGCCCCCACTGACGCAGCCCACCTGTCAGCTGCCTCGGCACCGGGGGCTGGGGTACCAGAGCTGATACTGGGGGTGGGCGGCAGAACCCTTTCTTCCTTCCAGGGAGGAGTCTTGGATAGCTTGTGTCAGCTGCAGTTCAAGTCTGGCCCTGTCACTCAGGGAAGTTATGAAAACTAAGTGGGCACCTGATGCCCACGTGCTACACTGGGGACCCTCGGCAAGCACCGCCTCCCCTCCTCCTCTCGTGCTTTGAGCAAGAACACATCAGCACTACCCCTCCTCAGAAAACAGGGCACCTGGGGGCCAGCTTTCTTTGCTGGTTACCTGACACCATTCATCGGAGCTGCCAGAGCATGATGGCACCAGGGGCTGGCCCTGGAGACCCCAGAAGAGCCCAGGCCACAGAGTCTGAACTCCAGAGCCATGTGGGGTGCTGCATGGACAGCCCAACATGGGCCTTGGATGGCTTTCCTTCTGGCCTTCCCACACCTGCAAAGGCTTTGGCGGCGCCCAGGATAGAAGCCAGCAGGCAGGACAAGTCTGCCTCTGGGTGGAGGGCCTGGCCCCTCCTACTTCAACCCAGCAAGTCGCTGCTGTGGGAGGTCCTCCCCAGGACCTCAGCCCTTGTGACACGTGGCCTGGAACCTGGAAAGTCACAGGGCTCAGCCACTGCAGAATCACCAGCATAGCCCCCGCCTGCGTTCGTGTCAGTGAGAGTCAGGCTGGGAGTGGCCAGCACAGAAGCATTTGTGACAGCCCACTAATCCAGCAGCTTGTTGCTGGCTGGAGACTGTGGTGACAGTCAGGTCCTGGGGGTGAGCAGGTATGCACACATCTGTGTCCCTGTTGTGAGGCTGGCTGCATGGTGGGGACAGCACAGGGGGGAGAGGGCAGAGGCACGTGACAAGGAGAAAGGTGGCCTCATTACAGAAAGCAGGGGCCTAGGGGACACAGTTGGTCAATCCGTAGTGCCCAGTGTGGGACATTTAGGATATCGAGGGTGACAGACACACACAGTGCCAGGTGCTAACGGGTTTCTTACCTGAGGTCAGCGCCTACAGGCTCTGGAGGTGCTGAGGGAGAGAAAGAGAGACAGGGACACACATGTGGGAGTCAGCTCTGCAAAGCCACACCGCTCTGATCACGTGGATGGAGTGAACAGTGGAGGCCCCCGCACCGAGGACTGAACCCATCTACTCCTGGCGCCTGCAACGCCTCCATGGTCTAGTGGAGCAAGCAGCCTCCTCCAACCAGGGCTCACACCAGACCCTCCCCATAGGGGGTTGGCGGTCCTGGGGAGGGATGGACGCCCCACCTAAGCCAGGCTCTCTGGGCCTCCAGGGCTGGGATGCCATCTCTGTCTAATTGCACATAGAAGTTGGATTTGAGCAGATAAGGCTGGATGAAGAGGAGAGAAGACGGGTCAAGCGCCTGGCCCCTCAGTGATGGGGCCACAGGAGTCCCCCGGTGTGTGCCCTGTGGTGTCCAGGAGCTGAAGCTGGCCCAGGGGACGGGCCTTGGTCCTTGCACAGGCCCCTCTCTCCCCACTTCACTGCAGTTCAGCCCATGCAACCTGCTGGTCCCCACCAGCACCAAGGCTGACACCCTGGGAGGCAAAGAGGCTAGTGACGAAAGGTTGGCAGCCTTTCCTTTCCATGCAGCTGTGTCTGCCTCCTCATCTCTGCCCCACACAGGTTCATCTGGGCCAAAGGCCGCTGGGCAGGTGCCGAGCGTAGGAGGAACAGGCCAGGGCTACACACTGCTAGGGGCTCTGCTCCCTGAAGGAGAACTGCTGGGGAAGCGACACCCGCAGCTCGCGCACCTGCCACCCGCCCAAGACGCCTGGACTGACAGGGCGGGAGGGGAGGGCGCACTCACCTCGGAGGGCCTTGGATCGCGTGCGAGCTCGCTTGTCCTCAGTCTCCAAGCTCATCTGTAAGCAACACAATGGCCATGTTAACGGGAACGTGAAGGGCTTTGCTGGGACCTCCAGCCATTTTCTAGCTCAAGCATTGCTAGTGACAGAGAATGACGAGGACCGGGATCACAGGGCAGGAGAGACCTGAGACTCGGAGCAGCAGACAAGGGACCCAGGCATCAGGGCAGAACCGCCCGCCCCTGGGCCCCCCCCCCTTGCTCCACCCACTGCCCACTGGGCCCTGGGCATAAGGTCCCCGGGAAGGTGGTCACCGCAGACTCTGCTGATGCGGGCACCCCAGAGCCCAGCTGCCCCGGAAAGGGAGTCACATGCTAGGGTAGCCCTGTTAGAAGCAGGTGGCTGGAGCCCAAACGGACCCCACGAATTGCCCACAGATGGGACGGCTTCGGTTTCCATTGTGCACTGTTCAAGGGAGAGACCAAGGAGAGGTGGTCTGAGCTGAGGGCCATGCCCAACGTGAGACGGCTGCCTAGTGCGTGTGTTCCCAAAGACACAGGGCTGACAGGATCGCTTTAGATTTTCTAGCAGCCACATTGAAAATGTAAAAAGAAACAGCTAGACTTGGCTCTAATACTCAACTTACTTATCCCAATCTATCTAAAACATCATCATTTCTATAATTAATATAAAAAACTGTGAACACTTTTTGTGAATCACTTTGTTTTGTGATAACCTAGAAGCCTTGATGTGACCAGTGTGACACCAGAGCGTGACCAGCCACACATGCCAGTGCCGTGGCCACTGTGCTGGACAGCACGGCTCCAGAGGCAGGACGCATGTCAGGTGAGAGCCAAGCAAAGGCGGGAATGCAGCCCAATGGTCATCTGGACCCACAGGCCACTCTCCCAGGGCGGTCACTTCTCCCAGGAGCAGGTGAGTGGAGTCCCCGAGGGGGATGAGGCACCCCGCACAGCCCTAACCCTAACCCTAACCCCACCATCCTCTGGTTGCCCCACTGGCCCATCCGTCACCCCTCCCCACCGACACTCCCTGCCCCTCACCCATTTCTGTGGGGGACACTGCCACATTGCCCTTCAAGGGAGTTGAGGGACAGCCCCCAAGAGGGTGAAGCCTGGGGATAAGGGATGACCCATGGGCGACAGCTCATCACACAGAATC
Organism: Rhinolophus sinicus; assembly: GCF_036562045.2. Lineage (NCBI taxonomy): Eukaryota > Metazoa > Chordata > Mammalia > Chiroptera > Rhinolophidae > Rhinolophus > Rhinolophus sinicus. The sequence goes on from NC_133762.1 coordinate 16,550,908, forward strand.
CTTGACCTGTGTCACCCATGACACAGCTGGGCAGGCAGGTGACGACTATGTATGCAGGTGGTGGGAGCCCCGACTCTCCAGGGAGAGAGGCCTGTGCTGGCAGAACTGCTGCCTGGGCCCTACGCCCCAGGAGGCCCCAGGAGAGCAGGGGCTCACCACCTGTCCCAGTGGCCAGGGGGAGGTGGGAGCAGGCCCTTCCATCCCAGGCCATCGCTGAGGCTGCCAGAGGGACAGCCGGTGTGTAAGGCACTGCCCAGGAAGAATGCAAAAGGAGTTCCCACAATTAGTAAGACGGAATTTGCAAAGCGAAACTGCTTCGTGGGCAGGGCTAAAATAGGCTGATTTCTGTGATCTGTTCAGGGAGAAAAACCAAGGCCTGGGGTGATTTATGCAGCCTGTCTCCCGCGGGGGAGATGAGCAGTGCATTTGCTACAACCTTCCAACAGCACAGAAGAGAATTGCTACAATTTCTATGTTGGAATCGGTGGTTCCCCTGGACTGATGGCTCAATTTAAAGTGAAGAGAGGAGCAGCTGTCAGAGGGGCTCATTGCATCCTGGGGCTGCCGGCGCCCTATGCACAGCGCACGGAGGCGCAGGACGTACATGCAGGTGCTGTGGCTGATTGCTGGGCGCCTGCTTACAGCTGAAATGCAATCTACAGCTTTATTTATTTACTTATTTATGTCAGTTTCCCAAGGAAGCTGCCAGGATTCTGCTAGGTTAAGGCATCCCTTGGCAACTTGGATTCCCCGCAGATTAATGATTCAAAGAGTTGAGAATGGGAAGGCACAGGGTAGGTGGTGGGCAGGGCTTGCAATGGGCGGGGCTTGTGAGCAGCGAGCCCTCCCCCAAGAGACCGACAGCTGCAGCTGTGCTGCTGAGCACCTCCCACTGGCAATTTATCTGCACCAAATGATCAGTAAGTGAGGCGTCCTCTGCAGTGCACGTGGCCCTGATTTTAAAAGGGAAAACACCAAACTGCGGAGGAAAAACAGGTTAGCTCTTTATCACGAGTAACTTTGTAAGAGCCTGTTAACTTAGGACGTCAACATCGCAGCAGGACACTGATTTCTGAGCCGTTTGAAACCAGCCCTCAGGCTGCCTCGGAAGCTCTGAGCAGAGCTGGGATAAAACTCACCACGCCAATGTACACGGTTCTCCTCGGAGAACACGGAGCACGTCGGAGGGGGGTTCTCTGCCGCCCTCCTGCCCTGCACGTCCCTGCTCCATGTCCCAGAGGGAGTCCAGGGCGGCCTGGCAGCCCCCACCACATTGTGCCAAGACTAGGAGGCACTTCCCAAGTTTTCGTTGATTAATTTTTAAAAGCCTTTCATTTGCTCCAAGCACAAGCTACTGAAATCCCTATTTTTGGACAGCACACAAGTAAGTGAGTGTCTTCTCACCTTGAGGGTGAAACAGCCCCCTTGTCACAGCCCAGCCGCCTCAATCCCCACTCTCACTAAGGGCCTGGAGCTCCCTCCAGATCACCATCTGGGCCAGTCCTGTCATATCCTGCCACAGGCGTGTCACACCCTCCCTGGCGCCTCACGCATCTCTTCACTCTGTCAGTATTCAGTAGTCCCGTCCTCCTCCTCGCTAGAGAAACGATGGGGTGGAGAATAATTCGCAAACACAAATACACACCTCCTACCAGAGACAGTTGTGTCCCCACCCTCCATTGCACTTGCTTTATTAGATCACATAAGGGTGGTCTCACTCCAGAGGCTTTGTTCCACTTTCTGTGTCTTAGTAAACTCAGGATCAACCATACGAGCGGTTCCCGCGACAACAAGCTACAAAAACCAGCCTCTTTTCAGACCCGTCCGCAGAGCACCACTGCCAAACCCGAGATCCCTGGCTGGGACGTTTACAGACTCAGGAACCAAAACAGCCAACGAAAGTGGTCAGCAGCCTCAAAACCTGTAGATTTGTCTGTGGTGGTGAGAAACACACTCAGAACCCAACACACAGCCAGGGACAAAGTGTGTGGGGGGGTGGACTTCGGTGTCTGAAAATGTCCACTCAGACATTTCTCATGAGGGTGCAACCACACCCAACAGGCTTTGCACCAACCTTTACTTTTACTGCCAGAGGCCAGGGCTGCCCTCCTTCTGCCCAAGTTCAGGGGCTTTGTGGCGTTCACTGGAGGGGTGCCCCTCCCTGCACTCTCTTTTCTTCTTGGTTCTGCCCAGGCCTTCCCTCGTCGGCACAGGTGGCTAAGGGTTGGACAAAGAACAGAGTCTGTGCAGCAGCCCTGGCCCCTGCTCAAGTGGCACTATCCTTGGTGCCCAAGGGTCCCTCACTCCAGGGAAGGGGGATGTCAGGGAACAGCCCAGATTTGGGAGCCTGGGGCGGGTGGAGGTTGAGGAGGCTCCACGGGTGAGTGAAAACAGAGGATATTTAGAGAGGGCCACCTCAGGCTGGGAGCAAGGAGCACCCTTGGGTGGCCAGCACCTGCTCCTTTCACTCACGGCCCACCTTGATCTGAAACAAGCTCGTTTGTTCCTGTTCCGAGGTAACTGTGTCTCCTGCAGAAAGTGAATTGCTATGGCCTCATCACTGCTCAGTGCAGACTATGTAAGGATGGGTGGACGGACAGACGTCTCTTGACAGCCTGCAGCTGGGCTGGGGTCCAGGCCCCTGAGCGCTGAGCTGGAGGAGGAGACATGTTAGTGTTTCATTTATTTAGAATTTGTTCCAACAGCGAGCAATGCTGCAGAATTAGAATGGACTTAGGACAATTGTTTAAATCCACAAGATTATATGGATTATAGAGTCCCTGTGGGAGAGTGAAGGTGCTTTTCCTCCCAGAGAGGAAGGAGGAGGTCATCTGCTGGTTCCCACGAGACCACAGGCAGCCCTGCCTAGAAGGAAAGAGTGACATGGGGACATAACAAGAGGTGGCAGGGAACTAGCTGCCACCCGTCCTCTTAGCTCCAACAGCACCTGCCCAGTCTCCCTTTTGTCCAGGGGCTGGGAGGAGAGGGGGAGGGAGCCAGTCTGGGCTGGCTCTGTCCTCTCACTTGTGCAGATATGGCCACACTGCGTGTATTGGGGTACAGCCATGTCCCCAACACTGGCAAACGCTCCATTGAGGGACTTGAGGGCAGCACTCACTATGTTCCTTGCTTCCTCGCCCACCAAATGTTGCCATGGAAACCTTCAGAGCCCCCACCCCAGGCCCAGCTGCAGCCTGCAGAGCTTCCTGCTTCCCTTCCTCTGAGCTTGTCCCTGCACACCGGAAATGGGTCAGCCCCACTGGCAGCCTCTGCTTTAGGGATGTAGAGCAAACACCCTACTTCCCATTCCCTGGTGTCTGGGGCTATACCACCCCCCCCTCCACCCCCTGCACCCATGACAACCATCACAGCATGGTTCCTGCAATGACAGTTCTGTCCCCACTTTGGGGGCGTCCCACTGTGTGTCTGAAATTCTCCTGACATCCCACCCATTGTTCAACCTACTGGCAGCTGAATATGCCAGCCTCCTCCTTGGGTTGTAGAAAGGACACCCACGGAGCATTATTTAACTCGTGTCTTGGGAAGGGTTCTCCTAACATCTGCAAGCACGAGATCATGCTTGCATGGGTTGCATGGCTCATGCAACCCCCAAATTAAACATTAGAGCTACATAATGACACCCTGATACAGCAGCCATGTGTGGGGCCATCTTGAAACTCCAACATAAACAGAATTTCTACCTACCCAGAGGTAGGAACCTGGCCACATCAGGTGAGATAGACCAGGAAGGTCATGCCCGGTACTGCCTCCTTCCCTCATCAGGACCATCTGGTCAAGGCAGCAGGAAGAAGGTCTGGCCGAGCAGCCTGCAGTCAGCCTTTCCTTCAATTGCATCTCTCTGGTCATCCATTGAATATTTTGTGATTTGGGCCCACGTGTTTCATTGTTCAAGGTCAAGAAGAGATTTAAGGACCTACCATCAATGCATAGTCCTGTTCTCCTAAGTGTAAACACCACACACACACACCCAGCACAACCCCCAAACACACACACACACACACACAAATACGCACACACACACACACACACACACACACACACCCAGCGCTCCCTGCTAATCTCTTCTAAGGGCCCTTGCTGAACCACCTCTGAGCTGTCCACATCCCTGGTGCTGAATGCAAGGCTGACCCTGTGGACAGACACCTCCCACAGAACTCTGTCCAAGGCCGTGCAAGCCATTCTGCCGCTGTTGTGAGAGACCCGCTGTCCATGCCAGCACTTCTGGGCTGCGGCCTTCTCGGAATCCTCAGTCAGAAGCCACCAGCTGCCCCAGCCCTGCAGTCCTGGGAAGCAACACTTTCAACAGGCACACGTTCCCTCCTAGTCTGACCCACTCTTCATCTCAGCTTCTCTGCTCAGAACAGCACCTCAGCCCCTGTCTGCCCAGACTAAAGGAGCATGACTCCCCAGTGGGGCTCCTGTGAGGGCGACGCTGCCAGGAAACCTGAGCGTGGCCACCGACATGTTCGTGGCAGGCCCTACACCCTTGGAGCTCATCGCGCTGGAGCCACAGGAGACAGCCACTCCTGCCCACCCGCACCCAGCTCTAACAATGGCACACACGCAACACCCAGAGGCCCGCATGGATCGGGTACGGCATGCCTTTTATTGCGCCTCGCAGACACTGCGCTTTTCACAGCTGGAAGGTCTGTGGCACTTGCGTCAGTGAGTCCTCTGGCGCCGTTTTTCCTACAGCACTTGGTCACTTTGTGTCTCTGTGTAATGCCCGCAATATTTCAAACTCGTTCACTGTTATTATAGTTGTCATGGTGATGTGCGTCAGTGACCTTTGATGTCAGTGCTATAACTGTTTTGGGCGTCGTGGACTTCGCCCACATAAGACAGCAAACTCAGTGGATAAATGTCATGTGCATCCTGACTGTGAAAAGATTTCATGTGACTCACTTTATTGTGAGACTTGCCTTATTGTGCTGCCCTGGAACTGGACCCACAACACCACTGGGGTCTAACCAAAACTTTTCGGTTTCAGGATCTCTGTTTAGATGCTCAGGGCTGGGCTGGGCTAAGGCAAGTGAGTCACTCACCCAGGTGCAAATTTAAGGGGGAAACAAGAACTCAGTGACCGAGATTAAACAAGAGTTTAATGCAATACCTTAAAACATCAAAATTAATGCAAAAAAAATCCATGATGAACAAAATGCCAAAAATTTAAATAAAGATGTGATTCGTATCACTGGCCTTTCCTGTGCCTCAGGCCCCAGAATGGCGGCAGAACACTGACAATCCCACAGGAGTAAGGGGATGGGTGGTGCTGCTTGGCAATCTGATTCCCCAGACCCACCAAAATGCACATGACAGTCCCCACATTAGAGAGAAAAACGCAGGGCTTCCAGAGTAAGATACAAGCACCCTCAAATGAGGCTGCTGCCTAAACTCTATAGCCCTTCCCATCTGCACCCTGGGCGGTCACATCTTGGCCATGCCCTGGGTCACGGTTTGAATCCTTCACGGTGAGTGTCTGCATGTCAGGAAAATGGAAGACCAGATTCTGAGATCTGAGAACGGATGCCCACCAACGTGTTGTCACCTCCACTTCCATCTCTGAGAATCACGTGACTCTGGGGACCTGGCTTCACCCAGAGTGTTTGGCGTGGTTGTGAGCGCGTGTGATTTCCTGGGTTTGGGAGCAGCGCTGGGAGGGGCCCCGACTCACCACCGTCAGTGAGTGACAGGCATGCACCATCTGCCTCCACTTGGGGAGATCGAAATAAACAAGGTCATCAGAACTCACGAGTCCCTAGGGATTGGCAGCCTGCCCAGGTCACAGCGGGGAGAATGACAACAGTGACTGAGGCACTGGTGTGACCTGACCTCAGAGCAGGGACCTGACAGAAGTGAGACTCCACTGTCACACTGTAGATTTACTCCATTCACTCGCTCTCCTCCCTTTCATTTTAAAATGACCAGATCACTGATGTTCCTAGCCCTCCAGTGCTTTGCCTAATCTAGACTGACGCTGCCTGGACCAAAAGGCATCTCTGTGCTGCATGCCTGCAGTGACAAGGACCTTTGCCCAGACCTGGGCCCAGGGCGTGGCTGCGCTCCGAGCTCCTCACCTTGCCGCGTCCGTCCAAGAGGCTCGAGGTCCTGCAGCTGCTGGCCTTGTCTCCGTATGTCCACCTCTGACTCAGCAGCTCACCCCGGAACTCATTTTCTGAGGGTCGGAAAAGAAACGTAATGAGTGCCAGCTACACAGCCGGAGGGCAGAGGCTGAGAGCCGTGGGTCACTCCTTTACATGGCAGTGTGCAATCCCCCCTTTTCTGGAATCCACAGAAAGGCACACCAGGTCTGGCCCCTGGCAGTTCAGGGACGAGAGACTGGAGCCCTTTGAGGAAGAGCACCCTGCAGAGGGGCTCTGGCAGCTATGCCTCCGGCAGCACCTCGGAGAGTTGGCACAGGCCGGTTAGGTCCGGCACTCTGCTGCCCTTTGCCCTGGCTCCCAGCACCTTTCCTCTCTGGGTCTCTGCCTCTCTGCAGGGCGAGGCCTCCGGTTAATATTCAGTTCCTCTTATGAATTCACATGTCTACACAGAGGCTGAAGGCATCAGCTGGACATGACAAAGAAATTCATTGTGTACCTATTCCCTGCTCGGCACTCCCCGTTTCCATGACAACCAGCTTTCTACCACCGCAGCAGCGTTAGCAGGAAGGTCATTAAGTAACCAACAATAAAAACAGGAAATGAAAATTCCCGCACTCAGCTCTCTGCTTTTCCTTGGAAGTGATTTGCACTGTGCTGAGGGCCAGGTCAGGCACAGTTTTATGCTCCTTATCTTCCTTCCCCTCGTTTTGGACGTGCATTCCCAAAGGTTGTGTTTCTAGAATTCCACCACTCCTGCCCCAGGCAGCCCTGGGGCTCCACAGCCACAGCTCCTCTGTCTGGAATTGCCTCCAAGCCCTTAAAGACCTTCTGTGACCTCCAGGGCACAACCACCGAGAAGCAGACTGGTTGTCAAGGAGACGCCAAATGCAAGGTCTTCAAAGAAGCAGTTTGGTACCTACCGAGCGCCTCCCGCACTGTGCTGGGGACCCCTGTGAGGACCGGCCTGCACTAGGGAGCTGTGAGCTGTTGGACTCTTCTGGCTTCTGTCCCCACAGGTCATCAGCTCTCAATGGGGCCAGACCCACCCATAGGTATTCAAATTTCCAAACCTATGTGGGGGTAGAACTGCGGGAGTCACAGCTCACAAGGTCGAGGCTGCAAGGAGGGATGGAGGAAGGTGACTCAGGGGACTAGTCACTGGAAGGCACAGGTGAGAGCTGTGTTGCTGGATGGTGACAGTGGTGACAGCAGAGGCTGGAAGACCCCCAGCTGCAAAGCACATGGGGTTAACTTCTCACAGGCACCTCTGTGGAGAGAAGACACCACAGAAACCTGTGCACTGGGCTGGTTTGCAAGGCTCAAGTGGCTTTCTTGTCACAGTGACATACGTAACCACGTGACATAACGATGGCATGTGTCAGTGACAGCTGGAGGAACGTACCTAACATCCTGGGATCTGTGCCACCAGCAAGACTGTCTCCCCCGCCCCCCAGCAGGGTGCCCTGAAGCCCCCCCACCTCTGCGACCCCTTAGCCTTTTCTCTTCGCAGTCTCTCCTGTTTCCCAGGGAAGCCCAGCGGAGGGGCCTCTGGTTCTGTGTCATGGATGACAATGCGCTCACAGGGCTCTCGCCCCTGTGGATCCCCCCACGCCCTGGGCTCCCCACTGCTGCTGGGCCCTAAGAGCATCATCACCTCAAAGACCCCTCCTGCCTCCCCCGCATACTCGGTGACCGACCTCACGCCCCTGGGTGCTGAACGCCATCAAGTGACACCAGACCCTCATTGACGGGCCCGGCTCCACCTGGAGGTGAGTCCTCTGTTTTCCTGGGACCTTTCTGGCAGCAAACTGTCGTCACCACGTCACCACGAGTGCTTCACCCCCTGGCTGGGGAACAGGCCACACCCGGCTTGCACAGAGGGAGCACAGGAAGCCCCCACACACCAAAACAAGTGCCGATTCCCCAGGCTGGGGGTCCCATCAAGATGCCCCATCCAGGAGTCACGCTGCCACTGGATGCTGCCTGGGGGGTGTGGGGGAGGGGGCAGAGCTCTCACCCCGACCCACCTGCCACCTTCTTCAGCAGGAAGTGGAAGGGAAGGCTTAGAGAAGGTGGGGACATTGTCCGCTCAGCTTCCGGAGCACAGTAGGTGTGCGAGGACGTCACTGCCGTTTTTATAACAGCACTCTGAAGTGAGGGGGACATTTTCCTGGAGACGAGTCCTTGCTTTGGGCTCTTAGGTCTCTCACGAGTTCATCTGAATCCCTGCTCATGGACTCAAACAGCAAAAAACCGCTTAGGAGCAGGTGGTGTAGACGGGGGTGCAGTCCCTGACCCATCTGTCCCCTCAGAGGCCCAAAACTCACTTTTACAAGACTCTGGCTTGCAGACAAGTTCTGAAAAGCAATGCGGGTCCAGGGGAGGGACGTCTCCTGAAGGCCCAGGCTATGACCCTCTTAACAAGCCTGCCTTCCCCCTGGGCGGCACTGCAGACCCAAGACCAACCCAGCAAGGCTGAGACCCAGAGCCCCTTCAGCCCAGCCCTCCCTGTTGCCCCTCTGTCCCCACGGGGGGGGGGGGCTTTGCATCCTGGCTGAGCCGACCTCTCCTATTCAGGCTTGACACCCCCTCCTTCCTACTTCTGACTAAAGGGTCCCAGGGGCATCTACCATTCCCCACGTTCCTCTCAACTGGACTTTTCCTGGGGCTTTTTGGCTCTCCGACAAGCTGCAGACATCCACGTTTAAAACACCATCTGTGTGGAGCCCACCCAGCCCCACAACTTCTCAGCTCACCGCCATCATAACCATATTTCTTAAGGGACCCAAGCTTGCTGCCTCTACTCTCACTCCCCACTCCCAATGGCCTTCACCAAAACAGGCATTCCTGACGGGTCACTTCCCCACTGCACACTCGCTCCCTGCTTCCCCAGAGCCCAGGCTCCTTCTGTGCCACCCACCACCCCACAGACGCCTCTTCTGATTCACGTCCCTGCTCAGCAGGTTGGCTTCTCACAGGACTCGAGCTTTCCTCCCCTATCTCAGCCACCTGGAGCCCAGACACAGGATCGTCTCAGGTCATGCCACTGTGAGTCTCACTGGAATCTGACCACTTCTGCCTCTCCAGCTGTTTTGTCTTGTTTGCAAAAGATGACAAACCGATTCTAAAATGACATTTCAAGGAACATAGAGTAGTCAAAACAACGAAGTTGGACCCCTCTCACACCACACACAAAAATTAACACAATGGATCTCACATCTAAATGTGAGAGCTAGGGGGCAGCCGGATGGACCAGCTGGTGAGAGCACAGCTCAGCAACAAGGTTGCCGGTTCAATTCCCGCATGGGATGATGGGCTGCGCCTTCTGCAACTAAAGATTGAAAACGGTGACTGGACTTGGAGCTGGGCTGCGCCCTCCACAGCTAGACTGAAGGACAGCGACTGATGGGTCCTGAAAAAGCTCACTGTTCCCCAATAGTCCCCAAGAAAAAAATATATATATGACACAAAAGCATAAACAACAAAAGAAAAATAAAAGTAGACTTCATTAAAAAAACTAAAAAAAAAAATTAAAAACATAATAATAATAAATATGAGAGTTAAGACTCTTAGAAAACATAGGAGTAAATCTTCCTGACACCTAGTTAGGTGATAGTTTCTCAGATATGTCACCAAAAGCACAAGCAATAAAAGAAAAACTGGATAAATTGAACAGTATCAAAATTTAAAATTATATACATCAAATACCATCAATAAGGTGAAAACACAACCCATACTGAAAATATTTGCAAGTCATGTATCTGATAAGGGGCTGGTGTTGAAACTCACAGAGCACTCTTAGGGCCCCATAACAAGACAACCCATTCTTAACATGGGCAAAGGGGTCTGAATAGACGTTTCTGCAAAGACCACATATTCATGGCACAATGAAAGATGCTGCACATCTCGTCACCAGGGAAATGCGAATCAAAAGCACAACACACAGGTGCTGAAGTGGCTCTAATTCTTTGAAAGAAACAAACAATAACAAGTGATGCAGAGAACGTGGAGACACTGGAACCCTCGCACACAGCTGATGGGAAAGCAAAATGGTACCTACCCTGGAAAACAGTCTGGCGTTGCCTCAGATAGGAAACAGACTGACCACACGACCCAACAACTGCACCCAAGACACTGTTTATCGCAGCTTTATTCCTAACGGCCAAAACGGCACAACCTAAATGTCCAGCAGGGGCTGAAAGTTTGGTACAAAATACAACTGACCTGTTCTTGGCAGTAAAAGGATTACAGTGCTGCTACACGATTCAATGTGAGGGGACCTTAGAAACGTCATGCTCAGTGAAAGAAGGCAGGTGAAGCAGTCCCATATTCATGGACCGTCTAGAACAGCAAACAGGCTGACAGGAAGTGCACCGGGGGCTGCGGGGCTGAGGGAGGGGTGATGAAAGTGCTTTGAAATTAGATTGTGGTGACAGACGCACAGCTCTGTAACATGTGGGACCACTGAAATGTGTACTTCTGATGGGTACATTATATTTCAATAAAGCTGTTTTTAAGTCAGTGGTACACACAAGGGACCTAAGTGTGAGGGTGTCACGGCGTGCTCCCCACATAGTGTCACTGCGGACGCTCAGTTCCGGGAGGAACAGGGGCCACATCCAGCTCGAAAGAGGGAAGTGGCCTGCAGGTCAGACGCCTCTGCAGTGTCCTGCTCAGCCCAGAGGCTGCTCCTTCCAGAGCCAGCCACCCAGGAACTGGAGCACAGGTGTTGAGAGACCTGCACCAGGAGGGGCATTCAGGGCATCTCGGTTGCTTCAGGAGAACTGTCTAGAGGGTGCCCTCGTCCAGCAGTCATTTCCTGACAACAGGAGCTGCCCAACAAGAGTGAACGGCCTCCTGCCGTGCTGTGTGAGCCCCGAGGCCAGGGCCTGGTCAGTGATGTCTTGTCTGGGGACGATTCGGGAGGCCCTGGCAGGCTGCTTTTGGACAATGGTGGGCAGGACTGAGGACAGAACTGGTGACAGATGACAGAGCAGATGTGGCGGGCAGTGGAGGTTGGCGTGGGAGTTATTAGGGAAGACTTAAACCCCTCACATCTTTCTTCTCCGATTTGTAAATACAATATAAAAGTGAAATTAAAAATGTAATAGAAGAGTTGGGGTATAGAGTCAAAGAAATACACTAGAAAATGAACAAGAAAAACACAGACATAGGAAATAAGGAAAAAAAACTCAGGAGGAGCTAACATCTGACTCCTGAGTTCCGGAAAGAGAGAACCAAGAAAACAAGAAGACAAGTATGGATAAACAATGAGAAGTGATTTCCCAGAAATAAAGAAAGTTGTATTTTTACATTTAAAGGTCCATTATGTGCCCAGCGCAGTGAATGCAAAAAAGACCCTCTTCACAGTTCTGAGACACCAAGAATGCGAGAGAGTCCTAAAAGTTTACACAGGTAAAGGTTACAAAGGAAAGGTGTTATTGTAATGGTATCAGGTTTCTCAACAGCGAAGCAAGACTTCCAAAGCCACACGGCTGAAAATCAACATGGGACAAAATGTCAATCAAGGGAAACAGAATAAAAGCCCTCCAGAGAGACTATTCAAACCCACCCACAGGGCACAAAGTAAGTCAGGAGGGGCGGGGATAATTATCAACAAGGAACACAAAATGGTACCAAAGAATCCAGGTCCAGACACCCTGTTTCCCCAAAAATAAGACCTAGCTGGACAATCAGCTCTAATGCGTCTCTTGGAACAAAAATTTATATAAGACCTGGTCTTATTTTACTAGAAGATCGGGTCTTTAATAATAATATAATATAATATACTATAATACCAGGCCTTATATTAATTTTTGCTCCAACAGATTCATTAGAGCTGATTGTCCAGCTAGGTCTTATTTTCGGGGACACACGGTACCCGGCCAGCAGTGGGAATCAATGAGCAAGGATGAGACTCAGTGCCAGGAAGGAGGCAGTTTGCTGTGATGGATCGAGAGCCCAGAACCCAGTGCCCAGGGCGTGCCCAGCTGGGTCTGTCCTGTCCCACATCCTGTGAACCCCACAGCCAGTGGGTCACCCTAGTGCCAGACCCCAAGCAGAGGGAGAAGGTGTCCCCACGAACGCCTGGCCTGGAGTGGAGTGAGGGCAGCCCATGAAGAGTAGGTGTGGGCCCAGCAAGGGGAGGAGGGTCCGCCAGGGCTGTGAGCACCTGGGTGGAGGAAAGGAGGGGGAGCCAATAAGTAAATATACCAGGTTTCTCACTGTTGGGGGAAGAAGTCATACATACAGAAAGGGAGAGATCTAGAATATGCCTGATGGGGGCTTTAGAATCAGAGGTTTCAGCGTGAACTTGAGGTTTCAATGTACTGAGAAATTGAGAAATAAATACAGACGTTGGTGTACGTATGCACGTATGTGAGCACGTTCCCTGAGAGGCGGGGGCACACCCAGTACCAGGCCCCCACAGAGGAGCAGCCCAAGTGGGTGGCTGTGGGGAGAGCAAGGGAGCATTTGAGGTGCGAGATGCATCAGAAGGGCGTGGAGCCAGCTTTGGCGGCTTTCGCAGGTCAGCAGGGACAATCTGACATCCAAATCATGACTATAACCCCCTGGATAAGTAAATCATGTCCTCACAGATATCAGCAACAAGGAATGAACCGGCAGTTTGATGAAAAACAAGGTGGTTTCACCGCGTCGCCCCCGCGTGTTTACTGCTGGCGAAGGGAGTATCATTGCAGCCAGAGCTGCGGGCTGCCACCATCCAACCCAGTGACCTCACACCTGGGTCCAGTCGCAGGGACAGCTGAGGAATCCAAACTGAGGTTCTACAAAAACGGAAGGCCACGACTTGACGAAACCGAATGCCACCGAGGACCAGACGGCAGAGCTGGTGAAGGTGGTTCTGGAGCAAATACCCAAACAAGCGTTCTGGGTTTCGGGCACAGCCTTGGCAAATGGACCCACAAGTGGCTCAGGGAAAAGCAGTTTTGTCCTGTATTTGAAACATTTTTGTAAGCTTGAGATTGTTTCAAAAGATATTTTTAAATATAATGGGACATGGCGGTGTGATTTCGGCAAGAGTGGTCAGTGGAGGTCGCAGGCCCCTCTGGCTGCAGCTCCTTACCTTCCACAGTCCCATGACTGTTCCTGGAAGCCCAGGGTCTGCCATAGCCAGCACTAGCCAGCTATCCTTGGCTTCCCCCCGGGACGTGGCTCCACCTGGGGGGGGGACATCCTGCGTGGTGCTGCCCTCAGGAGAGTCTGATGGCCACAGTCCAAAAGGAAGTGGCACCTGTGCCCTGGACATGGCAGGTCCCAGGCAGGGGCTGCAGGGGAGGTGGGGCACACTCAAGACCCCACATGCATCCCCAGATTCTCCTCCAGGCCAGGAGCTCCCGGACCTGGTGCCCTCCAGCCCGGCCTCCATGCCCTTGTCCACTGCCCTGGAATATACAGCGGCTGCGGGGATTTGCCTTCCTGGGTTTCAGGGGTCTCGGCAGCACTGGCATCTCACCCATGGACCAGCTTTTGGAAAGAAACGCAAACCGGGCCGAGGGGCAAAGGAAGGCACGTTTTGCTCTTTTTCTTTCCTTTTTGTTTTTTTAGATCTGGAATTCAGTGAGGAGTAAAACGAAGACTTGCTGAGTGGAGCAAAGACAGACCTGCTTTTGCTGAGTTTAGGTGAAAACGAGAAAAGAGAGAGGTGGGGGCAGGGGGAACTGGCAATTCTATAGCTTTGCACATTTCTCTCATTATTTTGCTCCTAAATCAGCCTGGCTGGTACTTTCTCTCTTCAATAAAAGCCAAATGCAAGCTCTGTCCTTTACGGCTCCAACAGCAGCTCTCCGCTGAGAAAATAATACAGATGTAACTTCCAACTTTCTTTTCCATTTATATGCAAATAGTGACCTTCCACCCAGGCTGTCTCAAAGAAGTGTTTCCTTAAAAATGCAAATAGCATGTTGCAGGCAGTTAGTGTGCAGTCTTTCTTATATGATTATTATTATTTCTTTGAACCTTCCTCAATGCTGTAAAAACCACAGCTAAACTGCTCAGCAGTAATAATGACTTTCCAAACCAAATCACAGGACGGCTCTCCAGGCGGCCTGTCACCGAGTCTGCCAGCAGGGGAGGGAGGGTCCCAGCCTGATGGGGGAGAAGGTGCTCAGCCCCAGGCCAAGCCAAGGGTCGGGTCCCGGGAGGGCCACAGAAGTGGCAGCAGCTTCCACCTCAGAGGCGCAGGGCAAGGCCTCCAGTGCCTAGGCAGGTGCAAACCATCAGCACGCTCTGCTCACTCCACCCACATGCCCACAGAGTTCCACAGAGAACTGTCAACCCCAGTGGGGTTCAACACCTTGACCCCAATCAGGAACTGCATTGGGCTGGTGAGGCTCCAGCGCGCTCACACTCAGAGCTCAGAAGACAAGTGGGAGAGGCAACCACCCAGGCTAGGAGAAGCCGTGGGTGCCCCAAGAAAAAATGGCCTCAGCTACCATGTGTGCAGAAGGCATTGGGGTGGGGGGCTCCTTCACACTCCCCTGACCCATGCCACTGACCAAGTCAGGCCACAGACCAGGCGTCTCCTGCACAGCCCACAGCTCCCAGGGATGCTGCAATTCCCACTCATCTCCTGTGACCCAGGCTGCTGCCCCCAAGGCCCAGAGCCTGGGCTACCCCAGGAAAGCAGGGCGGTGGATGGCCAGGTGACCCGCATGCCTCGCTGAGCCAGTGGCAGACACGCTGGTCAGAGCAGAGCCCAGAGGAGAAGAAAGGCAGTGGGTGGGACACGGCTGGCAGGCCTCATCCAGCAGCTCGGGAGCCGTCCAAGGGCTACTGTAGGGCCCTCTCTGCAGGTCTTTGGGGTCATCAGAGGACACATGCACCTCCTGTGACCAGGAGGGGCCTTCTCTGGACTTCTGCTCCGGTGCCACTTGTCGTAGAAACCCGTTATCAGGACTCTGCGGCCCAGTAAGAAGGAATGGCCACTTCCTCCTGCCTCAAAACCACTCTTGACTGAGGCCCCTCAAGGTGAGCAGACTAGAATGGGCTCTCGCACACAAACAGAATTTAAAAAGCTGCCTGTAGGGTCTGTCCGTGCCCTTGCTCAGGTCCACTTCAGAAAGGACACTCCAGCCAGGCCAGGCAGCTCCGGGCCACAAAGCCCCGGGAGGAGTGGACAACCAGCCCATTGCGCTTCTCCCACCCTCAGTTACTCTCACTCAAGACATGGACGCATCTATGTTTGAGGGGAGAAGAACGAGCTGAGCCCCAGGGGCTGACTCAGGCAGCTGCTCGCTGGTGAGTTTCCCTGTCACCTGGCTCCGGGGCTCAGAGTGGCCCCTGGGGGGGCTCCTGTCAGCCCTGGTCCTGCCCAGCAACACCACAGTCTGCTGCCTTTTTAGCCCCTGAGTGACTGGCAGCAAAGAGCTCACCAAGACGGGTGGGGAAGGGAGGTCCCCACAGTCCCGACGTCAGGCCCCTGGGAACACAGCCTACATCACAAGAAGGGCTGCACCTTAAGTCTCCCATCAGAGCCCATCTGGGGTCCTCCAGGTGCCAGAGGTGTGGGGAGCCCCACGCCCCCAGCAGGTTCTGAGCTAGAAACTGCATGTAGGTTGGCAGCCGAACAGCAGAGTGGGGGTGGGGGAGCCCTGGAACCAACAACCAGGCCCACAGGCTCTGCTGGAAGCCACTCGGGTAACAGCCCTGCCCTCTGCCCTTGGGCTGACCACTGGGGCTGACCACTGGGGCTGACCACTGGAGCGGCAGGGTTTTCTGGGCTTTTCTTGGAAGTGTCAGAACCCTTGAACGGGAGATGGCACAACTCGCATAGGCTCGGCTGAGGACAGGAGATCACACAGAAACCCGAACTCCAGTGAACAGACTCGGGCCATGAAAAAGTGACAGCAGGGCTCTTTGGGTCTGAGTCTGTCCCGTGGACTGTGCATGGATCTCTGTTCCCTGAAGGCGGAGCTCAGCGTCAGCAGGAGACGCTGTGGATGGAAAATGGAAAACTCGGCCAAGAGTTCAGCTGTTTTTCGAACCCCTCCCTCTTCCTACCTCAGAACCCAAACTGAGAGCCCTCCCTGGCCACCCCTCCCAGCACTCAAAACTCCACGCCTGTTGACAGGTGACCCACCAGCTGAAGGGATGAGGTGTTTGAGAGTGAAGTGCCCAGGAGAGTGAGGGTGACACGTGGGGCGTGCTCCGAGGAGCCTTGAAAGACAAGAAAAGTTCAGCTGCAGGAGATGAAAGGGGCCAGGAGGCAGGTCAGGGAGCTGCACATTGGGGATGGAGAACGTGGAAGGCCGGCTGGACACAGATGGAGCACGTCTCCCGGGCAGTGAGCAGGTAGCCAGGGCACAGAGAGGGTCATACTGCAGCCCAAGGGCAACCTCTGCGTCATCAGGCTGCCGGCAGCAGGTCTCGGGGCCATGCAGGGCAGCCCCTTTGGAAGCATTTCGTGTCCCTGCCGCACCTCTCACCTGGGAGGCTGTGGGCCTGAGGAAACTGGGCAGTGGCGGTGTGTGTCCACACGGCCTGTTCACGGGCACCAAAGGGGCCAGCGGCACCCAGGCACAGTGTTTGAAACAGCAGCGTCGAATGTATCCATCTGCCCCTCACGACCAGAGCCACATTTCTCGTCCCCCTTTGCAGGTGATGGCGCAGTGTCAGGGAAAAACGTCGAATGTAGTAAGCCCTCCCAATTTCTAGTCCCTGTTTTTGCCGATACAAAGCATTGGTGAGGGTGGAACGTGTGAGAAATTACACATTTCCAGGTGCAAACCTGTGATTGGCACACCAGCTAATCGTTCAGCTAAGCCTGGTGACTGACAGTCCACTTTGAACCACCATGTCAAGGGCAGGGGGCCTGGACAATTACTGCTCCTGGAAAGGGAGGGCTGGGGGGGCCCTCGTTCCGAAGCCCCTCACCTGGCACAGGCGAAGCCCAAGCCTCTGAAATGCCGCATGGGGGACAGCAGCACCTCCACCTGGAACCACCTGGTTGCCCAGAGAGGACGACTGCAAACATTTTACTTCCGTAATTCAACAAACCCTGAGGGTGAAAACAAAGGCTTCAAGAACTCAACTCAGCAAGACGCCCGGGGAGGAGGGAGGCCTGGGGCCCTTGGAGCAGTGGGCCCAGCACGGGCCCCCTGTGGTGGTGAGGCACTTGCTGCTGTGGGTTTGAGGTCTGGGACCCCGGGAGTCTCTCGGACCTTGTAAGCAGACAGGGGTGTAACAGAGTGTGCAAGCTCCCGCCTGGCACAGAGAACTTGGGACCCTCATCCCTCCCAAGTGGGGGCAGCTCAGCCCAGGGTGTATGAGCTGAGTCTGCAGCAGCTGTGGCCGCAGGGCTCCGGAGCGGTCACTCTGGCTGTTCCTCTAACGTAGCTTTTAGGCAGCAAAACAAGAAAAAAGGAAAGGACCCAGATGGCTTCTGCTGGAGCCCTCAGACGGATGTCCATCGTGAGCAAGGGGTGAAGCCAGGTGTGAGGATGGGGTGGGGTAGGCAGGCTGATCTGTCAGCAGCTCTGGCCAGATGCAGCGCCGCTTTTCCTCCTAACACCGAGGTCCCACATGCACATGCGCACCTGGCCCGGCGCCCAGAGCGACACAGAACTCCAGTCCATCAGGGCCCATCCCACACGCACCCTCCTTACAGACCCGCTCCAGCCACAATCCCAGATGAACCCCACAGCACACCCCACCTCACAACAACTTCAAACCAGCCACCCCTGGGCAAATCAGCGCCTGCAATTGCCAGAAGGTGCCTGAAGGTGGGGCTGCTGACGCAGAGCCCTGAGCGAGGGGCCTGGGTGGCCACCAGGCCACAGACGCCCCCCCCCCCCACTGGACCACCTCTCCCCTGCAGCCCCACTAATCCGACAGAGGCAGCTTTATTCACAGCCTGGCAGGGATGGTTAAACATGTACTCTGAAGTACTCACTCCCTCCGATTAAAATAACGTTACATTTTTCAAGTGCAAATTTAAAAATGGAAAAGGGGTGAAGCGATGAGTGGAGCCTGCCTGCTCCTGACGCCCATGAGGGCACAAGGGCACCAACTTTGGTCTCTGATCACAAGATCTCCACTGTGAGTGTTTCTATTCTCCAAAGCGGCCTCTACGGCAGTCGCAAAAGCGTTCAAGTCAGGTGAAAATCCTCTCTCTGTCTCTCTCGTTTTGAGTTTTTTTAAGCAACATGTGGAGAATGTCCATGTAAGACAGAAAATATGCTGAGAACCAGGACACACACCACCCCAAAGCCCCCACAAGCACTCTGGGCTGGGCAGGGGGTTGCCCGGAGAGGGCTCTCGAGACAGGACAGGCTGTGGGGTCTTCAGGGAGCAGGAAGCCGACCAGGGGCAGCTGCCCTCATCCCCTCTGGGAAACAGCACTTTCCAGGCTGACTAATCTAACGATGTTGGCTCCCAAAGACCATTTTCCTGTAAACTCACACCACAAAATTCCCGTTAAAAGTACATCTGTACACTCGACTTCTGGTTTATTCATGAGTGACCACAAAGAAAGCATGGGGAGGGGCTAGGACCTGGGGGACATGGAGGGAGGCCCTCGGGCAGGCACCGCCCTGGGCTCTCCTGCCCAGCTTCCTACATGAGAAAGCCAACAAAGGATCTAGACCAAGTGTTCCAGGGCTGGGATACACGCAGGTTTCTCTCTCCAGCAAGCCCGAGTGACATACAAGTCTGACTGGCTGCCCAGTGCCCTGCCTGCCCGCAGATCAGGTGACTGCCGGCAGCCCCCCCCACCAGTCCCCTGCCTCCTGCAGCCCCTCCTGGTCTCACCCTTCCCACCCAGGTGGGGGCTGCAGCAGCTCCACCTCGCTCACTTTTCAGCACAGCAGATGAGCCTCTCGCATCACCGAGTCCATCCAGGAGGAGCTTGGCCCCACCTGCGTGCGCACCGCAACCAGGGCAGCTGCACGTGCTCAGTCTGCAGACCCCTTGTATTGCTCTCCTGCCCAGTGCAGGGCCATGCTAACCAGCTTTCCAAACTGTGCAGCCATCTCTGAGGCGTGTGCGCTACTGCGAGGCAGGTCAGCAGGGCTCTGGGCTGCTTGCACAGTCCAGATTCCTGACCAGAGTTGGCACAGACTCCTGTCATCCCCACATGCTCACACAGAGTCACCCAGGCCCTCATGGGCACATTTAGGGACCCGAGGCCAGAGGACAGTGGGACCCAGAGAGACGCGTCCCTGGCTCTGGGCAGCACCAGGGACAGCACCCGCACAGAGGGCCAAGCTCCGGCCAGAAGCAGCTCTGTCTCCAGGCCTCTCCGGGACTCTCGGGACACGGACAGGGCTTCCCAGTGAAAGCTGCCGTGACACCCGAGGCAGAGCAACCTTGCAGCCACAAAGGTTCTGCCCACTGTGGGGCCGTCTCTGAGTGGAATCTCCCTCCCTCAGGCACCAGGAGCACTCGAAGCGCGGGTGACTGCTGACTTTGCCAGAATCTTCCACGAAGGCATGTTGGCTCTCGGTATTTGGGGCTGCCTCCAGACCTGTGGGCAATGTCCAGGGGTCCCTCAACACCCCTGAGTCACACTTTAGTCAGAAGCAGCATCCTGCCCTGCACGAGCTCCCAAGCCCACACGTGGGTCCCCTGGAGCCCCAGTGGTTCCAGGACAGAAAGGCCTCCAAGGCCCCTGCTCAGCCCCCTGGGTCAGCAGACACACCTGTGAGGTCCAGTGCTGCCAGGAGCCCAGGGGCTGGGGACACTTTGTGGGGGCCTCCAGCTCCACAGGGCAGCAAGTTCAGGAAACATCCTCCTCCTCTTTGCAAACAAACTGTGCTCTAAACCCTGACCTGGCCCCCTCTGCACAGTAAACAACTCTGGGAAGACAGGCAGGGCCTGCCCGTGGGTGACACCCTCCCCACTGGCACCACAAAACTCCAATCCCTGCTCTCCCACTCTTTTGTTTACCATTAATTAACAGACCATATGGAAGGAGGTGATAATCACAGCCAAGGACCAATGGGAGGGGAGCCCTGGTGGCGAGCACACCCCCATCCCCCCGCCAGGGACAGAGCATGGGCTCTGCCAGCATTATTTCCGGGAGGCAGAGACCAAGCTCACCTCCTCTGGGCTTGCCCGACACCCGCCTGCCTTTTGTTCACTGAGCCACTAGCTTCAGAGACATTCTCAGGTTTCTCTGATTTTTTTTTTAACCACCGGGGCAAAATTCTTCACCTCTGTCTCCCAAAAGGATAATAATAATAATTGATGTCATCATCGCCATAAAAGTGACACAGTGAGATGGTCCAAGACTGAGCCCATACCCTGCTACCAGACCCACTTCACAGATGTTTTATTCCAGAAATTAAACACAACTTTACAGCCAGCAATGTCCATCGACGACATGGATGCTGAGACAAGGAAGCCCATAGTGACTCAGAAAGAGCAGGTGGGACCCTCGTGGTGAGAACCCAGCACTCCACACACAAGAATCCCTGTGGGCTCCTTTATTTTCCTGATTCACAAAGAAGTGAATCCAGTGGACAGAACAAAGTCCACAGCCTAAAACACGTTACCCTACAGGCAAGAACATGACGGGGCTGAAAGCTCACACCAACGGCTTGGCCAACCCTGATTTTTAGGGTTAAACACGCAAGTCCAGTTACACTCATACACAACCACTCTGTCTCGTGACCCCACCACGTAGCAAGAAAGGAACTGAGAGGAACGCGATTTAGTTCTGCACACCTATCCCACAGACACATGCACCCTTGGTGTCGTCCCTTAAGGTTAGAAATATGTGACATGCAAAGACAAAATGCTCACATGACCATCTCCACTCCGTGTCTCGGGCGGGGGGCCGCACACGAGGTGCCGGCTCCGAGATCCCCGCTCCAGAGGTCTTCTGCTTACAGTGCCGGCGAACCCCCAAGCATGTAGCCGCTGGGTCCTACAGCTGCTGATATGTCTGTGTTGCTTCCAGAAATGCACGCAAAGTTTCTCGTCTTGATACAAGATGCCTTTTCTGTCAGACGCACACCACGTCCACTAGACTCTCAGGCCAAGGGGGTGAGCAAGCCAGGGGGGGACAGAGAAGGAGGAGGAAACAGCCACAGGCAGAGCCAGGAGGAGAAGAAAGCCTCGGTCCAACAGAGCAGCTTTAAAAAGCCATCCCCAGACCTGCTTTTCCTGCAAAGAAAGCCTTCATCCTAGAAATGAACTGCTCGCATGCCCTCTCCCTGTCTCCGTCCAAGGGCAAAAGCCAAACACTGGACAGCTGCCTTTGTCAGAGAAAGAACATAACACTGACTTACCTTTCCCCACTGCTATTGTCTGTCCTCTTTCCAAATGACATCACGGAAAGCAATCATGAAATTTACATGGGGGGTGCAGGGTGGACCGCGGAGGAGGGGGAAGGCAGCTGCCTCCTCACAGCGGTCACATGTGGGGAAGCCTGTGTGCGGGTTTCAATTAAATATCTTCTCCCCTTGGTGTGCGAACTCCTAAGCCAGCTCAAGGCGCCGTCTCATTTACTTAATGACCGCTCTCATTAGCAGCGGTGGCACGGGCTGGCAGACAGGCTCCTTTGTAAATACGCTACCCATGAACCCTTGGGGCTCCAATATATCTGTTTACTCTCAGAGGTGAAATAAATTTACAGTACGGCATCAGAAAGATGGATCTGCTGACTTGGGGAGTGAGCGGTGCCCAGGCTGGCAGATCCCCTGTGTCCTGCTCAGAGACTCAGCCAAAAGAAGGTGCCTGTATTTGCCCACACTGATTTATAATTGATATGCAGCATGACTGGGGTTTTTTTAGTGCAAAACACACAAAAGGGCAGAGAGCGTCAGAACCGTTATGCTCACCCCCCTCTGCTTTGTCCACCGGTGGTTCAGTCCAATAATTTCTAATAGCAGCAACCGGGATGACAGATGCCCTGGGTTAGCACGGCTGCAGCCAAAGTACTTCACAATATTTATTGGTGGTTAGGATGTGACCTACCGCCATAAAGAACGGACTGCAGGATTTGTCATGCAGGTTGGGGGGAAGGGGGAGGAAGCGGGGGGTGGGGGTGGGGGGGCTATCCATGGGCTCATCTGCATATTCAAGTGTCAGTGACTTAAATGGATATGGATTTTTTTTTTAAGTACATAAATAATACCTATGGCCCAGACCAGAAAATACAATCATAAACACAAAGAATAGATCAGGAAAAAAGATCTTTCTTTTATCACACTATCCCCTTTTGTTTTGAGTTTTAAAACAGTGAAACCCTCTCCAAGAGAGCGTGGGTACTTCCCTGAGGCATGCGCATTCTGAGCCCTCAGACCACGAGGGCTGTCCCAGCCAGAGGGACGCACACGCTGCTGCTGAGTTCTCTGCTCTTTTTGAGTCTTTTTAAAACTGCCTGCAAGGAGCTGTCCAATGAAAACTGAGAGGAGAAAAACCCACCACACACACAATAGAAGTGCCCACCCACTCTCTAGGCAACCCAGTTACCTGCTTTCTCATCTGTCAGTTTGCGGTTGTTTTCCACGCACAGGAATAAAAGTAGGGGTGTCCTCAGTGAGGGCACCCAGGGGCCAAGGTATTCTTGCTTACTATTCCAGGGCCCTTTTCTTAATGATAAATCAGGCCAACGGTTGTCCACCATCATATTCAGGTTGTTAGAAACCATTCTGTGAAACGCGACACAAACTGAAGTTCAGACCCCTGCAAAGGACGATGGTCACGGCCCATGTGTCACAGCTCAGAAGTTCAGTGCACAGATTTCAGCAGATGGAAAATACCATTTCTTGGGAGTTTATTTGGGAACACAACGCCCCCCACTTATTTGGCACTAAAGTCTCAGGCAACCAAAAGAATGAATGAGATGGAACTAAAACATCAGCCTTCTGCACTGAAAATCAGCTAAAACTTCCATGAGCAGTTATTCCTAACACGCAGGGCTGCTGTCCACACTACATGTAAACAAACCAAGGAGCTTCATCCTGAAAGCAAGTATGTTCACATCCTACACATACACACTGTTCTCAGCAAATAAAACACAAAATGTGCTGAGGGCAATCTTTTAGATCGAGCAAAAGGAAATAAACGCAAGACTTCACTGGTCAACCTGAGGATGAAATATTAATTAGCCAAACGAGAGCAGAGCAGGCTCCTGCAATGACTGCCTGCCATTGTTTTCCTTCTTTCGCAAGCTCATATCCATTAGCACAGGACAGTCAGCTGAGAGCTCTCCTGAAAAGCCATTTTCTGTCTCCTCTGGACATGCTGTGAGTGCTGGGATAGCTTACATCCCAAACCTTTGGCATTCAGAAATTCTATTAAACTCTTATCGGCAGGCTGCAGGCTGCAGGCCATTGTTCGGTGGGAAGATAGAATCAAAGGGAGGGCCGCAGCTGAATCAGCCTTATTCCCAACAATCACCCGCGTTTGAGGAAAGTACTTAGCTCAGATATATGACAGTCTGACTCTAGGAACAGCAACAAACAGCGGTAACAACAGGGAGAGATCAATATGTACAAAAGGCCGGAATGGCATGATTATTGTTTCAGGTGACAGAAACGGGATTTGCACAAACCTAAGTGTCAGCCTGTCACACCTCACCCGCTGAGCTGGGCTTCCCGAGCTGTGTGGTCAGCAACGGGCCCCCGGACCCAACGAGGTGGCTTGGGTGAGCATTCCAACTGTGCTGGAAACTTCTGCTCAGCGCCTGAGAAGAGCCCTGAGAGCGCCCACTGGACGCTGTCTTTGAAGGTGGTTTTGAGGAGCACAGGTTCAAAATCTTTAGCTGACTCCGTCAAGAGAACAAAGCAGCAGTTACAAGAAAGGGGCAGGGAGGGGACTTCGCCGGCAGGTCCCCAGGGCTAGCGGCCTCCTTCAGCCTGAGCGTCAGGGTGGCCCAAGCACCGGCGGTACGGTCAGCACTTCGGACAGCGCCGCGTCCGGAGCCCGGCCCTTTGTTCTCGGCCGCAGCTGGGACTGACGCTCAGCCACCGTGGGCGGAACTGCGGGCTGGGAGAGCCGACTCCAGACCCAGCTCCCAGCCTGCGCCTAAGTGACAACCGCACGGGGTAACCGAAAACTTCCTTACACGGGTGAAAACAGTCAGCATTTTTAGCCTAAAAGACTTGTTTCTGCATAAGCGAGCATTGAGATTGTTCCTTCAAGATTTAATAAAAATCTGTGTGGACATCGCAAGTGACCGTTAAGTTTGGGGAGATCCCCAGGTTACCGATCTCTGTCTGACGGGAGAGGCCTGGGACTCCACACCGGGGGGCGGACACTTGCAAAACCGAACTTGTGGCGGAGCCCTTGCTAAGAGAGTGCTTTGTGGGGCAGGGGGCTAATGATCATTTCAAATAGTGTAATTACGTGTGCAAATCTGCACAGACATTCCAAGTGTCAGTTCATTTGCTTCATAAAAACTCTTTCAAGTAATTTTGGTCTAAACTTTCTGCATCTGTAATTGGCACCACCTTCTCCGGTGACCAGCTGGGGGTGAGGGTTTTCTTGTTCTTTCCTGAAAGCCTCCCTGCAGATGGGCGCCCGCCTTAAAGCTGCAGACGACAATTAGGGCCGTTGTGTGTGGAGCCGAGATGGTCAGCATTAATATTGTATAGGAACAGCTGAGCGTGAGGGGGGGCGCTGCCCCAGGCAGGCTCTGGCAGATGGAGCAAACAAAACTGACAGCCACTCTCACCAACACCCTGGGCTGACTGTGGGTCTCTCTCTCTCTCTCTCTCTCTCTCTCTCTCTCTCTCACACACACACACACACACACACACACACACACACACTCGGGACATATTGTGAGACTGTTCATGCTGAGACATGAAACACACCAACCCTTGGATACTGTGTGGACACACGCACATTGGGAGGACATTGTGGGGCTCACACACTAACGCTTGCTCTAACACTGTTAACGTCACACACAGAGTGACTGCATAGCAGGGAACAAGAAGCAGTGGCCCAGCCAAAGCCCCTACTCCAGCTGCACATCTCCGGTCACACACACAAAGATGTGGGGGGCACGCAGGTCTCCCCTCCACCCCATCTGCCCCCACAGCCAGTCAGCCCCTTGGCTGCACACCCCATGCCCGCTGCCCTCCCCACCTCCAACCTACGGAAGGCGAGCACTGGATCAGCTGGAAGGGGAGGTGGCAGGCTGGCTTCCAAGGGCCCTGGCCTCGTTCAGGAAGGAGCATGTGTCTGTCACCTCCTCTGCTGCCCAGAAAAGAGCACTGAGTGCTGACGGGAACACACAGCTAATTAGCCCCTTTGGCGTCATGGCAGAAACTTGTCAGCAGGCCCAGGGAGGGGTGTGCAAGGCTGGGGGAGGTACGCACCCAGGAAGGTCCCGCAGAGCGTCATCCTGACTCGGTGGGCACACCTCCACTCTGAAGCCTGGACACTCCGTCACTTCATGCTGGAAAAAGTTGCAGCACAAACTTCTGTGTCCCAGGGCCCTGGGAGAGCCCCTTCTCATCCAGCCAATCAGAGGCAGGGAGCAGATCCTCACAAATTGATACCCTGCCAATGAGGCTCCCTTCCCCACACAATGGGCCCTGGGCTGGAGACAATGGGCCCCGCCTGCAGGTGGGTGGGGAGAAAACAACACCCATCACCCAGGGACTAACAAGTAAGGGAGGGGAGGGGCCCCTCTCAACTCTCCCCCCATCCTCCTCCCCCACTTCCCCCTCCCTCTACTTTCATCTCCCCTTACCCACCTCCTCCTCTTCCCTTCCCTCCTCCCTCCACCTTTCCCCTCCGCCTTCCTTTCTCCTTCCCCTTTCCCCCCCTCACCTTCCTCCTGCCACTCTCCCTCTCCCTCCCCCTTCCCCCCAGATGGTGAGGCCAGAAACCTGGTGGAAGATCAGTCAGGATCAAGTGAGGTGGGATGAGGTCTGGGGAACCCTGGCCTGCCCCCAACACAACCACTGGCTGCCTAGGGGGCAGACCCCTGAGGCCCTGAACTGTGGACACCCCCCACCCAGGTGGGGAGCCCTGGATGGGGGGGGTGAAGAGAGGACCAGGACCCAAGGCCTTGAGGGATGAAAGGTTAAGGGGCAGGAATTTGGGTTTGGACCTCTGGCAGCAGTAGGCAGAGCAGTCCAGATCAGGGATGGGCAGGGGGTTGGGAGACCTTTCTGAGATGACACCTCCTGCCTCACCCTGTGCTGCCCACGGGAGCGCTCTGCAGCAATAGCCTGGCCACTGCCCGACTCCACTGGACACTCCCAGCCTACAGCTTGACTCCCACTCACCCTGAGACAACTCAGGTGTCACCCACTGGTGAGGTCTCCATCCCATCGTCCGTGCATCCTCACCTGCTTATGTGCAGGTGCTGCCCCCCACAGCAGGAGCCCTCCATCCCAGCTTCTATGAAGGGGCTCAAGGATGGACCCCTGGGAGGTGGGAGGTGGCATATGAAGCCCAAGGCTTCCAGGAACATTCCTCTGCAGCAGAAAACCTCAAAGCTGCCCCTGGGTGCTGGGCTCTAGAAAAGGAATTGCCAATTCTTGTCGCCCCACAGACCCATCCCTCAGTGAAGGCTGAGGTGACACAGACCACCCCTCAGGCCAGCAGTGAACCCTGGGCAGTCCCAGACCACCTTGCAAGCTGGAGGGATGGGTTTGGGGGGTCAGGCTTCACTGTCCCGGAAGAGGTGGATTTGGACAGAGCCCAGTTAGTGTGTTCCTGGTGCACCCTCCCCCCCACCCACCCCCATAGCCCCGGCAATGCCAGAAAACAGTTGAATGTCTCCGTGTCTGCGGCAAGGCCTCTGGGCAGAATGGGCAGAAAATAAACTGGCAGGAGGTCCAAGGGGAACCAGTTGGGGTACCGGCCGAGGGATCAGCCAGGATGCTGAGGGGCAGGATGGGGACAAAATGAGGTCCATGTGGGACTCCAGGGTTTGGCCTGAGCCACTTACTGAGGGGGGTGGGGGCAGGTTTGTGGGACTCAACTACTCTGGTGTCCCAGGATGCGGGTTCAGTCTGAGGCTCAGGGCCAAGTTTGGGCTGGAAACAAAAGGTGAGTCACCTGGTTAGAGGACAACACAAGAAGAGCAGGACAGGGGGCAGGTGGCTACAGGTGCTGCTGGCACAGGGTGGGAGGTGCCTCTGGTCTGTTACTGTCCCTTGTCTGCATTGACAGGTGTGTTCACACAGAACTGACCTAGGGTGAGTTATTTGACTCCTCTGAGACCCAGTTTCCTCATCTGCAAAGTGAGGGCAGTGGCGGCTCAGGTTGGCTGCTGCTGAGTCAGGGCTGACAGCCTCCCAGCCTGGAGCCCCCAGAAGCCCACAGGCCCCTGCGGCACCACAGATACCAGGTACCAGAAGTTGGCAATTCCTGCCTCTCCACCTCACCGGCGTCCTAACCTTGGGGAAAATGTGTTCTCCAAATGGAGTTAATTAAGATTGATTATTTAAAGAAACAAGGGGGGATCTATGCTCACTTGTGCTGTTTCCTTTAATGAAACCAAACAGTCTTCTAATCCATCAAATAACAAAACCACTTGGACAAGCTCAGAGTCAGGTGAGAGGAAGGCGGCTGTTGTATCAAGGCCTAAGGGGCTGCAAGCCGGGGGCTGGGGTCCTCAAGGCTCCTCCAACCCCACTCAGGGTGGGCTCAGGGCCATCACCAGCCCCAGCCCCCACGCAGCTGTGACTGACAGGACCCCAGGTGACCTGCAGCCCCTTAGGGTCTCGGGAGCCTCTGGCCACAGTGGCCCTGGGGTTCTGGCTGTGGAGGGCAGTGGTCACAACCAGCCTCCCTCAGGGGCTCTACAGGCCCATGGACCAGAAGCCACCTCCCTCCCGTGGACCAGAAGCCACCCCAAGGGAAGCCTTGAGGACATCACCTGCAATGGCTGTGTTCCCAGCTGAGACCCACACAGGCCCCAGCACTCAGCGGCATGACCCAAGTGGCAGCCAGAGCAGGGCCTGGCCTGTGGGGACCGTCAGCAGTTCAGGTGGCACCAGCTTCCAGGGGTGCTTTGTAGAGCCTCACATGTGTACCTAAGAAGCCCCTCGGGTCTGCCCCTCTGGCTCCTGAGCCCACTGTGCCACGACCCAGAGGCTGCCTGAGGCCTCTCAGAGTATAGTCTGAAGCACAGAGGCCCGGGCACCCTCCCACCCTCCCCTCAGCTTTCCAAGGACAGAGGGGCTTCCAGAGTCGTGACCAAGCCATGAGCCTACTACTCAGGAGCAGGAGAGGACGTGAGGACCTCCCACAGGGATGAGTGACAGGCCCAGAGGGGGAGGGGCCCGAGAGGGAGGGGCCCAGAGAGTGAGGAGCCCAGAGAGTGAAAGGCCCAGAGGGAGGGGTCATAGTGCAAGCTGAGGGGAGGTCACCCTCAGGTGTGGGGGCCCCACGAAGGTGGGTGCAGTTTAAAACGTCCCTGTCCCTGACCTGGCCATTTTGGGGTGTGGGAGCGCAGACAGGTCCAGATGTGAGTGGTGAGTAAACTGGCCCCCCTGTCATTTAGGTGTGTCCAGAACAGTGAGCCTGCTGTGGGCTTCGCCTGCCAGGACAGAGAAGGGGGAGGGCAGCTGACCGTAGGAGGCAGGAGAGAGACACAGGAGGACCAATGTGCCAATGTGCGGAGGCAGTGGTGGGGCGGGGCTGGAGACCAGGGTCAAGGGGGCAGACAGAGATGACACAAACAGGCAGAAGAGGAGCCGTGTGGGGACAAAGGCAGAGAGGTGAGGCAGAAATCAGCCGGACGCAGACACACAGATGGACAGAGAAGTGAGGAAAGTTGAGAAAAGGAGAAGCAGACAGGCCGCCAGGGCTCCCACGATAGTGGGCACCTGGCAGAGATCTCCCTGATTTTGTCCTTTTCATGGCCTTGTACCCCGTGGAGTCACACCTCATTTACGTGTCGGCGCATGCATGCACGGAGGACGTGTAGGGCTGGGAACGGAGGGCTCAGCCACTTGCCCTGCTCCAGAGGCTGCTTAAGTGGCTTTGGAATCTTGCTCCCTGAACAGATGGCCTCGGAGATAAAGCTGCCCGGAGCCTGGACAGAGAGTAAGGCCAGGGCGGTTGCCATGGCAGGCCAGGCTGCTGGCGTCTGCTTATGGGGCCATGAGAGAGCCACCCATAGATGTCAAGATGGCTCGTGGGAGGGGAGCCCTTTGCCTGAACACCAGCCCCCACAGCAGCAGCAAGGGAGCTTGGTGGAGCCGTGGGCACCGGTTGGGGTCTGAGGACAACAGCCTGGCCACTTTGGGAGAAATTCCCCCCAAACTCTCAGTCGCGAGATGCCTGGGTGGGAGCTCAGGACACACTGAGCTTGGGGTGGGTCCAGCCACACCCAGCATTGGAGCCCAAGAGCTAGTCGGGTGGCAGTGCTGGGTGGGTGGAGAAGGGAAGTGTCACACAGGGCTCTGTGGAGGGCTGGAGGTGACAGGTGGTGTCGCAGAGCCCTGAAGGGGGAAAGGGCAGCTGGAGCCCTCAGCAGAACTAGTGTGTGGGACAGATCCTGGGCCCAGCGCTCCCATCAGCCCAACAAGCACACCAAGCCCCTTAGCAAGCCAGGCAGGTTGTCCCACTGGTCACTCGGTCCAGGAGACATCACATCTGTGCCAGGCGCTGTGCACGTCCATTCATAAAGTCCCCCCCGCAGGGTCAACAGTGTTGTTCCCAACCTGCAGAGGTGACTCTGAAGTGCCGAAGGCCAGCGGGTCCCCAGGACAGCTAGGACTGCATTCCAGGGCCTTCTGGAGCCAAAGCCCGGCCTGGGCCATCTGCACCACAGAGACCCTCTGATGCCTTCACGGAGGGCTTATTGTGAAAGGGCTCCCGGTGCAGCCAGTGAAAGCCTCTGGGGAGGCCAAGTCTCCCCCTCCCCCAGCTTCAAAGGTGAGACACAGGCAGACAGAGCACAGAGGCTTCTCCCACCTCACCCTAATGCCATCCTGGAATGAGCAGGGGACATGAGCAAAGCCTGAAGTGCAGGAGCTACAGGGGGGCTACCAGGGTCTCGGGCAGGTGCCTGAAGGACACATCCATGAGGACAAACGCAGGGAACAATGAGCACAGGGCCTTCTTGGCCTCAAGCCTGGTAAATCTGGGATGTCTCAACTAGCCAGTAGGCCTAAACAGATGGATGGATGGATGGATGGATGGATGGATGGATGGATGGATGGATGATGGTGGGTGTGTGGGTGGGTGGGTAGATGGGTGGATGGATGGATGGATGGATGGATGGATGGATGGATGCTGGATGGATGCTGGATGGATGGTGGATAGACGGATGGTGCATGGATGGTGGGTGGGTGGATGGATGGATGGAGGATGATGGATGGATGGCGGATGAATGGATAGATGGATGGTGGATGGATGGATGGTGGATGGATGGATGGTGCATGGATGGTGGGTGGGTGGGTGGATGGATGGATGGATGGATGGATGATGATGATGGATAGATGGTGGATGGATGGTGGATGGATGGTGGATAGATGGATGGTGAACGGATGGTGGGTGGATGGATGGATGGATGGATGGATGGATGGATGGATGGATAAATGTTGGATGGATGATGGATGGATGGTGGTTGGATGGTGGATGGATGGATGGATGGATGGATGGATGGATGGATGGATGGATAGATGGATAGATGGGTGGGTGGATGGATGGATGGATGGAGGATGGTGGATGGACAGTGGATGGATGGTGGATGGAGGATGGTGGATAGATGGATGATAGATGGATGGTGGATGGATGGTGGTTGGATGGATGGATGGATGGATGGATGGATGGATGGATGGATGGTGGATAGATGGATAGTGGATAGATGGTGAATAGATGGATGGAGGATGGTGGATGGATGGATGATGGATGGATGGTGGATGGATAGTGGATGGATGGACGGTGGATAGATGGATGGTGCATGGATGTTGGATGGATGTTGGATGGATGATGGATGAATGGATGGATGGATAGATGGATGGATAGATGGATGGTGGATGGATGGTGGATGGATGGTGGGTGGATGGATGGTGGGTGGATGGATGGTGGATGGATGGATGGATGGATGGATGGTGGATAGATGCTGAGTGGATGGATGCCTGCATCAGATTTACTGGTTCCAATCAGTACATGTGGATGGGCTACATCTGGCATGGACACAGGGGACACAGCTCATTGGGGGCCACCAGTATAGCAGTCCACACTGGCCCTATAGCCCAGAACCGTATGTGTCCCTGCCTACCTGACCCGTGCCACACAGCCACACACTTCTGGAGGCCTGAGCACATCCAGGCAAGGCAACCCCAACTCCACACGGCTGGTCATCCTTTGTCTGAAAGGAGAGAGCGATAGACCGACTGAAGACGGCTACCCCTGGTCCCAGGAGCACAGGCTGGGGTAGCAGAGTGGAAGAGCCTGCCTGAAGAGTGCCCAGGGCTGGCTGGGGGTGGGTGCCGTGAGCCCAGAACCTGCACCACCTTCACCAAGGTGGTAACCAGGACCTGAGGACATCAGGGAGTGGGGTTCCCCGACTAATGGAAGACAGAGAAGGCCAAAGCAGTGTTACAGAAACAGGGGGACACATGCAGCGTTTCCACGGGAAGTTCAACCCTTTTCACAGTTGAACTATTTCTGGGTAATTGATAAATTATAAAACCCTGAGACACAAGTGGAATCAGGAAAAGCCTGCTGGCCTCACCATCCTGCCTGGGGAGACCCCCACCCACGGCAGCCTCACCAGGGACTGGGCGCACTTCCTCCTTACACAGCCCTTGCAGGCCACTCCCCCACAGCCTGGCCCCATCACCCCAATTATAGCCGAGGAACTGAGGCTCAGACTAGGCTCCAGGGGGACCTAACAGCAGAACAAGGGCTCCCTAGATACCCCCAACACCAGACCTCACCTTCCCCACTGGCATGGGAGCGAGGCTGCAGCTCTGAGGTGGTGACAACAGAGTGAAACCCACTTTCTGAGTGGCCATTGTCCTACCACCTGTGCTCCCCTGCTGCTGGCCCCGCCCCCACCCCTTCAGCTGCCCCAGGGACACCTGTATGCAAATGGCACAGGGAGGGACGGTTCCGTGCACCATGCTGGAGAAGCTGGAGAGGGGGGCGGGGGAGGGCTGCCTCAGGGGTGACATCCATGTGCTCAGGACAGCGACAGGGTCCCACCCTGGGAGGGGCGCCCCGTGGACGCTTGGGGCGTGGGCTTACAGTGGACCTTGCTTGGCACAGCAGTCAGTACGTGAACTTGAAGCTGCCGGGCCACCCATTCTCGCAGCTGCAAAGTAGGCCTGGAAACACCACAACAGACCAGTCTGAGTTCCATAAAACAATCACAAAGGTCGGTCGCCTGGCGGCAGCAGGAAGAACAGTGACTGAACCTGGCCCTGCTGTCATCACAGCCATCGCAGTGACCCATCCGAGTTTCAGGTAAGACTGATTCTACCTGTTTTGTGGGTTCAGAAAGGAGAAGGGCTTCTCTGCGGTCCGTGGACTCAGGCCACAATGCGGCCACTGCACAGGCTCCTTGACCTGCGCCAGCAAAGATGGAGCAGATGTCCCGTGCAATCACGCAGAACACGGGACAGACGCGCGTGTGCACACTGTGTACATGCCGGGTGGGGGCAGGGGGCAGGACGCAGTCCCGAGACCCCACAAAGCGCTGGGTCAGATTAGAGGTGGCAGACTCAGCTGGACGTCCAGCGGGCACAGAAGATGCACACCCTGTCCGCAGCCTCCCTGCTCCTCTTGGGCCTCCCGCCAGCTTGACTGAGGACCCAGACACGTGGGCACATCCTGGCACTTGCTTCCAGACCAAGATTCTAGACCCCGCGTTAGGCTCCAAGTTGACAAGCAGCCGACACTCTCCCGCCATTTCCTTTGTGCAGCTGAGTGTTCACCACTGATGTCTGCAGAGTGCAACACAGATGGACAGCCATGGCCGGCAGCCTCTGTCCCTGGACAGACCCACACCTCACGCACAGAGGGGCTGCCGTCCTCTGCCTGGCAGGACTCATGCTCAGCCTGGCTGGTTCTGAGCTCCCCAGCACCTTGGACGCCCAGCCCTGCTGTCCCCAACACTTACCTGGAACATGGAATAAACCTGGCCAGGTGTGTAGATCTCTTGCCCACTGAGGGGTGGCATGCACAGACACCAGAGTCCCCACAGCAGCTCCTGGCACCTCCAGGGCTCATGTTAAACACCTGTGCAGTGAGTTCCCAGCGCAAGTCACCTCACAGCCTGCTCAGGCCCTCCAGTGGCTGCCCACAGAGACCCTCACTTGTCACTGCTCCTGGGGCCAGGCCCTGCCATCCAGCCCAGCCCCACACAGCCCCAGCCTTGCTGACTCTTGCCCTCCCCACAGCCAGCTCCTTAGCTCCCTTCTTCTCTGAGAATCCTCCTTGACACTTGTCCAGCTACCCCATGTCCTCATACCCCTCCTGGTGACCTAGGACATGTGTGTCGGCCTAACCATTTTCCATGGCATGGGCCCTCTACAAAGCAAGACCCACCATTCCTCCAGCACCCCCGTTCTCTGGCACCCCACACACACAGAACAGTGCTCGCCCATTCTCCACCCCGGGCACCGTGTGCTTCCTGAATGAGTGACAAGAGTAAGACCAGCACACAGTTCACTGGCTTGGGGACAGTTGGCCTTGAATCTGCCATGAGCTGTGGGTCCCTGTGCCCCTCGAAGAAACCACAACCAGAAGCAGGAACCTCTGTAGCCCAAGACCAAGTGGCCCCTCAACCTGTCCCCACCTTCCCTAGAGGTCTGCGGACCCCACGCTCGCTCACCCACTTCTCAGCAGGCAAGTTGGTGCCTGGAGTGGCAGAAAAGCCCAAAGCCACACTCCTGTGGTCAGAAACAGGAGTGCATCCCCCCCAAAACCCCACACCAGTGAGTTCTGCCCACTCTGAGCCCTGGGCACAGAAGCCAGGCCAGGCGTGGCTGCTCCACCCAGCTGTGACCCTGCAGCGCTGGCCTGACCTGAGGTGGCTACACGCTGACCACCCTGCAGGGGCGAGGGGACAAAGCCACCTGCAGGGAGTCAGCTGGCTCAGGGGCTTGGTGGCCAGGCTCCCAGAGCCCATCCCAGGGCCAGTGCAGCCCCAACCCCAGCCAGCCCTCCACAGGGCTGCAAACTTCATCCGTGAATCAGGGTTCAGAGGTGAAAATTCTCCGCTCAGTGCCGCCCTCCTGACCCTAAGTCTAACTGCAACCCCGACCCCGGTCACTTGGCCTTTAGACCAGAAGGTGGGGTATGTGAGGGATGGCCCACCAGGGCCTGGCTTCCAGGAGGACAGTACCAGAGGGAGCACTGGGGGTCATGCTCCTCAGGAGGCCGAGCCCAACGTGGGGGGGGGGACCTGCTGGCCATGTGGACCCTACCACACCCACAAACAGCCCATCCACCCCACTCCTGGGTCCCAGAGCACAGACACCAGGACTGCAGACCATGGACTTGCAAGAACAATTACTACCCTTGACCACATAAGCACACCCAACCCCCTCCAGCGACATGATAGAGAGACTCCAGTCCCCCCCAGTCCACAGACCAGAGCTAAGGCCCAGAGAAGAGCCAGAATTCAAACCCAGGCCTTCTGCCTGCAGAGAGCACATTCCTGTCCCTGCACATTACAGTCTAGAAGCGAGAGCCTTCAGTCGGGGAGAAGTGACAGCAGAGCTGCACAGGGGAGCTCTTTGTGTGGGTGCTGTGTGCACGTGTGTGTATGTCTGTGTGAGTGTGTGCACGTGTGTGCACATCTGTGAGTGCTGTGTGCACGTGTGTATATGTCTGTGTGAGTGCTGTGCACACATGTGTGAATGCACACGTGTGCACATTTGTGCATTGCGTGCAGGTTTCTGTGTGCACGTGTGTGTATGTGCATTCCCGTCTGTGTGTGCTTATCTGTGCATGTGTGTCCACAGTTGTGTTTGTACTTGGTGTGTCCACATGTATGTGCACGTTTATGAGCGCAAATGCACACCTGTGTGCACTTACCATTCCTCCCCCACCATGAGGACCAGGCAGGAGAAAGCACAAGAGCTGCAGGTCTAGCCCCTCCCCCACAGAGGACCCCCACGGACCCACCCCCATCAACCGTCACCTAGTGAGTGAGTATCTGGACACAGGGCCCAGGTCTACCCTCCTCCCCCACTGGTGTTTCCATCCCTCTCAACCAGACCCATCACACTGCCCTCCGCCCTCTTCTCAGACCATGAGGCCTTCCTCCAGGTGGGCTGTGTGTCCCCCAGACTAAGGCCTCTGGGGCCCTGCTCCCCCAGCCCTCGCACGTGCCAGTCACAGCAGATACACTGTGGCCAGTACTCGGCCCACAGCCCAGCCCATGCCCTGCTCTGCCCTCCTGGCTGCGTCCACACTGCATGTGGTCAGCCTGTGCCTCTCCCACTGGACGGCAGCGGCACCTGGGTGCCAGCCTGGCCCTGAGAGAGCGCCTGTCAGTGCCTGCTGGGTCTCCCTCTCTAACCTGACCTGGAGGTGTGTCCGCAGACTACAGCCACTAGCTGCTTACAGCTGCCTTGCCTCCTGCACATGACGACCCTGTGTCTTTGGCGCCTTGTTTCTGGTGACTTCTCACAGTTATCCTGCAATGTGGGGACTGTGTTGGAAATGACTCAGGCCTCATCAGAAAGTGAATAGCATGATGGGAAGACCCAGGGAGAGAGTGCTCTGGCCACTAAGCATCCCTGGCCCAAGAACCCTCCACCTTCCTCTGGTCTCAGCCTGGTTTGTGCACAAGCACCCAGGAGCTGGGGTGAAGGCACAGGAAGCTGAGGCCCCCACCCCAGGGACCGGTGCAGGGTCAGAGAGGAGGTTAGGACGAGAGGAAAAGTCTGCAGCGGGAAGCCACCTGGATTTCAGCATCTAACACACTTTGTTTTGGCCTGCAGGCAACAGGTCACAGTGGCCAGCAACTCTGTGAGTGGTCCCCCCACTTCCACTGCAGTTTCACTGAGTTGTGAGGCCTTAGTCTGGAGCCCACTGCCTGGACCCCTCAGCATCCCTTCCTTAGGGGACCTTCCTGGTGCACTCACCTTGGCATGTGCTCAAGCCAAGCTGATGGGGCCCAGCAAAGGCTGCCAGCCCACGTGGGCAAGGACAGCCACATCAGGACGGTATGGCTGGACACAGGCATCAGTTTACAAATGGGGGCACGCTGGTTCCCTCATCTCCTGCCATCGATGGTCAAACACCCACAGAGCCCACCTCAGACCATTACAGCTGTCTACCTGGCTTAGCCCCTGTGACAGGTGAGGGGATAGGGGGTGTCTCTGCTGAGTCAGGCATGCCCCTTCCTTGGCTGGAGAACAGGTGGGGTCCATGCCCACCACCTCCCTGCACCCAATGACAGCAGCCACCATCCTGTCCTGTGCCCCCCACCCCCAAGGCCCCATCCTTCTGGCCGCAGCCCAGCCCCTCCCCCAGCACAGCCACAGGCCCCTCCCACTCCCCAGGCTTAGTCCCGCCCAGCTCCTTCCCCAGGCTCCTCCTGCTGAAGCTTTTCTGGGAAGCTTCCAGATAAGGTCAGGGCGTCCTTGGAGCTCTCCAGGCCGGGGCCCTGGCCCCTCCTCCTAGCAGCCCTTATCACAGATGGAATTGCACAAGTGATTGTGTCATCATTTGTCCAGCATCCAACTCCTCAGAGAGAGGGTGAGGGACAGCGTGGGTCTCTTACCCAGCGCCTGGCGCAGGGCTGGCCCGAGTCTTAGAGCAGTGTGGATGGGTGAAGGAAGGACATTGGTAGCACTGCTGACGCCCCTTACACATCTGAGGGAGGCTGCGAGGTGGGGGTCTCCCAGAGCAGGCTCAGAGAACAGGCCTCCTTTGAGAGGCTGGGGGAGTGGGGAGGGGCAGGGCCGGAAGGCTTGGTGGGGGTGGGTGGGTCCCCACACAAAGGGCTCTGTCTGCAAAGTTGAGCCCTGCACCTGCCCTAACCCGCCTCCAGCCACTCGCCTGGGGGAGGGGCCTGCGCCTCCCACCAGGGTGGGCAACAGATAGGTCACCTCTTCCTTGTGGCTCTAGAGCTTGCTCAGAAGGCCTTTGGGTGTGCAGGGGTACAGGGCTGGGCCCCCACTCGCCCTCGTGGGCTGAGTGCAGAGGCCAGAGCCCCCAACAGAGGCTGGGGGCCCCTGGAGGTCAGTGGAGGGGGGCAGAGGCTGGCACATTTCCCCAGAAAACTGCTGCAGACCCTGCCCTCCCTGCAGAGATCACAGAAGTGAAAGCAGCTGTCCTGAGCAGGAATGTCACAGATACACCCACCCAGTGCCCTCAACACCCTGAGGGCAAGGACTAACCCTCCTCTTCCTCCTCTAAGCTGGAAGGTCAAGGGGGTCTGAGAGGGGCAGGGATGGGGGGAAGGGGGAGGGAGAGGAGGGAGCTGGTAAGAGAAAAGGGGGGAGGGGTGACAAGAGGAGGGAGAGGAGGGGATGGGAGAGGAGGAGGGAGGGGCTGATGGGGGACAGAGGGGGGAGAGGAGGGAGAAGGGGGGAGGGTGGAAGAGAAGAGAGCCTGGAGAGGAGGGAGGGGAGGAAGAGGAGGAAGGGGTTAAAGAGGAGGGAGAGGAGGGGGAGACAGAGGACGGGGACAGGGCTCTGAGTTTGCACCTGAGCCCTGGCTCTGGGGCTGAGATGCTCAGCAAGCTCAGATCTCTGTGTGTGGGGGCCTCTTCCCTGAGCTGCCCATCCTCCCCTCCTCAGACTCGCTAGAGGGTGAGGCCTGAGCTGGCCTGTAGGAGAAGCAGGACAGGCTGTGCCCTGTGACAGCTGCCAGACTGGGGGGCAGAGGGGGGTGGGGTAAGTGGGGGCAGAGTGCACTCAGTGGCCTTCAGCAGCCCGACACTAATTCTCCCTAATTGCTTTAAAGTTGTACTAATTGAACTGATTGAAAACAGTCTGGGGTGGGACTGAAGGAAGAGAAGGGTGTTTTCTTAGAAGTCAGGGGCCCATCCCCCAGCCCAAGCTGGAGGCCCTCAGTAGCCCAGGATCTGAGCTGGGCGACTGTTTTTCTTCTTACCCCAGACCTAGCAAGCCCCCTGCCAGCCTTGGCGTTGGGCCTGGTAGGTACTGGGAGAAGGGGTGTCATGTGGGGCAGCCTGCAGGGTCTCGGCTCCCGCTCCCCACATAAGAACGCAGGACATGGTGAGGCCAAAAAGGAACACCCACGGAGCCCTAGGTAGGGGAGTCATACCGCTATAGTCTCACTGGAGGCTGGATTCACATGATGCGCGACCTGCTGTCCACTTTTCTGCCAACCGACCGACTCCCACTCCCCAGTGCAGCCGCGGCAGTTACATTAGTGGCCAATAGCTAACCGGCCACAGGTGACGGCCAACTAGCCACAGCCGACAGTCATCTACTACCAGAGCCAGCACCTTTCCACGTAGGGCAGAGAGCCTGGAAACTGCTCTCCGGGACTTTGTCCCCACAAGGGGACAGACTGAAACCCAGGGCATGTCCAACCCGAGGCTGGGTCACCCCGTGGTCTCCCTGGCATGCAGAACCCACCCCAGCAGGCCCAGAGCTCTGCACAAAGGACCCTGGGGCCTGCCATGCTCCCACAGACCTCCGTGCAGCTTCCACTTCCATGCAAATATGACACATTTGTTCCACCACCCAACCAGGAGACCCAAAAAGCTGACCTAGGCCAGACCCTTCCCTGGACCTCAAGAGAAGGGGCCGGCAAACATTTGGGGAGGGGAGTGGGTGTAAGGAGTCTTTCACCAGCTCGAGCTACACATGTGGACTTGGGCTCTCCTTTCTCAGGTTAGTCTTAGAGCCTCCAGACCCTCATTAGTACAGTCGCGATTTGCCTCAAAGCCACCCCCTGCATCGGGAGGGTCGCACAGCCCAAAGGGGGCCTGCCACACGACCCTGTGACTGGCTCCTGCTTCTTGGTCTCTGCCCCATCCCACAGGCTGCAGTGAGCAGGGATCCTGCCTGATCAGCTTAAGCATGGCTCACACCCAAAGCCTGGGGGTTCTCCACATTGTCCCCCAGTGTCCCCCAGTCTCCAGGCCCTCAAGGTGAACCTGGTCTTCCCTTTGAGGGAGGGGCCCTGGCATCCTTTCCTACCAGCCAATGCCTGTCTGGACACTCCCAGCCCATCAGAGTGGTTCTAATCATGTGACCTAAAAATGAAGGGGTTGGTGGGATGGGAGTAGTCTCTCCTTTTCCTCCCAAGAGGCTCCAGGGAAAATGTGTCCTCCCAGGCTAGGCCTTGCAACCTGGCTGGACTCTCTCCAAGGAGTGTTTTGGGAGGCCTGGCCCACAGGAAGTGCTCAGCCAGTTTCTCTGTACCAAGCGGCCTGGAGAGGCTGGCCCGCACCAGGCTTGGCCGGTGTCTGCTCCACCCAGAGCTGCTCCCAGCTCGAGCTCCACTTAGCTTCAGGCCCACACTGGCTCACTCTGTGGCCAGCCTGCAGAGGGGACATGAGGAGGGGACACGAACTCCTGGCAGGAGGACTCTCACCACGCCCTGTATGCAGGAAGGGTCAAGGTGGGATGAATGAAGGCAGGTTTGAGCAGATGCCAGACCTACCTGGACACGAGGAGACGGGCATCCTGGGAGAGGGGCTGCACTGGCACCAACGAGCAAGTAGCAGGGCTGAGTCCTAGGGTTCTGTCCATTGTGTCCTGCAGAGGGAAAGGGATGAACCCTGGGAACCCAGTTTTCTGTTTCACATAATTCCTGTTCTTGTAGAGAGACTGGTGGGGAGATCTTGGGTCCAGCTGAGGGGCTGTGACAAAGGTGGGGAGAGAGGCAAGGTCAGGCATGCCGGGGTCTGAGGTTTGGGCGCCCAAGAAGGGGGGCAGTCGGGGTGGTCAGGACCGGTCACGGAAGCACCCACTCTTCTAGGGCAGGGCCAGCAGGACACAGCAGGGTTTGGGCAGCCTGTAGGGGACGGCTGCCCCGCAGGGAGGGGGTGGGCACGGCT
Source organism: Rhinolophus sinicus (assembly GCF_036562045.2). NCBI lineage: Eukaryota > Metazoa > Chordata > Mammalia > Chiroptera > Rhinolophidae > Rhinolophus > Rhinolophus sinicus. The sequence continues at coordinate 16,590,925 of NC_133762.1, forward strand.
CTGAGCCCGGGGGACAGCTGCAGGGGGCGACGTGACAAACAGTGAGATGTTCAAAGTGGGGATATTTGGAACAGGAAGAGAGGTAGCTGGATAATGAGCTGATTGGCAAATGAGTGAGCAGTAATCGCTTGATGAAAAAATGTTTACGGTGCAATTAGCAGCTGTGCCATAAATAAAAGTTTAATTGTGTTTATTATAAACTTGTTGAGCCGCAGGCAACAGCTCTCCGTAGCTGAGCCAGCCTCTAATACTGTTTGCTTCCTGCCACGTCTTCTGTAAGTGTGCTCTCAGCGTCTTCAGCTCTCCCTCCCTCTCTGGCTCACATCTCTACGCTCTGCCCCGTCCTGATCCAGGACCTGAAGGGACCCTGAAGGGACACCAGAGCCGACACCTCCCTGGGCCACGTCGCCTCCCCTGCCCAGACCCTGCATTTCTTCGCGGTGCATATCCCTGACCTGAGCTCCACGTTCCCACAAATGTACCCCCATATGACCTGCTCTGCACCAGCCTGTCTTGTGGCCAGATACAAACACCTGCTTGGCCTGGCCCCACCCTTCCAGGTGCTCTGGACTCTCCCCTCACTCCCTCTTCCTCCTACAAAATCCTACCTCAAAGTCGTTCTCTGCCAGCCCTCCCCCCCGGGGGGGAGGGGATGGCCTCCTTCAGCCTGTCGCCTTCTCTTCCCACCCATCAATCTCTGTCTTCATTTTTAGGCATGAAAGGGGTCAAACTCACAGCCAACGGTGAACACTGGGACCTCAGCACACTCCCCAGGGAGCACCTCGGAAGCTGGTGCCTCGTTGTTTGCAGATCACATTAATGCAGCCGCACGGAATACAGCCCTTTGCAACTTGCTTTTATCATTCGGCATTAGTTTTGAGGTCTGCCGGAGTTGAACCCTGTGTGGCATTACAGGGAGTGGATAAAATCTGTTTTCCTGCTGAGGGACTCCCATGTCCACTTTTGGTCATAACAAGTGCATTTTCAACAACCCTGTCTCCTTGCAGCTGGGTACATGGTGACCCTAGGTGTGTGGTGACCCTAGTTGTGCAGTGACCTTGGGTCTGGAATGACCTGGGTGCAGGGTGACCCTGGGTACTGGGTGACCCTGGGTGTGGGGTGACCCTGGGTGCGGGGTGACACTGCCAGTGGATGAGACTGTCCAGGATTTCTGGCGGCCGCCCTCTTGCCACGGCACGGAGCTCACCACGTCACATGTACTCACATGCACGTGGTGTGCCCGAGTTGTCAGTTTTAGTACTTCTTTGCATCACAGAAAAAATGGGGTGACGTGGCCCCCTGGAAAATAGGAAAAAAAGCAGCTTTTTGGTGTCCTGAGTGTATGTGTCTCTCCCAGCAGGCAGGGTGCCTGGCAGGGACAGTGAGGAGAGGGTGGCAGACTCTCCAGGATGTCCTGTGAGGACAGCGAGGCTGAGAGAGGCCTTGGGCTTGCTTGATGCCCACAGGGCAGGACCCAGCTGCGGGAGAGAAGGCATGGCTGCCTGACGACTGGGAGGAGCAGGCACCGGCCCCCACCCCTCCTGCAGTTCCCTTTGTCTGCAATATCATGCTGCTCCCTGCCCTGTCCTAGCCAACTCTCCGCATCTGCACCAACTCTCCCACACTCCCCACCATTTCTGTCACTTACCTTTCTGGGCCCTTGACACCTATTCCGGGCATGTCTGTCCCCCACACTGTGGGCTCCATGAGTGGACTGCACCTGCTTCTAAGGAAATACCTTTATCTCTGGTCCCTAAGGACACCTGCCTTCCCTCTGCATGGTGTCCTCAGGGGAACCTGAGGTGGGGACAGCCTGGGGTTGAGGACAGCTGCTGCCTCACCGAGCACCAGGGTTGCAGGAAGGGTCACCAACCACCACACCCACCAAGTATGAGGATGATGGCAAAAAGGTGAGCTGCCCCTTTAATTTCTTCCCAGGCAAAGCCTCCAGGCTACAAAAACAACATTTTAATTTAAATTCCAATCCACATTCATTCACAGAGCAGCTCTGAGCACGGATCTCATTAAAGGCTTTAATAGATTTTATAGGACTTGTCACATCCGGAAAGGTGATGGAGCAAATGCATTTTCTCTGCTTCCAGAATTTCAACAATGGCTCGGAAAACACATTTGCCATGAAAACACAGAATTTTGTGCAGACAGGGAGAGAGGTAAACAGGGTGCTGGTGACCCCCACCCGCACACTGGGGCCACTACCACAAAGGTAGGCAGAGGACAGTAACACCCAGACTGTTTTGCATGGAGCAGGGGAGCCAGGGAGTCCCCGGTGGCTGAGCCCCTGCAGGGTGGGCCAGACACCTTGCCGGTGAGCCCAGGGCTGCTCTGTGTCCACAGCTCCCTTGATTTGGGGCAGGAGAAGTAGCTTGACCTTTGACTTGGATGCTTTCCTGCAGGGCCCTGGCCAAGCAGACACTGGAGGGGGGGGGGGGGCAGTTGTGACCAGCTGGCTACATCAGGAGCAAAGACACAGTGGGACAGCCAGCTCATCACGGTTTGGCCAGACTGTCCTGGTTTTAAAACAGTCCCCGAAACCCACTCACCCAGGCAAACCAGGGTGGTGGGCCACAGGGTCAGACAAGCAGCGGTTGGCCCCTCAGCGTACCCCACACAGGGGACTCAGCCCCCACGTGTACCTGCCCAGGCCCCCGTGGGTCCCTCAAATTCACATTCACCAGCAGAAGCAATTGCTGCCTTGGATGCCCTTCCCCAGCCGGGTGCTCAGGGCCTTGTGGGGCAGGGCCTCCTGTGGGTCCTGGCGCCCCAAAGAACATGCCACCAGCTCTGCAGTCCTCCCCACTCTCCTGGAGGGAGAGGCCACAGAGCCTGGGGACACCTGCCCCACACTGGCTCAGAGTGCAGGCGTCTCTCAGAGCAGTTCCTCTCCCTGGCGCCTGCGCCCACCCCTGTCCCCATCTGCATGCCCACAGGGCCACCCACCTGGGCCTGGAATTTCTGACAGGGGAGAAGTGTTAGGGAGCCATCAAAGCAGGGCTTCGAAAACAATTGTTTTAAGAATTTGGCTTTTTTTTTTTCTCACATGGGCCCAAATAGTCATCATTTTGGTCTTTGTTACACTGATCACTAGCTTAATGTTTTTTTGTTGAATTTTATGTGGAGGATCGTAACTTTTTGACAAGGACTCCACACACACATGCTCAATGAATGAATGAATGAATGATCAGGGTACAGCCTCGTTTACGGGTCCCCCTTTGGGAGGAGGCCAGGGACCCATGCACCCCACACACCTGGTCCCATGAGCTCCATGTTGTCCAGACTAGTCGTGGCCAGCTCGCCACACACGCCCATCCCCCGGCCCCAGCCCACCCCTCACACTGTGGGGCTCTGTCCAAGTCTCCTGGGGAGCCCCTCAAAGAGCCTATCCCAGGTCACATGTGGACTCAGTAAGTGATTCACATCCTGTGGGGACGTGTCCCACCCTCCCAGAGCCAGAGGTGACATGCAGGTGCCCCTGTGGGCTGCCTGCCTCCTGGCTGCAGTGGGGATTGGCCACTGGGGAGAGCCCCGCAGGAGACGGGGGCATTTATTCCCCCAGCCCCAATGCAGGGCCTTCACCCACACGTCTCAGATTCTGTTGGGCAGCCTCCTCTGGTTCCTCTCAGATACACCCTGACTACACCTGAATCCCTTTATTCACTTCGCTTCAAATTTCCCATTTTGAGGGTGACGTCAGTCTCCTACCTGGACCCTAACTGACACAGATCCCTAACTTGGATCTTATACCAAAATAAATCCTAAATGGGTCAACGATACAAACGTTTAAAAATAACCATAAAAGTACTAGAGGAAAGCATGGGGAGAGTATTATGAGCTCACAAAGCCCAAACCATAAGAGATTAAGTACCTCACATAATAAAAAATAAATCTCTACATGGCAAAACTACTTTAAACAAAGACAAGAATCAAATAACAAACAAGGATAAATATTTATAAATATTTAGGGATAAAGCCTTACTACCGTGTTTCTCAGAAAATAAGACCGAGCCGGACAATCAGCCCTAATGCGTCTTTTGGAGCAATAATTAATATAAGACCTGGTCTTATTTTGCTATAATACTGGGTCTTATATTAATTTTTGCTCCAAAAGACACCTTAGAGCTGATTGTCCACCTAGGTCTTATTTTGGGGGAAACTGTATGTAAAGAGCCTGTAGAAATCAATAAGACAAAGTCCGACAACCCAATAAAAAAATGGGTCGAGGATATAAACAGTTTACAGAACAAGGGGAAAACATAACTTTCAAAGACATAAAAAAAAGTTGTTCAACCTGACTCATGGTAGGAGAAATGCAATTTTAAGCTGCGGACTTTCTCCTTTAAGCCTCAGATTGGTGAAGGTGAAGCTTTCCTACCGCGGATGTGGGATGTGCGGGAAGGATGTGGGGACCCAGCTCTTCCCGGCTGCTGTGGGCGTGTCCGGCGAGCTCTGCGGGGGGGCGGGGGGGGGCCGGGGGAGCAGCCGCAGGAGATCTTTCCAAGTTAAACCGCACTCGCTTTTGGCAGCACCAACAGGAGTCTACCCTGGGACGTTCTCACCTTTGGGAACACACAGGTCAAGGACGTTGCTGCCACCAGTGCCCCTGAAAAAAGGTAGGAGACAACCTACCTGTCAATCAGCACGCACAGTACTGCCCCCAGGGCCCACGAGAGACCCAAGGCAAGACTGATGGCTGTCCTGGCCGAGGAGTAGGGGACACCATGTCCCTTCCTTGTGCTTTTTTCTTTTTGACTCGTCTTCATGTATGACCTATTCCCCTGCCCCCAAAACAAGAAAAATAAAATACATTAAAATATTTAAATATACAGTTTTGAACACCCATTTCTGTTGCCAATCCCAGAGGTTCTGACCCTGGAACCCCGGGGTGGGGAGCCTGAAGAGATTCTGAAGTGCTGGGGGTCCTGTCTGGGAGCAACAGGTTGCTACTTCCTTTCAATGTCTCATGGGAACAAGTCCCAGCGCCCCACAGATGGGTCTCCCCCAGGCCCTGGAGGCTGCACTAGTGGGCAAATGTAAGGAGACACTGCCACCCTCTGGTGAAGGAGGGAGGAGACACTGTGTGGGGACTCAGGTGGGGTCCGAGGACCCTGTGAAAGCTGGGGTCCCTCCAGGGTCACGCTGCGTGTGGCCGGGGCTTGCTATGAGGGTGCACACTGGTGGTCTGAATGTGTCAGTGTGTTTGTTGTGCTTCAGCTGGAAATAAAGAAATAAAACCCAGGTGACTACAGGCTCCTCCTTGACCTGCCGTGGCAGAGGGAGGGTCTGAAGGTGGACAGGGGCCCCAGATGCCACTGAAGCAAGTGTTCAAGCTCTTTGCAAGGTGCTGCACAGACTAAGACCAGGACCCGGGGGAGACCCGCGGCCTGACACACCCTCCAGCCCTGGGATTCCACCAGGACAGACGCAGGATGAGAGATGAGCCACAGCAGGACGGCTGGAGAGGACCCCCTCACCAGAGTACCCCACCTGGGCTGAGGGTTGAGTTTCAGCCCCACCCTCCCTGGCTGCCCAGTCCCTCCTGGCTCCCAGCCCAGCAGTGTCCTCAGCTGCCTGCCCTGCCTGGAGCACAGGCCCAGCCAGACGCCTCTAGCACTGGTGTGCAGAGGTCGTGGTGACCAGACAGACAGCCCACATCGCCCACTCTGAGACCTGCTTCTCCACATGGGTCCACCTTGCAATGCACACAGAGCACGTGCTTCCATCCCCCGCCCGTGTCTACACTGCAGTGCACCCACCTGGTGATCCCTGCACAGACACATGCGTGTGTACAAACACATACACGTCTGGAGCCAGGACTGCTGGACGCCACCTCCACTGCCATCTGTGGACCAAGTGACAGTGCAACCATCCAGGACAGGGGTGCCAATGCTCCACCTTCAGGGCCTTCCCCCACCATTCCCACAGGCATGCCCGGTCTACGACCCCTGCCCCACCCAAGCAGACACTCCCCATCTCCGTACGTGATAACTACATACGGAGTAAAGTCTTTGATGTGAGGGTCATGACTTCACAAATATATCTTAATATTTTCTAGAATGAGGTTTTTGTTTTTTTTATTTTTATTTTTGGGTTTTTTCAAAAGTCTCCCACTGCCTTTGGGGAAAAGTCCACACTCCTCTCCATGACCCACCCCCTCCCACCAGGCCAACCCCCTCACCACTTCGCAGAGGCCTTGCATACGAGGCCTTGCACACAAGACCTTGCCCACGTGTCTCTGTTGGGGGCACCTCCCATGTGCACTGTAAGCATTTCCTGAGGACATCAGATGAGTGCCAGTCATCTGGTGGCTTTAAACATCAGAGATTTCTTCTTGCACAGTCTGGACAGAGGAACTCCAAATCCAGGTGTGCACAGGGCCTCTCCCTACAAAGGATCCAGTGAAGGGCCCTTTCTGCATCCTCCACCTTCTGGTGCCCAGGCGCCCTTGGCCTGTGGACACATAGTCCCAATCACTGCCTGCACCATCTCCTAGCATCCTTTCTATATTTTCTGTCTGTGTCCAAATTTCCTCTTCTTCTAAGGAGTGGACTCCGGTCTGACCTCGTGTTAACATCACATCTGTAAAGACCTGACTTCCGTGTAAGAACACACTCACATTCCTGGGGTTAGGACTTCGGCATCTTTCTGCAGACGCATTCAACCCAAACACTCACTAATGGAGAAAGCAATAAAATGGTACGGCCCAGTTCAAAGGAGAACCCAAACCACAGACACATAGGGAGGCAATCAGGAATCCTGCCATGGACTTGTCAGCCACAGCGAAACTGGTCAAACCCAAAGCGCAGTCCTCATTTGTTTTGCACTGGACACTGCTGATTTGCATTTCGATGAAGAATTGTTTGCATTACTATGAATTTTCTGCAATTATAGAGCATTAAAATAGTTCAAAGATAATGAGAGACAGAAAATCTGGAAGAGTAAGCCAACAGGACACCCATAATTTTTTTGACATTTCAAAGTCCTTTGCAATTTATCCTGACAAAATCTCAAGTGGAAGTGGAGAGACCCAAGGGCGGCCCATGTGGGCGCCACCAAAGTTCAGCAAAGATGGGCAGGGGCCACTTCGCCCGCCTGCCCGCCCGACTGGATGCCCACACTCACAGGGCCTCCTTGAAGCAAATCCCAAACATGATCCCACCATCTCATTCATCAATATTGAAATGCATAGTTTTAAGGCTTTTAGAGACAGAAATGACATGACCCTACTGGACAGCTAGAAAGTCACTCGCTGTCAAGTAAAGAACAGGCTGGAGGGGTCACTCAAAGGGGGGAAAAACTCCCAGCCCAGGGCACACGAGACACACAGGGTACATGCGTGCCCACCCCAGCAGCTCCCCCACTGCAGGGATGACAGCCTCACACAGACGGCAGGTCCCCGGAGCCCCTCTGGACACCACCATTTCCTGGACCCCTTCCAGCTGCCGCACCTCTCTCAGGCTCCGGCCTCCCACTGCCCAGACACCTGCCCAACCCCAAAAGACCCCGGGGCCCTCCCCTCTACTACCTCAAGATGTAGGCTTCGGCTGCCAGTGTCCCCCTCATCACAGCACACTGCTGGGGAGGAGGCAGACTGAGGCCTCCCCAGGGACCCAGGTTAGCATGGGGCACTTGAGGCCCATAAGCTCCTCCCCCGTCACAATATCCACTGGCTTCCATAACTGTCCTCCAAGTCACACCCCCACGTTCCCTGCCAGTGCCCTCCTCCCCCCACCGGGTTGGGGTCTCAATGGCTCCAGTTCCCACTGGCCATCAGCTGCCGGCCTGATGCTCTGTCCATCTTCCATCCAGCAGCCAGGATGACTGCTATGAAACAGAAACGTGGCCATGTCACTCCTCTGCCTAAAACCGCCTGTGGCCCCCAATGCCCGCAGAGAATAGCATTCTGGCCTCCTCCCCGTTCAGCCCTGCCTGCCCTCAAGCCTCACCCCTTCCCTGACTCTGGCCTGAGACGTGCAGACTCGCTCACTCCCCCACCCTCCCCTGAAGCCCTGCTCACTCTTAGCACAGCTCTGAGGTCACCTCTCCGGGAAGCCTGCCCTGACCCTCATCGAGGTTGGTCCATCACAGACAAGCCTCTAACATGACAAACAACTCCACAATGGAACTCCTTGGAGACGAGGACCCTCTTGTCCCTGAATCCTCAGAGTTCACAAATGTGTGGAATGAACCATGTGCAGTTCTGTCACCAAGACTGGGTCCCACCATTGAGGCCTCCTCTGGGTGTGTCCAGGTGATTCCTTAGGAAGGGTGCCAAGGGCCTTTGACTGGGGTCACATGGCACCCCTGAGTCACCCCCACGCCAACTGTTCTGGCCAGTCTGCAGCAGTGCTCAGAACTGGCCACTGGGGGCAGGGTTGGACTGCATCGTGCAGGCCGTGGGCCAGCCAGGGTGATGACGGGGACCCTGCCTATCTATACCCCAGCCCTGGGGGAAATGGCTGCCCTGCCGTGTTGGGCAGAGGGCCTCCTGGAGGAGAGGGGCTTCGAGGTGCTTTCCCTCCAAGGCAGGGTCACACATCTCGGGCCAACGACTGGCCTCCAGGTCTCCCACCTTCCTGCACAGGCTGGTGGTCCCCCACACCCCACCTCCAAGAAGCCGTCTCTCTGCTGCCTGTAGCTCACAGCCTCCTGTCCCACTCACAGGGACACGAGCCCAGTGTTCACTCCAGAGGTCCATCGTAGCTGCCTGAGCTGAGGCTGGAGCCCCACGTCAGGTGGACATGCAGCATCAGCTGATACTGGGTCCGAGCTGCGCAGGCAGTGAGCAGAACCCACCCTCGGCATGCGTCCTCTCACCCTAATCCTCCTCACACCCCGTTTGACACATGAGGACATGGAGGCTAGGAGAGGTAGGTACCTCACCTGGGTCACACAGCAAGGACACAGCTGGCTCTAGACCTGCACTCCCAGCCGTCACCTGGAATTGTGGACAGAGGCCTTGGGCAGAACCCGTGTCCACAGCAGCAGCCACCAGCTCCGAGGGTTTCCAAGGTGAGAGCGTGAGCCCGCGCACACCCTCCTCGATCCCGCAAAGGAAGCAGGTACCCCCAGTTTGCACCTGCCTGCAGAGGGCCAGGTCCTGAGGGGCATGGGGGTCCCAGGAGGGCTGGCCCTAGGGTGTCTTCTGCGATGTTGCTGATGGTGGCTAAGAAGCACCCCCAGAACCACCTGTTCATGAAGGGACAGGAAACACAGTGTGTTAGTACCTCTGCCAGCGCCTGGCACACCATAGGCAGGTACCCAGAGAAACCAGGAGACGGCCCCTGGGCCACACCAGGCAGCCTTCCTGGGGGAGCAGCCTGCTATGTGCCCGGGCAGGCCCTGCTGTTAAATGGCTTGTCCAGGACCAAGGGGTTCCGTGGGGTGCACTGTTCAGTGCGAAAACCTGGACACCCTCCTTCCCACAAAGGAGACGTTGGGAGCCCCAGGATCATGGGCAGGAGAGGGGCTCTGGAGAGGGTACAGTCAAAGTGAGCACCAAGAAATGTCTCTGAGTGAGACTGGTCTGAACAGGGTTGCCATGGCGACAGGAGAACCCACACATGGGGGCCTTTCTGCTGACTCACCCAGGGCTGGGCCTGGGGCACTTGTCCTCCTCCAGGCCCCGGCCAGCCCTCAGGCTTCAAGAAGACACCTGGGAAGGAAGGACACCCAGGTCCTGGGCTCTAGACACAGCTCTGAGGACACACTGGTCGCACCGCAGGCCTCGAGTCCAGTGAGGACCACACAGGGAGGCTGGGTGAAGAGCTTGGAGGGGAGGGGCTCTGGGTGCAGGAGGCCGTGACCAGCGGGAGGCCCCCATTCAGCCAGGCCCTGGGCGGATGCAGATCCTGGCTGAGCTCACTCACGTCCACCACCACCTCCATCCTGCTCCCCTCGCTGGCCTGGGCTCTGCTCCACTCCAAGTGAGAGCCTTGAATTCTGCCCACAACTCCTGCTGCCCCTGGTGTCCCCATAGGGCCCCACCCAAACTGACCAGTGTGTCGCCCATCCCAGATGCCCCGGCCTGGCCTGGCACTGGCCTGCTCCTTGAATGTGGAGTTACCATTGCTAACTCCAGCACTGTAGCACGAAGGCCCTCTCCCACCCTCTCCATTTCCAGCTGATGTCATAGCTTGGTAACAGACTGAGGCCAGAATTAGGGGGTTGGGGCTGCCCAGTCTGGATTCAAACCTCTGTACTTCCCCGGGCACCAAGAACAACGTTCCCCCCTCAGGAGACTGGACTCTCCTCGGTCTCACTCAGTCCCTCAGACTCAAGTCCCCACCCTGCCTACCCAGGGTTCCACACATCAGGCCCCCACTCACTGACCAGAGACCACAGAGAAGGCATGGGCGGCAGGCAGTGCCCCCCTGAAAGTAACCCACGGCCAGAAGCTTGTGGGGGAGCCTCTAGGCCTGCACATGAGACTCAGCGTCAGGAACACGTGTGTGGCCCCCATGCACAGACCTGAGGCGGGGCACGGAAGTCGCCCACACGGCACCGGTGTGCTCACTTTAGCCTGGGGGTGAGCAAACACCCCAGGGCAGGTGAACATGGTGTGTGTGGGCAAGATGCTGTAAACACACCATGAGACACACATGTCCCCAGCACCAGTGCAACGGGGACGGGAGACAGCAAGCATGTGACCATGGGACTCCATGCCTGCCCTGCCACCTCCCCCATCACTGATGGTCCCCCCTCAGCCAGAGATGGCATAAAGGCACCCTTGGAGGCATAGGATCTGTGGGGCTACAGGGCTAGTGGGGTGGGTCCCACCTGGGGGTAGCCTGCATTCAGCCTGGCAGGACAGCTGGGACCCCTGGCGAGGCTTGCAGCCCTCAGGTCTCCCAAAGCCAGCGGGGCCCCCCACCTTTCATGCCCACTCTGGGTGCACAGGAGGGGAGGCTGGCGCCCTGGACATAGCCTCAGGCCTGGCGACTTCACTGTCAGGCTCCTGTCCTGACCCAGGCCACAGGGACACAGGGACTGCAACTCTAGTGAAGAAAGGCGAGGTGACAGCCACGTCCACCCAAGCTACAAATATGCAGACCCTCTGACCCAGAAGTTCACACTGAGGAACGGGCCAGAGATGGTGCCAGGCACTGGTGAGCTGCAGCTTGCTTGCGAAAGCACAGCCAGGGACAGCCCAGCTGCCCACTCAGGACGAAATAGATCAGGGTGCATCCCATTAAAGAAGAAATGTGCGGAAACAGGCAGGAAAGCAAGACGGTGCCGAGCAGCCCGCGGCTCTCACCTCCTGTACAGCCTCCTTGCAGAGCGGCTGGTGACAGAGGCCAGCTCAGGAAGGGACCTGGAGCCAGGCGAAAGGGAACCGCCTTTCCCTCTGCAGCCTCGGGTGATCTGGGCACACGTATGTTCCTCTTTTAGGGAAAAAAAGCTGGGTTGTCTGTGAGCAGCGAGCGCTGCTTCCACAGGAAGGACCCAGACTGCTGTGGACCAACCCAGACCCTCCGACGTCGCCACAGAAACCCACGCGGACGACACACGGTCCATGAGAGCCGCAGAGGTGCCCACACACACACAGGCCCACGTGCAGAGGCTCAGATGTGATCGGTGGAACCCACAGAGCAGGGCACTTGCACAGACCCCCGCGTGTCTGTCCTGACACAAAGGCACACGTGCACAGACACGCCAGGGCCTCCCAGCGAGAGAACCACAGTGATCCTGGGAACAACTGCAGGTGCTACCTGGGCTCTCTCCCCATCCTCCCAGCCTCTGCACATCAGCTTAGTGGGCCCGCCCCCTCCCTCCCTCTTCCCCTCCCTCCTGCGTTAGTGCTGCCGCCAGGCTGAGAACCTGGTGGGGAAGCCAGTTGAGCTGAGGCTGCTGGCAGCAGGTCTGGAAAGCTCCTCAGGTGGTGCAGAGCAGACTGGGCCCCTGCGGTGGGCCTGCTTGTGGGGGCTGCACCTCCTTCCTCCACCCTGCCACTGCCTGAGCTGGCCACCACCACATGCCCACCAAGGCCACCAACGTCTGGCCACATATCACCAGACAGGTCAGTGAGGAGAAAAGCAGGTGGGAGGCTGTGCAGTGACTGGGAGGGCACCGCTCCAAGACTCCTGGTTCAGGGGGGCCTGGGACATGCCTGGGAGGTGTGCATGTGAGGGGACTGCTTTGATCCCACGTGGCGAGTGCAGTGGGCCATGGCTGGAACAGGGGCTGGCGTGGGTGCATCCAAGTCCTCCCTCCCAGGAGTGAGGTCAGCAGCTGCCCTCTGCAGGGGGAGGGGCTTGGGGAAGGAAACTGACCAGCCGAAAGTGCTGCCCAAGAGGAAGCCCCCTAAGCAGCCCACCAGGCTCCCTGTGGCCACAGGACAGGGGTGGATGGAGGGACACCCCGTGTGTCCTCAACCCTGGCAAAGTGGCCACAACCTCTGCCAGAGAGCTCGAGGCAGCTGCTATTCTAAGCTCACAGCCAGATCCCAAAGTTTCTGGTTGTTTCTTTCTCAGAAGCCAGCCCGAGGGGGCCACGGCCCAGATCTCCAAGTCCGAGGCACCGGGCACCTGCCCAGGGTACGAGTCATTGCTGTCCCACCTCACGATGCCGGCTGCCGGGCTGGAGCCCAACAGCAGAGAAGCCCCTGTCCTGGCCTCAGTGGGCACCTACCTCTCTTGGGACAATGGCTCCAGACACAATGTCACCATGCCCGAGCCACTGCCGGTCCTGTACGTGCTCCTGCCGGTGGTGTACTCCGTGATCTGCGCCGTGGGGCTGGTGGGCAACACGGCCGTCATCTATGTGATTCTCAGGGCACCTAAGATGAAGACGGTGACCCACGTGTTCCTCCTGAACCTGGCCATCGCCGACGAGCTCTTTGCACTGGTGCTACCGGTCAGCGTGGCCGAGCACCTGCTGCAGGGCTGGCCCTTCGGGGAGCCGCTCTGCAAGCTGGTGCTGGCCATTGACCACTGCAACATCTTCTCTAGCACCTACTTCCTGGCTGTCCTGAGCCTGGATCGCTACCTGGTGGTGCTGGCCAGCGCCCAGTCCCGCCGTACACCCTGGCGCACCGTCCGGGCAGCAAAGGTGGCTAGCCTGTGCGTGTGGTTCGGCGTCACCATCATGGTGCTGCCCTTCCTCTCCTTCGCCAGGGTCTACAGCAACGAGCTGCAGGTCACCAGCTGTGGGCTGAGCTTCCCACGGCCCGAGCGGGCCTGGTTTAAGGCCAGCCGCATCTACACGCTGGTCCTGGGCTTTGTGGTGCCCATGGGCACGCTGGGCGTGCTCTACGGGGACCTGCTGCGCAGGCTGCGGGCTCTGCACCTCCCTTCTGGAGCCAAGGCTCTGGACAGGGCCAGGCGGAAGGGGACGGTCCTGGTGCTGGCTGTGTTGGCCGTGGGCCTGCTCTGCTGGACGCCCTTCCACCTGGCCTCCATCGTGGCCCTGACCACAGACCTGCCCCAGACACCGCTGATCATCGGCATCTCCTATGGGATCACCGGCCTCAGCTATGCCAGCTCCTGCCTCAACCCTTTCCTCTATGCCTTCCTGGACACCAGCTTCCGCAGGAACTTCCACGCCAGCTTCCGGTGCCTGGGGGCCTGACCACCCTGCCCACCAGGGCCCGGCTCAAGGAACGTTCCACCTGCTCACATCCTGTCACCATTTTCTCCATGTAGACAGAAAAAGACACGAAGGTTGGCCACTGACCCTGCAGAGACAGCCACGGCCTGTGTCTGCCTCCTGAACAACCCTTGCATGGTCACCTGCGAGGAAACAGATCCTGGCCTCACCCTGCCTGAGCCAGACAGAAGGCCCTGGCACAAGAGACATCCTGAGCCTACTCACCACAGAGATGGACAGATGGACAACCTCCCTGGACGGCTCCTTCCCCATCCTTCCTGACCACGGTGGTCTGGAGAGAGCGGAAGGGGACGGTCCTGGTGCTGGCTGTGTTGGCCGTGGGGCCCCTGGAACAGACCCAAGCTGTGACCTTGTCCTGGGGCCAGCACTGCATTCCACAGTCAAGACCCCTCCGGCTCCTCTGAGACAGACAAGACTGGGAGCTGGCAAAAGTGTGGGCACCTGGGGCCGCAAAGCCAGGGGTCACTGCAAAAGCCACAGACATGTGCTTCAAATGAGACCACGAAATCTACTCTCATGGCCAGAAACCCAGGTTTCAGGAAGCCTGTGCCCCCTCGCGCTCCCTCTTGCTCCCTGTGCCGTGGCTCACACCCCCTCGAGGCCCCCAGTGTCATGGCCCATGTCCCTTGTGCCCTCCATGCCACAACTTGTGGCCCCCTCATGTCCTGCCACAGGACTCAGGGCTTTTTTGCCAGGACCTCTGGATGCCAACAGTCAGTTGGAGGGGCATGCCTCTGGACCCTTTCCCCCCTGGGCCTGGGGCCTAGACACAGCCAGCAGGGGCTCCACGCTGAATGTCCAGGGTCAGAGTGGAGACAGTGAGGTGCTGGCTGCTCGAGAGCGTTTTCTCCCCTGTGGGAGGGGTGGGGTCCCTGAACACCACCCTGATGGGTCTTGGCTCTGTGGCTCCCAGCCGGTCCCATGCCTTGCCGTTCTGTGAGTCACCCAGCACCTCCCAATAGCCCTTCTCAGCTCACGGGGCCCCAGGTTGTTTTCAGTCCTCATGACAGAGCTCTGACCAGTCTATCCAGCTGGCACTCAGGACGTAGCACCGTTGGCCACCCCTTGAGATATCCCCCAGGGTGCGTGACTGACTCTGCAACCCATTACATACTGCAGCTTTCCCAGTCACATGTGTCCCTTGCCTGTCTGTGCCCCGAGGAACTCAGGCCTACAGCCTCTCCTCTCTCAGCCCAAAACAACTCAAATGCTACCTGCATCCTCTTCCCTTCCCTGAGGACACTGTAATCTACTGCTGTCAACAGCTTTCCCACAGAATCACAGGCAGACCTCGCTTTACTGTGCTTCATAGACACTGTGTCTGTCCACATCTAGCCAGACCCTCCACCAGCAAAAAGATTGCAGCTCAATGAAGGCCCGGATTGTAGTCAGCACTTCTCCACACTAATACGTCTTGACTGAGGTATGTGTATTGTTTTCTAGGTGTAACGCTATTGCATACCTACCAGGCTGCCCTGTGCTGTAAGAGAACTTGTGTATGCACTGGGAAAGCATTCGTGTGATGCGCTTTAGTGGGGTCACCTGGAGTGGTACCGGCAGTATCTGTGGGAGCCCTCGACTCCTCCTCATGCAGACCCTCCACAGGGCTGCTTGGGCATCTTGTGACAGGGCACGGATCTCCAGGGTGAGCCAGTGACACAGCCAGGAGGCAGCCTCAGCACCTTGGAACACCCATCTCAGAAGACACATCCTACTCATGCGAAGCGACTCACTAAGTCCAGCCCAAGCTCAGGGCTCTGGACACTTTTTAAATCACCACTGACACCTACGCCTCTCCTGGGGAGAACGAGCTGTTCCTGCACCTGTCTCCTTACTGCGTGGCGGTCACACCTCTGAAGCGGCAGCAGTAATTACCGCCTCCACATTCGTCCTGTGCCCTGGAGAGCTCCTTGAGCCGAGAAGTTGAGATGACACCCATGTAAGACAGAGCAGGTGTGAGGTGTAAATGAGCCAGGGAGCGGGGGTGGAGGCAGCAACTGGCAGGAACGCAGGGGAGGGGCGGTGGCAAGAGGCCCCTGTGGCCTGAGTCTCCCACTCTGCCCCAGTTTGCCCTCTGGCCCCAGCAGAGCATGTCCAAGGCAGAGAAGGTGCCAATGGAGCCTCCTTAAAATAGCCCAGACCCTTTACTCCCTTGGGTGGCTCCTGCCCCCATCCACAGCTCAGCAACGGAGCGACAAGTCTTCCACTGGAAACACCATGATGGGGACCAAGGCAGATCCACAGGGCCAAGCGGTCCACAGGCCCCAGCTCCATCCCCACATCCAATGGGAGGGAGGGTCCTCGTGCAGGGTCCAGGGAGCCATGGGCTAGCAGGCTGTGGGGACAGAGCCCCAGAAAGCAGTTTCCAGGCTCTCGCCCTCACATAGAAAGGTGCTGGCTCAGGTAGTAAATGGCCATCAACTGTGATTGGATGGCCATCAGCTGTGGCTAGTTGGCCATCAGCTGTGGCTATTTGGCCGTCAGCTGTAACCAGTGAGCCATTGGCCACTAATATAACTGCCGTGGCTACACTAGCAGAAAAAAAATGGGGGCTAGCAAGAAGATGGTGGCTGAACCTGCAAGCAGTGCAGTGAGGGTTGCAAACAGTGTGGCTCCTGCTCTCTGTTTCTCCAACCCAGCCGCCAGCGAGAATATAGTAGTATGACTCCCCTGCCTGTGGCTCCGTGGGTGTTCCTTTTTGGCCTCACCGTGTCCTGCATTCTTAGGTGGGGAGCGGGAGCAGAGACCCCGCCTGACACCCTGTCCGACACAGGCAGAGAGAGCCCTCACCAGAATCCTGCCCAGAGGAGTCGCTGCTGTCCTGCAGGGTCTCTGCTCCCGCTCCCCACACAAGAATGCAGGATATGGTGAGGCCAAAAAGCAACAACAATGGAGCCATAGACAGGGGAATCATACCACTATAGTCTCGATGGCAGCTGGCCAACACACAAAAGCAAACATCTGCTAATACCGAATGAGGGTTCTTCCTGCACCCCAGTCTTGCTGGCGGCCGAGTAGACACAGGAAGTGGGATCAACACAATCGGCAATCCACCATCTGCTTCCTAACCCCACTTGCTGGCCGCAGTCAGCGCTTACCAGTCTAGCCACGCAGTTATATCAGTGGCTAATGGCTAACTGGTTACAGCTGATGGCCATCTGATCACAGCTGATGACCATCTACTTCCTGAGCCAGCACCTTTCCACGTGAGGGCCAGAGCTTGGAAAATGCTCTCTGGGGCTCTGTCCCCACACTGCCCTCCCCACTCCCCCCACCCCGCCAAGGAAGCTTTTCCTCTCACCCCCCGCCTTGGGGGGTGGAGGGTACAGAGTGTCCCCATGCTCTGGGTTCCTGATCCCAGGGAGAACACAGCCTTCTCCCCCGGTCCCCAAATACCACTGCCACTGCCCAGACTCTGGCAGAGCAACACCCAGCCTGGCCCCTCGGCAGGGTGTCGGGCAGGCCTCAGCTTCCCTGAGGTCCAACCTGGCCGCTGATCCCTCCCCAAGATTCGGCCTTCCCCACAACCCCGCAGGCAAGATTCAGCCATCCCTTCCACACAGGCAAAAAACCCGAGGCTCAGAGAAGCCAGGAGATCTGACCAAGCCCCGGGCTATGGCCCGCAGTAGCGGGCCGTGGGCGGGGCCAGAGGCGGGGCCGGGACCCGCAGGCAGGGCGGGGCCTGGAGGCGGGGCGGAGGCGAGGTCGGTGGCACGCTAGAACGGAAGGAGAGGCCTGGAGGCGGGGAGGGGCGGGGTCAGAGGCGGGGACGAGGTTGGGGGCGGGAGCGAGGTACTGGGCTGAGGCCGGGCCTGAAGGCGGGGCGGGGCGACGGTGGGCGGTGGGTGAGGCTGGAGGCGGGTGGGGCGTGGCTTGGCAGGCGGGGAGGTGGGGCCGAAGCAGGGGCTGGCGTTCGGACTCCAAGTACCAAACGCTTGAGGACGGGGCGGAGGCGGGCATAGTTCTGGAGATCAGGGAAACCGCCGCCGCTCCTTGCCCCTCACCCATGCCTGGCCTGGCCAGTCCGCGCAGATGCTTTCTGTGGGGTCGCCCTGGACTCACAGCCTGTGCGGCGGGATAGTCCCAGCCTCCAGGACACGCACTCGAGCCCCCTCCTCCGCGGGCTATACCACGTTCTGAGCTCCCTTCAACTAACTGAGCTGAGTGGCACATTCCTCCTAAACTTCCCCTTGATTGCTACGTTTTTGTTTTAACAGCAAAGTGCCTGCATTAAAATGTGTATACAACCGCACCTTGGTCCGTCTGCCTGTGACCAAGCACTTAGGCCCAAGGTCTCCCTCACTACCCCTCCAAAGCCCCTGTCTCTGATAGGGTCATCTGTTGGAAGGGTCAACCTGGGCAGAACTGGGCCCACACAGAAGCCAGGAGCCTCCAGCCTCTCATGGCCGTCAAGGGAGGCTGTTCTGTTCATCTTTCATCAAAATTCCCCTTCAATCTGCTCAAGGGACGAGGACAGGGCTAGGTAGGGTGGGTGGCTTGCTGAGACTAAATGGGGTGAAAAAAACTTGCACCCCACACGCTGGACCCACAGAGAACCTCTCATTGCAGGGAAGAGTCCAGTGGTTGGTTGTTTACGGAGAGAGTATTTGTGCTGAAGACAAATTAACAGCCCCCATGAACTAGTCACACCCCCTACCAAAGTTGGAGCCTCCAGGGGACCCTCCACTAAGGACAGAGCCTGGCCAGGTGAGAAGCATGGAGCAGGTGGGAGGGCTCCATATGCTAATCCCAGAGAAGTTATCCCAACAGCCCCGCCTGCAGGCATCAGAAACACCTGGTCAATGGGAGGGGTTTATTATGGCCCCACTTCGTGGCCCTAGGTTCAGGTTGGTTGCATGCAGGGGAAATCACACTTGTTGCATGCACAAATACATGAGATACATCACACAGACAGGCAGGTTCACAAATCTTTCAGCCATGCCAAGAAAGCACCGAAGCTACAGAGGTGCCAGCCCTCAGGAACTGCCCTTAGGGCCAGGGCTCCCCAAGCAGAAGCAAGCCCAGGGTCAGGACTTCCTGTCCTCTATGAGAGCGTAAGGCCACTTGGCCGGGACTGCGCTCAGCTCACGGGTGGAGGCGGGATGGAGTCTCCTCAACATTGCAGGAACCTGTAGCTTCCATCTGTAGCCTGGGGATGGTGCTTCTCCAGTGACCACAGCAGGGAGATACCCCACACACACACTAGTGTCCCCACAGCCCAGACAGTCCTCACAGCTTGTCCCTACCCTTAACCCAGCTCTGAAGGTGAAACCATCCTCTGATCTGGCACAGTTTAAGATGAGTCCTGGCAGCAGAACTCTTGGGTTGCCCCCACAGACACCTTAAATGAAGCAGTGGGGATGCAGAGCAAAACACATCGTGGCTGCTACTCTTCCAAGGCCACCAAGACCCAGATAGAGTGCAGGGTCCTGCCAAGCAACCAAGATGAGGAACAGGGCCGCTTTAAGAGTGATGGAGCTGCTTGCGGTGATGACGTGATGCCCCCAGCCACCTCCACACACTTGGACAGCACAATGGTTCATTGCATTTCTGGAGGGAAAGCTCGCTGAGTAGCGTCTGAAAGGACACGGGAGTCGGAGTGATTAAGTTGCTCCAGTATGCAGCTCAGGCAAGTCCACATCAGCAGATCCGAGCTCAGGGCTAGTCCCACTGCCCACAGATGCCTGCTGGACTCCCCAGGCAGTGTCAGGCACTGCCTGAGGAGACACTGCCATTTCCATCACGACAGCACACAGCACAGGGGCACCCCTCCAGGTGTGTGCCCACCCGAGGGTGCAGCAGGGGAGATGCCAACAGAGTCCCGTGAAGCGTGGGTGTGTTGGTGTGAGCTCTGGCCAGGCATACTCACTGGTCAGTCCTTGAGCCCCACCTGCACCGAGAGAGCAGGTTTAGTGTGACCGGATCCACAGGGAAGCCCTAATGCTCTGACCTGTCCCGTGATGTCACCAGGCCCTCTGGGCCACAGGCAAGGCGGCCAAGGCTGGTGAGGCTCAGGGCTCAGGTGCCTCAGCCTAGAGAGCAGTGACCTGGGTGAGCTCCGTGTTGGGTGTGGACGGGCTCTGCGGGCTGACAGGCACCATGGGCAGGTCCACGCCTAGTCATGCAGGCCGCGGTACTGTCTCAGAGGTCTTACAGGCCAGGGCCACGTCCTTGGCAATGCTGCGCACGCGGTCGGACACTGGCACCTCGCGGCGCAGGGCAGATGCGCAGCAGAACTTCCGGAAGCAGGCCTTGAAGTTCTCGTCCAGGAAGGCGTAGAGGATGGGGTTGAGGCAGCTGTTGACGTAGCCGAGGGCTGTGCAGAAACGCAGGATAGCCACCGCCGTCTCACTGCCCGGCTGAACCCCCAGCCCTTGAACCAGCACAAAGACCTGGACAGGCGTCCAGCAGCCCACGAACACGGCCACCACAACCAGCACCAGCCGGGTGATGCGCCGCAGGTTCCGGTCCTTCTCGCGGGAGCCGGAGAGCAGGCGGACGCCGCGCAGCCGCCGGATCATGAGGCTGTAGCAGACGGAAATGATGAACACAGGGATGATGAAGGAGAAGAGGAAGATGCAGACAGCAAACAGGGGGCCCCAGTAGTCCTGTGGGGCAGGGACCTCCACCAGACACTCGATCTCTGCGGGGAGAGAGACATGGTCAGGGCCGTGGGCGGGGTCAGGCACGGGTGGGGCGGGGCCAGACAGGGGGCGGAGCTGGATAGGGCGGGGCCAGATGGAGCTGGGCGTAGTCGGGGTAGGGGCGGGGATGGTGAGGGCGGGGTCGGTCGGGGGTCGGGGTCGGGTCCCGGAGCCCGGAAGGGGTCACCCCGAACCTGCGAGCATAGCACTGGGGAGGAGGGGCCACCCACTGACCTTCATCCTCTACCTGGGCCGAGCCCATGATGGCCACAGGAATGCCGACGACAGAGGCCAGGGCCCAGATGGCCACATTGACAGCCTGGGCCTTGCTGGACGTGCGGACATCGAGGGCGCGGATGGGGTGGCAAATGGCTACATAGCGGTCCACGCTCATGGCAGTCAGCGTGAAGGTGCTGGTGAACATGTTGTAATAGTCGATGGCAATGACCGTTTTGCACAGGGCATTCCCAAATGGCCAGAAGCCCAGGAGGACGTCTGTGGCCTGGAAGGGTAGTGTCAGCAGCACCAAGGTGTCTGCCAGGGCCAAGTTAAAGATGTAAATGTTGGTAGCTGTCTTCATCTTCGTGTGTCTGCAGAGAGGACGGAGAAGGAGGGCTTCATTTGGCTGCCCTGTCTGGACCTGGCAGCAAAGGCAAGGGGCCCTTGGCCACCATGAGGAGCACCCCCTCTGAGACCCTGTTAAAAGGCAGGTTTCTGGGCCCAGACTAAGGGCATGGAGCCCGGGGGCAAACATTTTAACAAGCTCCACAAGTACACAAAAGGGTTCCTAAAGACTGTTCTGCTTTAGGAGAGCTGGGTGTGAGGGGCAGCAGAGCACACAGCAGGCTCTGTCTAGGAGCAAAGGGGCAGGAATCTAAGAGAAAGAACCTGTCCTCCTACTTTCAAAGTCTCCCGAAGACCCCCACTCTATCCCACCCCGTGGACTAAATGCTGTTTCTACAACAGCCAGAGGCCTCGGAGCTGCAGAGTCTGAAGAGCACACCGCAGAGGCTTCGGCCACCCCAAGGAAGTGAGCACGATGGCAGGGGCTCGGATGAGGTCTGGCTGGGGAAGTTGTGGGTGCTTAGTAATAGTTGTTGAATGAATTAATAGTTGTGACAGTGGGGACGCTGGTGTTGCTAGTGACGGTGGTGCAGGTGGTGATGGTGATGGCAGCGGCAACTCCAGAAAGAACAATGCTCCACGACGCTGAAGCTGCCATGGGGGAAATCGGAGGGTCAGTTCTGTCCCTTAAAGAGGTATTAAGAATAAGCACTTAGGCCTTATTATGACCAGATAACAGCAGCCATGACAATGACGATGGCAGATACCTGTGCCAAGCTCTTCACAGGGCTTTTACCTCATTTCAGATTCCAAAAAATGCTATTTTGATCCCCACTCTATGCAGGAGGACACTCAGGCTCAGAGAATCCAAGTGTCCTTCTCAGGGAGTCAGGGAGGGTGGAAAACAGAGGGTCAAGAGAGCTAGAAGACCAGCCACAGATGGGAGAGAAGATTTGCCAGAGACACACATGATACAGGGCTGTTGTTCAGAACACACAAAGAACTCTTAAAACTCAATAATAAGAAAACCAACAACTCGTTTAAAAAATGGGCCAAAGACCTGAGCACACCTCGCCCAAGAAGATACACAGATGGCAAATAAGCACAGAAGATGCTCCCCATCTCGCCATCATGGAAATGCAAATTAAGGAAACGAGACAGCCCTGCACCCGTCAGGAAGGCCACGACCCAGAGCACTGACACCACACGCCGGCGGGGACGTGGAGCCACGGGATCCCTCAGTCACTGTGGGGAAAGCAAACGGTGCAGCCACTTTGGAGGACAGTTTGGCAGTTTCTTACAGAGCTAAGCATACTCCTAGGATCCAGCAATCACGCTCCTTGGTATTTACCCAAAGGAGCTGGAAGCTTGTCCACATGAAACCTGCACACGGACATTTACAGCGGCTTTATGCACAATCACCAGAAGTTGGAAGCCACCAGGATGTCCTCCAGTGGGTGATGGATAAACAAACTGTCCATCCAGACAGTGGAATATTACTCAGCAGTAACAAGAAATGAGCCGCCGGGACATGAAAAGACACGGAGGAACCTTAAATGCACATGACTAAGTGAGAGAAGCCTGAAAAGCCTGCACCCTGTGTGATTCTAATTAAATGACCTTCTGGAAAAGACAAAACCAAGGAGACGGTGAAGACCAGTGGGTTCCAGGGGGTGTGTGTGGGGGAGGGATGGACAGAGGAGCACAGGGGACTTTCAGGGCAGTGAATTACTATGTGTGACACTGTAATGGTGAGTACATGACATCACACGTGTGTCCAAACCCACAGAACATCCAACACTGAGAGGGACCCTAAGTACCAAAATAAGCTCATCAATTGTAAACTGTACTGTTCTGGAGGAGACGTGGGCAATGGGGGGCTGTCGTGGGGGTCAGGGGTCCTATGGCAAACCTCTGTACCTTGCCCTCAGCTTTTTTGTGAACCTAAAACTGCTCTAACAAATTAAATCTTTAAAAGGAGGCAGGCTTAGAGCTCGGGCCAGCACTGGTAAGGGCAGCCGGCACCCCAACCCCTTGTCTGAGCACACACAGCACTCACACCAGCACAACAAATGGTGCACTCACACTCGTACGATGTGAGTGCACGTACATGTACAGCATATGGTACACGCTCACACGTAGTACACACGCTCACACATGCATGCATATACACCTGTGTGCACACACTTGCACACAGGTGCTCCTGTGCATGTCCCTGCTCTGTCCCCACCCTGTCCCCATGCTTTTCTCACACTCTCACTGCATCACCCCCCCACACTGTCCCAATGATTTCACCCCCAATCCTGAAGCCTGGCTGCCCCTCTTGGCCCCACAAGCTTTCTCATTCTGAGCACCAACAGAGGCTGGAGCTGGCCTGCATGCCAGCAGTAAACAGGAGCCCTGGAGCCAGAGGAAAGGGGCTTCTGCTGCCTGCCCACCTGCCTGGGGACCAGCCCTGTGATGGGTGACAAGAGCTGCCTCTTGGGGTCGCTGCAGGACCCATCCATCCTCACGCAGCAACTTAGCTCAGACCAGGAGCGTGGCGTCATCTGTCAGGACTCAGGGTGACACTCCATCAGGGACAGAGCTGCACCCCCCATTCCCACAGGGACTGGGCCAGAGCAGGGCTGGTCCCTCTGTCCCTATCCAGATGCCCCACCCAGAGGAGTCAAGCGTCCAGGGCCTCAGGACTAGCCCTGCTCCATGACAGGACAACCAGGAATGAAATGGGGGGAGCAGGAAATCCCCAACTGCCAGGCCCGCCCAGAACAGCCGCTGCCTCAGTTTCCCCTGGCAGCTATGTGAGAATCACCCATCAGGACCCAGCTCACCTGAGGATGACGTACATAACGAGGCAGTTGCCCAGCAGCCCCCCTATGCACACAGCCAGATAGAGCCCCATGATGGTGACCTTGAGCCCGAGGGACAGGAAGGTACTGTGGCTGGCATTGAGCAGCAGGTGGGGTGGCAAGCTGTGGTTGGGGCTCACGAGAGACAGGTTGTCCTGCAGGTGGCCGTTGTAGAGAACCTCCCAGAGCGGGGCAGGGAAGAGGGTCTCCATGCTGCCGCCTGTGTGTGAAACACAGGCACACGTGAGCACAGTGCCTGACACCCCCAGCCAAGGCCTCCAGCACAGTGTGCAGGGCCCAGCAGGCACGTGGCCCCCCCACGGGCAGCCACAGTCACAGAGGCACACGCACAGGCACAGGGACACACAAAGCACAGAGACACGTCTGTCTACACAGGGACACACATACAGAGACACATGGAGACATGCAGATGTGAAGCACAGAAAGGGACACACACAGAGCATGCATGCACGCTCAGGAACACGGTCTTATCTGGCTTACAGACTCCCACATGGGATGTGTGGCGGTACTTACACACCAGGACACGTGTCCACCCACAGAGACTCACGACAGGCAGCTGTTGTGTGCTCACAGACGCAGGGACACACAGGCGCGCACGCGCACACACACACACACATATATACACGCACAGATGCCCACCTGTCTTCATGCACACACAGGCACAGAAAGGACGGAGACATCCCCGGAAAGCCCTGGGACACAGCACAGGGGAGGCGGCCTTGCTCACAGCCTCCTCCTGCCCCTCCCTGAGAGCTGCAGGCCGGCTGCAGGTCACCCCACAGCCCGCAGCCCACATCCAGCGGCTCAGTTCTTACCCAGGCAGGCAGCCTCACTGGGAGCTGGGACAGCAGAGACCCTGCCCCTCGGCCAGGGTGGGGAGCCCTGCGCGCTGGCACTCAGCAGTCAGTCTGGATGGGACTGCACCGCGGCTGCTCCTCAGTACACGCCAGACCAGACGCGCAGCCTAGCGCTCAGTGGGGGAGGGGAGGAGGCTGCAGCTCTAGAGGGGGCGGGGCCGCGCAGGCCTGAGGAGGGGGCGGCAGGGGAGGGGTCACCAGGCCCCACACTGGGTGGGGACAGACACAAGGACCAGAGATAAATGACATTTAGATATAAATGTGAGAGGTTCAGACCCACAGAGCCCAGACAGGGACAGGCTCAGACACAGATGCACACAGGAACCCAGACATGTAGACAGACATACACACAGGACACATGGGGACTGGGGGACAGGCACACAGGGACAGACACACACACAAGGACAGACAAGGGAGAAGCATGCAAGACACACAGACATGGGATCACATCTCACATGCAGACACATGGCCTTGGACAGACTCAGACCAGCCCTGGTTGGCATTCCATGCCCAGAATAGCGCCCCACAGCCAGGTCCCGGGGGCAGGGAGGTGGACACACAGCGGTGTCCCGGCCTGGCCAGCCTGGAGTGGACCAGAGCCTTGCTGTCAAGAAACAAGATGCCTAGACCCTACTGTGTGCCCTACATGCCTATTGTGCTCCAGGCCAGTCACAAACATGAGCTCCTGCGTCACCACCACACCTGGTCGTTGCTGTCAGCATCACCTTTGTGGAGACAGGCGCACTGAGCCTTGGGTATGAAACCACTTGTCAAAGTGGCAGAGACGGTTCAAACCCAGGTCTATCTGTCACTTTGAGCTACACCACGGGTGTCTCTACTGCAGTTGACTCCCAGAGTAATGTCTGGGCATCATTTTCTCACAGCCCGAGCCCTCCCATGGAGAGGCCTCCTGCCCAGCACTGGGGTCACACGCCGTGTGAGTGACCCCTGAGCTCAGTCATCAGCCCCCACCAGTCACGGGGTCATTCTTCCTGCACCTGCTCTGCCCATAGCCTAGATCCTGCTCTGAGAAGCCGTCTCCCAGGATGGACCTGGTTGCTAGGTGACTGGCAGCAGCGTCGCTAGGATACCTGGCAAATCTGGAGAGGACGGAGCCTGCAGATGCCCCAGGACTCAGCATCCCAAAGTGTCCCCCAGGATTTGTCTGCATCTTCGCCGCAGCCAGCTCAGGGACACGTGTGGACATGTGTCCACAGAGACACTCAGGAAACAGGGACACACAGAGTCACATGCCTGCAGACACACACATAGATGCCCAAATAGGTCCATGGGAACACACACAGACATGGGTACGTGCTCAGAAATGCAATGGCATTCGCAGGGGCGTGCACACACATGCAAACCCACACCAAGGTGTGTGCAAGGCACGCGAGTAGACACGTGGGAACAGACAGACACAAAGATCAAGGCCCCAGACACCCGGCCACACACGTGAACCAGCCTCTCCCAGTGAAGCATTATCCGGCTGACCCCAGGGACCCGAGAACCTCAGCTCCCACCGCCACCCCTGGTTGGGCGCACCCAGGTCTGAGCAGCCAGCCAGAGTCCCTGCCCTGGCTCCCTGGGCCGCCTGGCCGCTCACCAGCTTGCAGAGCCACGTTTCTTAATGGCCGTCAGCTGCCTCGTGTCCCAGGCCCCAGGCTGGGGAAAGCAAAGGGTCATGAGGCTGCTTCGAGGCTGGTTGTGAGTTCTGGACAGAGCCAGCACAGCAGACAGCTACAGGTGGAGAACTGGCTTCTCACAGACACAGTCGCAGCCAAAGGACAGGCTTCGTCACCTGGCTGGTGGGTGGCCAGGCCCAGATGCTGACTACACTCCCTGGGAGTGGCTGCAGTCCAGCCCTGTACCCTTCAGGGCTCCCACAAAAGGGGGGCATGGCACAGAGGAAATGGCCCAGGCCTCTCCTGAGCCCTGGGCAGCAAGGGTAAGACAGAACATACGTGTCACACATGGGAGAGCACGGGACACACGTTATATAAGAGAGCATTTGTGGGCGGCCCAGTGGCTCAGTTGGTTAGAGCAGGAGCTATGAACAACAGGGTTTCCGGTTTGATTCTCACGTGGGTCAGTGAGCTGCACCCTCCACACCTAGATTGAATACGGCTTGAGCTTGGAGCTGAGCCACCGGTGGGTGACCTGTTGGCTTGTGGTTAGAGCGTGAACTCATAATACCAAGGTCGCTGTTTTGAGTCTTGCATGGGCCAGTGAGCTGTGCCCTCCACAACTAGATTGAAAACAATTACTTGACTTGACGCTGACCTGCACCCCCCACAACTAGATTGAAAACCAACAACTTGACATCCTGGAAAAACACAGTTCCCCAATATTCCCCAATTAAAAAAAAAAAGGATTGTAATAATTCTGAGTTTCATCGTAATGAATTACTTTGTCCTTGTGATTTTACCTTCATAATACTTATACAGAGGGTGCCAAAAAAAGTATACACATTTTAAGAAAGGAAAATTGTATTAAAATTGTAATAATATATACGGATAACGAAAGATGAATACAAGTCACGTTTGACGTCTGCAATTACAAGAAGTGCTCAAAGTGGTTACCATCAGCGTCCAGACACTTCTGATTATGGCGACCTACTGTTTGAGCAACTCTGACCAAAGTATCCACTTGTTTACATTTTTTTGGCAGCCCCAGTATACAGCAACAGGAGAACTGAGTTGCAGAGTTTCAATATGTTACATGTGGTAGTCATTTAATAAAGCTTATCAATTTCATTGTGAAGTTTTATCGTCAAACTTTGGTGCCAATCAACATACATTTAGATGTCAGCTTTTCCATCAGCCCTTGAAAACCCCACAAACCCTGGACACAAAAACAAAGGGAAGAATTTTTATGTGAATGTAAAATTATTACACGATTAAAACTTTTAACATATATATATATATACACATATATAAAGATGTGCTGGTCTAGTACCTAAAATCCTGTCAGACTTACAGAAAGTGAGCATATGTCACTTAAGCAATAATGATGATGATGACGATATTGTTAGCATACATTTACTGAAACATTTTTTATGTCAGCCACAGTTCTAAGTGATTTAAATGTTTTATTTCATTTAGTTGAATTCTGTCAAATAGTTCAAATAGAGTTTTATATATGACAAAAAAACAAAAAAAACCCAAAAAACAAAAACAAAGGGAAGGGTGGCCGGGTGGCTCAGTTGGTTAGAGCGAGAGCTCTTAATAACAACAGGTTGCGGGTTCCACTCCCGCAAGAGATGGTAAAGATTGAAACTAAAGATTGAAAATCGCGACTGGACTTGGAGCTGAGCTGCATCCTCCACAACTAGATTGAAGGACAACAACTTGGAGCTGATGGGCCCTATAAAAACACATTGGTTCCCCAATATTCCCCAATAAAATTTATAAACAAAAAACAAAGAGAAGACACCTGCCTGCTGGTCTCTCTTGGTCACTGAGCCCCAGACACACAGGCCGTCTTCCCTCCCAGTAGAACCCAGTATGTGGAGAAGCAGGAAAAAGATGTCTTCAGGAATGGGAGCTCTATGGGCACCAGGCCCTCCCGGAATTAGAGGGAAGGAGGTGTCAAAGTTTTCAATCCTACAAAAAGTCACAAGTCCCTCCTTGCAGGAGAGCATGCCCCCATTCCACCTGTAACCCCACTCTAGCCCCAGGAGCCAGCAAGCCACTCCTTTCCTGTGTCCTGGCTGGGACCCCGGGAAGCTGACAGGAGGGCCCAGATTCCTGTCTCAGCGGACTCACCCACGTGGGAGCAAGGAGTGGGGGCCAGAGGCAGCCCCAGCCTGGACTATGTGTATCCAGGAGGCCTGCCTGGAGGAGGTAGCCTGCTAAATCAGCCTTCCTAAGCCCTCACTGCTTCTTCCGGAGCCAGAGACCCTCATCTTCAACAAGCCACCAAGTTGGTGCTGAGTCCCAAGGCCCAGGCCATCCCTCAAAGGCACGCACAGGGCAGGAGGGGCCAACGTTCAAGGAACAGCTATGCAAAGCCCTGGGGGCTTAAGGGTGGGAGCTTGAGGGGTGCAAGCTCAGGGATATAGGGGCACAGAGTCATAGGAAGTCAGAGCAAGCTTCCCAAAACAATGGGAATAGTCAATAGCCTCCTACACAGAGGCCAGGACCTCAGCTGTGACCCCATCCCAAAGCCAGCACCATCCTCGATTCAGGGGCTCAGGTCCTGAACTCCCAAACGGCGCCTTCAACAGGCCCCAGCACCCAGATCCAGGAGTGAAGGGGAGAGCTGCCTGCACACTGTGGAAGCCCACGCATTAACAAATTATGGGCTTAATACACTAATTTTGTTCTAACATAAACTGTGGCGTGAGCATATGAATAAATGAGTTCCCAACAAACTGATGAGTGCATGAATAAATTACAGAATTAATAAATTGGGCAGTGAATTAGTTATACAATGTTATGAAATTAACAAATACACGAATAGATTACAGAAATCCAGGACCCCAAGATTTAGGGTTCAGCAACAAAGGGGTCTGGTCTTGTGGGACCCCTGGGACCCCAAACTCGCCCTGGAAGAGGTGAGGGGTTCTGAGTTTGCCCCAGTCTCGCCTCTCTGTGAACGCCAGCGGCTGTGGGAGGACCACGCAGAAAAAGGGCCTCAGCCCCCTACCTCCAAAACTACCCACCAGAGACCTCTCCAGCCAGGAAGCCAGGGCAGAGGCCCAGAAGACTGCCTCTGGGACACCCCAGAAAGGAAAGAAAGCGCACGGGGCTGGAGGAGCTGGCAGTCACCACCGCCTCGGAGTTCGACAGGCTGGGGCAGCTGCCGGCATCTCGCCCCGGTGATGGGGACGCCCTCCACTCACCTGCCCACGCCCCTCCTGAGGGGCTGCTACGCACCACCCCCAACCCCCACCCTGTTGGAGGAGAGGCGGGACTCCCGGTTGCCCGGCAACCGGGTCAACAAGCCCAGAGAGTAGGGGTTTTGAAGGCTCAGAGTCAAGGAAGTCGAAAGTATGAGGTGTGGGGACCGGGTCGGGGGAGGACCTGGCTCAGGGTCCCGGGCAGCTGTGGGCTGGATCCCGGGAAGGAAGGAGCCCTGCAGGGCTGAACCGGGCCCTGGCGATGTTTCTCCGCACCCCATTACCTCCTCCCTGGGCTCTGCTCTCCCTTCCTCCACCTAGAGTCAGTTCCAGACAGGCTAGGAGCATGAGCAAAGCAAACAAATGAAGCGGCTGTCCTTTTGGCTCTGAGCCTCGTCTGGGGTTCCAGTGGGCTGGGGGTTTGATGATTGACCGGTGACGGAAACACAGGGAACTGGAGCGCAGAGAGGGTCCATCAACGTGGAGAAGGATCCACCGAGCTTCACCAAAAGCAGTGTCACCTGGTCTAAACCTCTGGGTAGGGCCTGAGGTCAACTCAAGGGTCTCGGTATTTTCTCAGTGGACAGAGAAACAGCCTGTGGGCAGGAAGGGAATATCCCAAAACTCCCGAAAGGCTCAGAAAGTTCTAGATGCCTGCAGCACTGAGTAGCTAGGCTGAGCTGATGCGGACTGTGGTGGGCGTGAGCGGAGGTGCAGATACTGGAGGTGCAGGACCTGCGGGGGTGGGGCCTGCGGGGACTCTGGAGGGGCCAAGCCAGGCCAGAGGGCTGGACAGGTGCCAAACGGACACCGTTTGGGCACCAACAAGGCGATGCCTCTTCCCCTTGGCAAGGGCCGAGGATGCAACCGCCGGCGGCAAAGGATGCCGGGCGCAGGAACGCGCGGGACCGAGCCTCGAAGGGCACGCAGGGTGCAGAGACCCGTGAGGAGCACGCCAATGGGGCGCCCGCGGGGGAGCTCCCCATGCCGGGCTGGACCCTCACACCGGAGGGACTGGCAGCCATGCATCCCGCTCAGTGCCATCGCCACCTGCTCTTCTGCGACCTGCTTGAGGACGTGGGCGCGGCCGCTTCCATCTTCCCGCGTGAGTCAGTGGAACTGGGGTACCGTATGCCCGACCTGCGCGCGTGGACACAATCACTCGAGCTACCCGCTGCGCGCCAAAACCGGCTCCTCGGTGTCCTCAAGGCCGCCGAGGCTCGTGGACGAATCCGCGCCTTGCGGCTGCGCTACAACCATTTGCGGGTGAGGCCGGGGGCTCAGAGGGAGGGGCGGGCAGGCGAGAATTGGGGGGCAGGCCGGGAGGGGAGGCCGGCTCGGGACCCTGAGGAAAGGGAGCTGGAGGACCCGCGGGGGCTCGCGGCGGGAGGGGCGGGGCAGGGCAATACGTCGCGCTGGCTCAGAGGCACCCCACGTGCCACGCCCCGGTCCGCAGGCGGAGGAGATCTCGCTGCTCATCCAGCGGCAGAAGTCCGCGCGCGCCGCCATCCGGCTGGAGCTGTTCCTGCCTCCGCAACTGAAGCCCACGAGGATCCCGGACCCCCTGGACAGTCAAGAGGTGCCTGCCAGCCCCGGAAGGCGGGGAGAGAGGGCCCCGCCCGCCTCTCTACACACCTGGCCCCAACCCCTCTCCCCCGCAGCGGAGGCGCTTGGAGACCATCCTGGAGGAGACAGTGGATGGCCGCATCTTCCCGCGTTGACGGCGACCCCAACTGCCCACATAAAGTTCTCATTCTCCAAGAGCCTGCTGGTCTTTGCCCTCCGTCTCCACGTCCCAGAGCAGAGAAGGAGGGAACGGATGCTGCCTCTCCTACATAGGACGTCACAGACATTGGGGTACACAGAGTGGAGCTCCTCGAACAAAGTAGGAAGTTGCAAGTGGGAGGGCGTCATTAACAGGGAACCAGGACATCCCCTCACCCCCCAAATCCGCAGCCTCCTGCTGTTGAGTCCATGGGGGGCAGGAGGAAGAACGTGGCTTAGCAAGTCACACCCCCAGAAGTAAGCAGCCTCAGGGAGAGACAGGGGCTGAAGTGGGACCCCCAGATTGCAGGTCATCCCATCATGGTGTCAGAGAGGAGGGTGACATTATGGGCAAAGGAAGTAGCTGCACACAAAGCTGGCCTTTGGATGGGGCAGCTGGATGGCTCAGTTGGTTAGAGCTCCAGGTCTCAACAAACAACAAGGTTGCCAGTTCAATTCCCTCATGGAATGGTGGGCTGCGCCCCGCCCCCCTGCAACCTTGAACATGGTGACTGGACTTGGAGCTGAGCTGCACCCTCCACAACTAGATTGAAGGACAATGACTTGGAGCTAATGGGCCCTGGAAAAACACCCTTCCCTAATATTCCCCAATTAAAAAAAATCTGGAGCGTCAGCTGTGCTGGGAGACTGGAGAAGGGGCAAGTTCTCCTCAGGGGAACCCTGCTGCCCCAGACAGAAAATCACCCTCTGTTTTTCCTTTCCATCCTGAATGGCCTTGTCTGCCCCCTCTGCCTCGCTTACCTCCTCACCACATACATACCCAAGACCAGAAGGAAGCCGCCCCTGTCCCATTCTGACAAGCCTGTCCTACAAACCCTCTGGATTCCTTAAGAACCTCCATGATTCTGGATAGACCTTCAAGAACACTGTTCTCCCACACAGGCTGTTTGCAGAACCTGGGATTTCTCTCAGCCACCTCTCCAGTGGGGGCTCGGGGACCCAGACCAGCCCCACCCCTGCCAGGGGGCTCCTGCTGAGTGGGCAGCAGCAGAACTGACCCTGGAGGAGCGCAGAGGTCAGAGTTTGGGGTCTGGCCAGGAATCCTGCTCAGTGGCAGTCACTGCCCCTCCCTGACCTGGCTCAGAATGAAGACCTGGGCCCTCCATGCCCTCAGCAAGCCCTTCTCCCCATCTGTTGCTGCCTTTGGCCTCGATGGACACCCAGAACTATGTGTGGAGTGGGAGGGTGGGGGGAGCTGCATGTAGTGGTGGGTGAGAAGGGGAGTGGGTGTGCTGGGAGGGGGTGGGAGAGGGAGGGGGGTAGAGAAGGTGGCTTGGGTCAGGGACAGAGACAGGGAAGGGGAAGCAACCTCTGCCCAGGAGTGGTGGCCACTGGCACCCAGACAGGCATGGAGGACAGCCAGCCCTGGCCCCCAGCCCAGCTCCCCGCCATCTGGACCCAGCACCCTGTCTCTGGGGGACACACTGAGTGCCTAGAATGACTTCATCATTTTAGTAGAAGCACATTTTATTTCACCACTTCTCTAAGCCTCTGTTTCTTCTTCTCTAAAACGGAGTCAGAGATGCCACGTGCCCCACAGCTATTGCTCCTAAGGCAGGGTCACTGCATTAGGCAGGCACCTGAGGACAGAGGGACAGGGAAAACGCACAAAGCCCTAAGGAGAGGGCTAGCAAGAGGACAGCCTCGCAGACAGCTGTGCACATGGGCGCCCTTTGATACCACCAGGGACAGGCCCTAGGTCCGCAGACCAGTCTCAGAAAGTGGCTGAGGAAAGTGGCGGGGCCTGGAGGTGGCTTCTGCTCTGCGAGAGCAAAGCCGGCACCATGTCCCGGGGGCCGTGAGGGATCAGGTGGGATCCCGGGCTGAGGCTTGTGCTCTGGACAGGGGGCCCTGGGGTCAGTCGGATCTTCACATCGCCTGCTGTATGGCCTTCAGGGGCTCCTCCCCAGCCCACCTGGGATCCTCCATGGGCTGCGGGGATACTGCAGAGACAGACTCCCCAGGGGAGGTACGGGAGACCCAGAAGGTGTGGGGGACTGGCCAGAGGAGGGAGGGAAGTGTGCTGACCCCCACCCATGACCAGCTGCCCTACACATGTCTTAGGCGGTGGGTGGAGATGCCACACACGCACTGTGGGATCCGCCTAGCTGTGTGACCTTGGCCAGGTGCTGGCCCATCTCTGTACTGTTACCTCTCAGGACTGTCATCTGGGGTAAATGAGAAGCAGTCATCTCCTGTCTGGACAGGCTTCCAGCCTGGGCCTTGTCTTGGGAGCCTGCCAACATGGCAGCCAGGGCCCCTGGGCACACAGCGTCAAGAGGCGCCCCAGCCTCCAGGGCCCTCTGGCCTATCTGACCTTCCCGGCTCTCAGCTTGGCCTGACCCCCTGCCGCGCGGCCTCCTCTACCCTCCCTGGCCCTCTTCACCTCTCACCCATTCTGCGGGCTAGGTCTCGTCTGCTCTAGGGCTGGTCTGTCTGGCTCACTGCGAGGTCCCGCTCAGGGGACAGCCAGAAACTTGCTGAATGATGAAAAGTGCATGGAAAATCTCCACTTCCCTTCACATCTCAACAACTTGTGCGGTTGGGAGGCCCTCTGTGAGCCGGACCGGCTCCAGGAGCTCACCAGGCCGAGTGCCTGCACTGGGGACAGGAGCTACATATGGTCTGAGACCAGGGGACCATTTCCAGAGCAGGGTCAAGGCCACTATGACACTGGCCGTAAGCATGCTGGGATAAGAAATGGAAGTAACAGCTGTACCAGGTCATAAAGTACCAGGAGAGTCAGCCAAAGAGAAGAGACAGGACCTTCGAGGGAAGGGGACAGTGTGGTTTTAAACTGCATGACACCTTGGAGCAACTGAAGGGGTCAGAAGGGAGCCACCAGCAGCCACAGATAGAGACATGTGGTGACTCCAGGGGCAAAAATGCATACCCCAGCATCCAGGGTCACCTCAGCACAGGACCCCCGTCCCCTCCGTGGGAAGCCCCCTACAGCGTGGTAACAGTGCAGTGATAACACGCTCTAAACCTCATTTTACAGGTGAGGGCACCCAGTCTGGGAAAGGCTAAGGGTGGGGCCTAGAGTAACCACGACACAGTCCTTTCCAGAGGGGCAAGTAGCGTATGGGGACACTTGCGTCTCTAGGACTCTCGTGCCACACATCTGGCAGGAAGCTCATGGCCGACCCACATGAATGGCACAGCTGGAATGGCCCGGTCGAGTCGGGGGCACGGCCACACCCCCACCTACTACAGTGCCAGCTCAGGCCGCCCGGAGGCCAGAGACCCCAATATTAGCACCTCATCTCCACGGGCCACCCTAAGCGACGACGGGGACCAAGGCGCTGGGCCGGACTCTACGGGGTGGTGGGGAGGGGGCGCATGGGGCGCAGAGACAGCCAAACGCGGGGCGGGGCGCGCCGGGCGGGGCGGGCCGGGCGCCTCCCCGCGCGAGGAAGTCCCAGCCCCGCGCTTTGGGGAAGTGCGGCCGAGGCGCCTGCGCACTGCACCCTGCGCCCCCTCCCCGACGATCCGGCCGGACTTCGGAGCGCGCGGGCTCGGCGGCGGCGGCGCGAGCGGCTCGAGAGCGCGGCCGGTGAGTGCACGCGCGCGGCGCGGAGGACGGCGGCCCTGCCCCTGCGGGCCCGGGGCCCCGGGGCCGTGTGGGGCGGGAGCCTCGGGAGCCGGCTCCGGGATCCGCACCCCAAGGACTCCCGCCGCGGGGTCCACGTGGACCCTGGGCCGCGGCCGGACTGGAGCCCGTCCCCACCGCGCGCGCGGGGGGAGGGGGCGCTGCAATCGGGTTCCCCTTTTCTGCAGCTCAAAGCTTGGGGAAGTGATTGCTCAAAGGGGGGGCCGGAAGAACCCAGGTTTCCGCGTCTACCGCCCCCCTCAGCCTGGTGGGGAGGGACCGAGGCGGGACACCCTGTCCGCCCCCGCCCCGTTGGATCTGGCAGCCTCTGAGCCCTGCGAGTCGCAGGGGAGGCGCTGTGCCCCCGGCCCCAGCCGATCGGGGCCCCCGGCGCCGACCTCCCTCCAGAGCGCCGCAGGAGAGTCCCCTGCCGTCTGACTCGAATCCCTGCTGCTGCAGTGCACGCCCCTTCGGCAGTCAGGGTGGGGTGCAGACCGAACGTGGCCCCTCCCGCCCCCACCTCGCCTTTGGGTCGCTGGTGAGTGGGGCGCCATGGCGAGTTCCTTGAGGTAGGGGTGGGGACGTCAGAAACTGGAAGGGGTCCCTGCAGAAAGAGACAGGTTCCTCCAGGCACCCTACCAGCAGAGAGAAAGCGAGAGAAGTGAGTCGCCCCCACCATTGCAAAGGTGGGCTGGGGACGAGGGTCACCAGGGTTAGGAAAACTGACCGGCCTTGTAAAGCCAGGCTGGGGCTCCCCCACCAGCCAAATTGGGGGGTGGGGAGCAGCAGCTAGGAAAGGTACTGAGTAGGATCAGAAGCAGGGACTAGAGCCCCTCTGTCAACCCCCTCCCAAAGGTTATGGCATTTTTTTCTGGGATTGTCACATTTTCTTATTCTTTTTTTGGACTGGGCGGGCTCGGGGACGTTCTTTTTCCTTCTGTGGAGCAAAGCAGCAGCTGCTCCCGAGGGAGCCTCTGTCCCCAGAGGCCAGACTTGCTGCTTGGCCAGCCTCTCCTGTCCCAGACTGGGGGGTCAAAGCTTGGGGGGGGGCTGGGGGAAGGGAAGGAGCCCCTCCCGAATGCAAGAATGAAGGGCAAGAAACCCAGACAGACCCACAGGAGAGAGCAGGTGCCTTGGGGGCACTGGTGGCCCCAGCCAGCTTGAGAAGGGTGCAGGGAGTCAGGTCCAGGGCCTGCAACCCAGACAGAATGGGCTGGTACCCGCTCTGCCCCAAACTTGGCCCCTAGCACCTGGGCCATGCACTCTCAGGCAGGTCCCCTCCTCCGGTTCAGAGCTGAGCTGGAGATGGCAGCAGAGGTGGGTATAGTCTTTAGGTACTAGGTTGGGGGTGGGTGGGACTGGGGCCCTGCCCCCACTCACAGTGGGTGCGGGTGCAGAGGAGGAAGAGCATTTCTGCCTGGGGAAGTCACAGCCGGTCTGGGGTACAGCTACCAAACCTCAGAGGTTGCCACACCCCTTCCTTTCCCTAGAAACTTGACCCCTGAGGGAAAGGCTGTGGGGCTGCTGCTTCCCCATCTGCTTGCTGGGAGCCCTAGGACCACGTTTGAGGAGCCCCCCATGATCTGAGGGAAGCCGGGCAGGTGGTGAGGCACTGTGGCCCCAGGGGACCCTGCACTCGCCCCCAGGTTTGGGTCAGGGCAGGGGCCTCTGTGTGCCCAAGCCCTGGAGGCAGGGGTGTCCTAAGTGCATGAGTCGCTGCTGTCACCTCAGCACCGCTCCCACACGGAGCTCTGCTCCAGGAGCTGCCTGCCCTCCTGACCACCGAGATCCCAAGAGACCAACATGGGCCAAACAGGGGTTAAAATGCCACGAGCTGAGGAATAAGAAAATAAAGTGAAACCAAGTCGTGAGCCTCCTGGCCACGGAAGGTCTTCGTGGCAGAGTGCAGGGGGGCTTCCCCAGGCCGTGTGGG
Organism: Rhinolophus sinicus; assembly: GCF_036562045.2. Classification (NCBI taxonomy): domain Eukaryota; kingdom Metazoa; phylum Chordata; class Mammalia; order Chiroptera; family Rhinolophidae; genus Rhinolophus; species Rhinolophus sinicus. The sequence continues at coordinate 16,627,633 of NC_133762.1, forward strand.
TCCTCACCTGGGCCTAGGTGGGCGCAGCCAGGGGCAGGGTGGGGAGGTGTTCAAAACTGCCTCCAGGCCGCTGATTGGCTACTGTCGCCCGCGGACTCTGGGATCTGCGGTCGGTCTCTCCGGGGGCATTCGGGGGCTGCTCGCCGGCTCACGCCTTCAGCGCCCCCTCGCGCCTCCAGCGTAGAAAGTGCGGCGCAGACGCTGAGCAGGACGCGCCCCTCGCCTCCCCCAGGGACCCCGCAGCTCCGACTCGGGAGCAAGACGCCCCCGCCCACTGCCTCCCCCGCTTCCCCGACAGGCTGGCGTGGCACCCCCGCCCTGTGGTGAGGCCGCAGCGGTTTCCGCAGCCTGGTGGGGGGAGGGGGAAGGGAGACCGGGGGCATTAGTTGACAGCTGGGGGAAGGGGGCACCAAGCATAGCGTCTAGGACCGAGGTCCCCTGGAAGCGCATGTCCCTCCCCACCCGTGTTCTGCCCCACTTCCTGCACCCTCAGGAAGTCCTGCCCCTTGTCCCACTCAGACCCTCTGTGCCTCAGGCCTAATCTGGGGCCCCCAGGCAGGTCTGGACTCCTGGTGGGAAGCAACCCTACCCACCTCCCCAAACGACCACAGGATGGAGGGGGCTGGGGTGGCGTTCTGAATGTCTGACTACCACCCCTATGCACCAACCTGATAGCCCCAGGCTTGGGGCCCCAAGCCCCCTTGGGAGGGGCCAGGAGCCGGAAACCAAGAAAGAGGAACCCAGGCTTCCGGCTTCCCAGGGACTGAGCAGAGGGGGTTGTCCCGGAACCTCCTGTGGAGGTCTTGTCGGGCTCCTCTCCCCACTGACCCTGCACCTCTCGCAGCCCTGGTGGAAGCTGGGGTGAGCGCAGGAAGCAGGCCCTGTGGGGCAGGGGTGAGGAGGGCAAGACTCTCAGGACCCCTCCCAGGGGGCATGCAGGGGCTGGGGTCTTAGGTTCTCTGAGAACCTCGGCTTCTCTTCTCAGAACCCCAGGCTGTGGGGAGGGTCCCGGAGCCGGCACCACGGAGCCTGGGTGACCTGCACCCACCCATGCCCACCACGCATGAGGTTGAGAAACAGGTGCAGCGCCCCACACCCCTGCCTCTGTCCCCGGGGGCCTGGGGGAAAGAAGAGGCCCTCGAACACCTAGGGGGCTGGAAGGGTCCTGCCCTTGGGAGCATGGCCACCAGCGGGCAGGGGGTGGGCCCGCAGCTTTGGCAGGGTGGCTGAGATGGCCCCCATCTACCTGCAGCACACAGGGCCAGAGGAGGCAGATCAGCCCCCCTCGATGTCCAGTCATGATGCGGCCCCGCCAGCTGCCTCCAGCCGCAACCCCTGCTGCCTTTGCTGGTGTTGCTGTTGTAGCTGCTGGTACGTGGGGACTGGGGCACGGTGTGCCTGGGTGGGCATCGTGGGTGGAGCAGACCTGGGCCCAGGAGCCTGTTCCCTGGACCCTCGGGCGTCTTCTGAGGTGTTGCCTACAGGCAGGATGCCCTGCCACTCGCAGCACTTGCCAGGGGCTGTAGGGCTGTGGTGACCAGTGGCCAGCCCCCAGGCCTCTGTGTGCAGGGGCCCCTCCTCCCTTTGCCCAACGCATGCTTACTGACGCAGCTGTGAGCCTGCTGGCCCCCACTGGCTCTGAGGACCCTACAGCATAACAAGACAAAAGCAGACCCTCCAAACTATGTCAGGTGGAAGGGCGCTGAGCAGAGGCCTGGGCCCCGGGCCACGGGGACAAGCTTCCAGAGCTGTAGGCTGGGGTGGGCGTGGGGCTCCTGGTGGTACCAGGGTTTTCTAGGGAAGCTGCTGGTCGTTGGTGCCTTGCAGAGGCCTGGCCCCATCCAGGCTTCCGGCCCTTGGCTGTTGAGTGGACAGGGCTGTGGGAACCAGAGGGCGATCAGCTGATCAGTGAGCAGGCGAGGCCTGAGCCCAGACCTGAGATGGGAGGGGTGGCCTGGGGGAGGGAGGCGAACAGTTAGGACTCACTGAGAGCTTGGAGCTCTGGCAGGTGGGGAGGGCAGAAGTGGGTTCTGCCTCGAGAGAGCTTTGCAGGTAAGGGTTTTAGAGCCAGAGCAGGGAAGGCGGTCCCCTAGGGAGAGTCGGGGGCCAGACGTGGGCTGGGGCTTTCCCACTCTATTAGTGGGGCCTGTGGGAGAAGGGGCGGTGCATGCACCAGGATCCCGTGAAAGTCCCCAAGGCAAAAAGACTGCAGTGGTCTGGGGTCCGAAGTCGGACGGGAGGGTGGAAGAAGCAGGTCCCCGGGCGGCCACCCGCAGTGGGTTTACACAGTGCCAAGAGCCCCCGGCCTCGTGTCCACACGCGTGCCTGTGTGTGTGTGTGAGGAGGAGGGCTGTGCCACCTGACTGTGTGCCATCAGGAATGAAGAGCGACGGCGGGCGTGGCGGGCCTCCCAGGACAGCAAGCTGCAGCCCCTCCCCAGCTGCGAGGCGTGGTGAGTTGGGCCCCGCCCCCCAGCTCCCGCCCCCTGCCGCGCGCCTGCCCCTGGGGTGAGGGTCTGAGCGGACGGCTGGTGCCTGACCTGGCCTGACCTGGCGGCGGGTGCCCACAGCAGCACGCCGAGCCCCGAGGAGGTGCAGAGCTGGGCGCAGTCCTTCGACAAGCTGATGCGCAGCCCCGCGGGCCGCGGGGCCTTCCGGGAGTTCCTGCGCACAGAGTACAGCGAGGAGAACATGCTCTTCTGGCTGGCCTGCGAGGAGCTCAAGGCCGAGGCCAACCAGCACGCGGTGGACGAGAAGGCGCGGCTCATCTATGAGGACTACGTGTCCATCCTGTCCCCCAAGGAGGTGCGCCGCGGTGGGTACGTGTGGGTGGGGGGCGCCTCCGGGCCCTGACCATGGCCTGTCCCGCAGGTGAGCCTGGACTCCCGTGTCCGGGAGGGCATCAACAGGAAGATGCAGGAGCCGTCGGCGCACACGTTCGACGACGCGCAGCTGCAGATCTACACACTCATGCACCGGGACTCCTACCCCCGCTTCCTCGGCTCCCCAACCTACCGTGCGCTGCTGCTTCGGGGGGCCCCCCAGTCCTCCCACGAGGCCTAGGCTGCCCAGCACACTCTGGGGTCACCCTCATCCATGGGTGGCAGCAGGTGGCAGGCACACCAGGCCCAGCACTCTGGGGGAACTCCCAGGCAGGAGCTCCCCCCATCCAGGGGGCCCGGGCCCCAGGGTACAGCGGAGGCAGGTGTGAGCCTCAGGCCTAGCGGCCCTTCCTGCTGGGGCTCTCGCCTGGTGAGAGGAGGGACCCTCCTAGGAGGCATCTTGGACCCACCAGCCTCACTAGGGCCCCTCCCCAGGCAGCGGGGGGCCTGGAGAACACTTGCAGTGGAGAAGAGAAGCCCGATACTGCCTACTTCTGTCATGGAGACACTCTCCAACAAGAGCCGTCTGCACGGACTCAGACCCAGGCCTCAGAACAAGACTCAGGCCATAGGACCCAGTTTCTTTTATGTTCGTTAACTTTAAACCTGGAAACATGTACTCAACTGTGTTTTATCAAAAAAAGAAAAAAATGTTTTCATATTTATCTCCATCCCTCCTCCTCCCAAAATAGGATGTCTTATAATTGAAGATATTTTTAAAGCAAAAGTCTCCTCTTTCCACCTTTGGGGGAGATTAGAGGATCAGGAATTGTCTTAGACCCGGGGCAGGGGAGCAGACAGGCTGTGAGGGGACCTGGGCCCATGTGCTGTCCCCCACCCCACCCCTCCTCAGTGAGGGCCCTGCACCAGCAACGGTGCCATGACCTGGGCAGTTGTGGCCCCCATGACACCTCAACAAGATTGGCAATGCAGTGAGACACACTGCCCAGGCCATGGCTGGGCAGGGGCCCCTGGCATACATCAAAGGTCGTCCCCAGAGGCTGGCTGGCTGGGGCCGGACACTGATGGGGATGAGCTCTCTCAAAGCCCACTGTCCCTCAGGCCCCACGAGACGTGTGCTTGCCACCCCCTTCCCTGGATTTCCGGTAGGCAAAGCGATTCATTGTGCAACTGATCTAGGGTTTGCCCCCATCCATGCTGCTTTGGGGTGCGGTGAGGACCAGCCCTCATAAAGGGCTGTGGGACCCAGAGTCAGCCCTGGGCCCTGAGCAGCAGTGCCTGGGGAGGAAGACCCTGGGTCTGTTCCCAAGGCCCTCTCACCTGGCCAATGCCGGTGAGCATACGCACACAGGCAGGGCCAGCAGGCTCCTCCCTCCAGCACTGCAAGTGTCACCTGACCCCATGGAGGAAGACTCCCCAGTGGTGGTGGGGTACCGAGCTCAAAGCCCAAGCCTGTGCATGGCCCACCAGGACCAAAGGCCAAGGACAGCATGGTGACCAAAACAAAAAAACATTTAATAATTTGGGGGGGAAGGGAGAAAGGTACACTACAGACAGGTTGGGGGGTTGCAGAGCGTGCTGCCCTCTGGGGGAGGTGAGGAGGGCACAGGACGGGTCTCCAGAGAAGCTGTGTCCAGAGGACGCGAGGAGGGCGACGGCTAGTGCTGACTAGGGCCCATGGCTGCAGGCACCTCTACACAAAGGCTCAGCAGAACTGCAAGGAAGGATGTGAGAGGGTCCAGCCACGCAGCCTTCATGACCCCCGCTGCGTCTCCAGAACCATCTCCAAAGCTCCCAGGAGGCTGGCTGGGTGGGGGTGTCCCCCACTTCACAGAGTCCACACAGGCTGCAGACACCCACCTCCAGAGAACGGGCAGGGTGGCCCGGGCATGCCCACCTACCTTCCAGCGGTTTCCACACTCGTTGCAGACAACAAAAGTGGTCATGGGCTCATCAGAGCTGCGGGTCTGCACCTACGGGGAGGTGTGGTGAGGGGCGCAGCCCAGGGAGGTCCTGGGGACCCTGTGTGCGCCCTGCGCTGAGGCTGCACCAGTGACTCCAACCTTCCAGCCCCTAACCACTCTCCTTTTACCAGGGCCCCTGACATGCCTTGGGGTCCACATCGGCGTCTACCTCCATAGGTCTGACTGAGCGTAGTCCTGCAGCCACCTCCAGGCAGCACACCACACCCACCCTCCTGCCAGCAGCAACACTCCTCGGTGGCCCTCCACACAGGGCCAGGCCAGGTCCCCCAACTTTAGTGCCCCTCAGCAAGCAGGAACCACAGCGAGATGCTGCTTACTGGAGTACCTGGGGTCTTGGGCAAGGGGGGAGGTCCCAAAGTGACCCATCACTCCCGGGCTTGGACCCCAGCCCTGGAACCATGCACGCCGCATGTGTCCGGGCGTGAGGCAGAGGACCCCAGCCTGCAGAGCTGGGGGCAAGTGTGCGCTCTTGTGTACCGCCCTGAGGACACGGGCCCTGAGAGGATGGCTGGCCCACCTGCGTGTAGGTGCAGTTCTTCTTCCTGCACTTTCCACAGGTGAACAGGTCTGTCTGTGTGCCACCCGTGCGGGCCATTTGGTGCTCACGGATGGCCTCCTTGGTCATGGCCTTGCGGATCTCCTTCAGCTCATCACTGGCCATCTCCTGCAGCGAGGGGCCGCGCTTAGCCTGCAACCCCGAGGGCAGCCCCGCCCCTCCCACAGGGCTCACCTCCGACGTCATCACTGCGATCTGCTGGGGCGTTATGGCGCCGCACAGCACGTTCCGCCGCAGGTCGGGGTTCTTGGCGTCCTTGAGGTTAGAGATGCGGCTGCGCACGCGGTTCTTGTACTTCATGTCCGTGTTCCCCACATCCCGGAAGATGCGTGTAGGCGGTTAAGGACCCATCAGAGGCTGTTACCCTCCACCTGCCCCGCTGGGCCAGCGAGGGCCTCCCTGTGGGGCTGCGTGGGGTGGTGGATGGGCTGGGGCGAGGAGCCCAGCAACACAGGGGTCAGTCTACCCACCCAGGCCTGCTGGCGAGCTGAAGGGCTGCTGGGTGAGGCTCCCGCTGGACCTGTTCCTGGCTGAGACCCAGCTGCAGGCTGAAGATCCCAGGGACCCAGGCCCCGTTAGCAGGCAGAATCAGACGCGCAGCAGATCTGGAGGGGGCCGCACTGGTCAGGAGGGGTGAGCCCACCCCACTGCCTGGCCAAAGGCAGTGGCCACTAGGGGGAGCTGAGCCTGGCTGGCCTGAGATTCCCCTCAGAAACCCCAGCGCCAAGACCCTGTACAAAGGATATATTCCTCAATCTGGGCGGACAGGTGCTCGCAGTCTGCACCAATGGCCACGTGGTCACCTGCAGGGAGCAGGCCTGACTAGCCAGCCTCCCCCCTTCGCTGGCTCCACCCACCACCTCTAAGCCTGTCCGGCGCCCAGCAGCAGAGCCCAGGATCCTGGTGCTCTGTGTCCCCAAAGACCCCTGAGCCCACCTGGGGTCGGCAGCGTGGGCTGGGGAGAGGGGCCCCCCCAGGACCCTCTGGCCGCGGGCCTCTGCGGGTGGCGACCTTCTTGGGCACTCACGGTCGGTCCGCAGAGCGGCGGTCAGCATTTCACGGCACTTGTCACGCACAGCGTCACAGGTGACCGGCACCGGGGGGAATGTGGTCATCCTTGGGGTCGACAGTGTCCTGGGCAGCTCTGGCCTCTTGCGGCTGAAGAGAGACAGGCCCGGCCAGGCCATGTGAACCTGTGAGATGCCGTCCCCAGGAAAGACAACCCCATCTGTTCCACCCAGAGAGCGGCCATGACACTGCCCATCCGTGGTCCAGCCCAGCATGCCCGTGGGGCCTGCCCAGCTGGCCAGAGGCGGTGAGGCTCGTTGGGGTTGCGCTCCTTCAACAATGGGGTCACAATGGGGACAGCATTGCCCATGAGGGTCCCCGCCTTCAGGGAAGCCCAGAACACAGGGCCACACCACCCAATACCAGCTGCCAGGTCAGGGAGAGGCAGACAGGGCTGGGGGTCCCCCCCACCTAGCACAAATGCCCTCACAGGACCAGGCACCCCCACCCCTAGCTACCTGACGTCCAGGCTGCACCAGCCCTCCCCTCGTGCCCTGCACCTCATAACCCTGTGACCCCCACAAAGGCAGTGGAAGCAGCTTCTAGGAGGAAAAGCAACTGGGGCAGGTGGCAGATGAGCCTCTGGTGAGTCCAGAGGTCAGCCGTTCCAGGCCCCCGGCCACTGCTGCCCAGGGGTCAAAGGCAAAGCAGCCTCGGCCACTCCCCACTGCAGCCTGGGCACCCACAAGGAGGGGGGCTCACAGGAAGTGAGGCCAGTTCAATGGGGTGCAACATGAGCTGGCCACTGAGAACCCGACCGAGGAAGGGGGCATGGGGCAGGGGACGAGGGCAGGGGCTCCCACAGCCCCACTTGGGATGCGAGACAGCGGCTCCTGGCAGCCAGGACACAGCCTCGCCCCCCCAATGGCGGGGGCTGAGAAGACAGTGTCCAGAGGGGCTCTGGAGGGGAAGTGTCCATCAGGAGGCCGACCAGGCCAGGCGTGGCTCCCTGGGCAGAGGCCCTTCCGAGTAGCCAGAAGGGCCCGTGTTCGGTGGCCTCAGCCATCCAGGGCGCACAGAGATCAGAACCCTCAGGCTGGGCAAGTGGGGCTTGGTAGCCAGAGGTGTGCACCTGCCTCCCAGGTGTGCAGGGAGTACCTGGGATCCTTGGCCTCGGAGGCCTCCTTGGAGGATGACGTGGGCAGAGGCTCGCTCCTCCTCCGCTCCCCGGCTTTGGCGTCTGAAGCATCTGCAGGTGCCCAGAAAGGGTGGGGAGCTGGCTAGGAGCAGGCAGGCCCAGAGGGCAGGGCCAGGCCAGGGGAAGCAGATCACCACCCAGGCACAGCCTTAGTGGCCTGCCAGCCCACCCACCCTGCTCCCACCAGGTCCTGCCCGCTGAGCCTTCCTGCTAATGACCAACTGGGGCCCTCAGCCCCAGCCTTAGAAGGTCCTGACACGGCTCCCACTCAAGTCGGCTGCCTATGGGGCTTTCTCGGATCCTCCCTGCTGCCCGTCCACCCAGGATAATCCCTAAGTACAAACACCCTGCAGTGACGGCCTCCACAGCTGAAGCATCTGACCACCCCAGGCAGGCAGTACATGGCCATTCCCCACCTGGGCCTCAGGCACCACAAGGAGCCTGCCCACTGAGCATGTCTCCCACAAGTCTCCTGAAACCCCATCCTGCGCTGGGGACCTTCTCATAGGACGAGCGTCCTAGACGCCACCAGAGCAAACACACTTGTCCAACACATGGCCTTGTGGCCACACAGGGATGGAGGGAGGCCCAGGACACACATCTGCTTTTGCAAGGATTTGGACATACCCAGGAGAGGCCTCAGGGTCCAGAGATGGGCATCCCTGCAACTCCCAGTCACCCCGCTGTCCCCAGGAATAGGCTGCCCTGTTCCCTCTGAGTAGTACTGCCCCCCCTTCTACCTCCTTGCCTCTTCTCCCCCAAGTCCCCCTTTCCCTCCTCCGGTCACCTGCTCGCTTGGTCAGGGGCTGCTGCCTGCCCTCTTGCTGCCTGTGCAACTCTCCCAGCCCTGCCCCCACTCTCAACTCTCCTCTCTCCTAGCTCCACATAGAAGCCCTGAGCCCCGGCTTTCTGGACCAGGTCTGTCCGTCCCTTTCCCAGGTGACCCCACAGTGCTGACCAGCGAGGGGCCTGCGCTCTTGGGGTGCCCCTTGCCCCCGCACTCAGCCCACCCAGGAGCTTCTTCCAGGACTTGATGAGCGACTTGGCCAGTGCGATGACCTCCTCATCGGAGCTCTGCTTCCGCAGGGCGTTGACGGACATGCCGACGCGGGTGGACTGCAAGGCAAGCGGTCTGGGCTGGGGCAGTGGTCAGACCTCCGCACAGACAGTGGGAGGCTCCCACAGGGTGGGCGCCCAGGACCAGCTGGGGAGGTGAACGCTCTCTCCCAGGCTACTGCCCCATTTGGGACCCAGGAGCCTCTGTGAGGGACAGGGTGGTTACCCTCAATGCCCCTCCCCATCTCCAACAACTGAAAAAGGCAGAGACTGTCTCCTCAGGCAGGTATCTGTGCTAACCAAGGAAGCCCTGCGAGGCGCCCAGGGGCTGTCTGGGCAGGGGACACGCAGGGCCCTACCTGCAGCAGGTGCAGTGTGACAGGCATGGCCTTGAGCTCCCGCAGCAGGTCCATGGCTCCCTCCTAGGAGGAGAAGGGGTATCTTCATAAATGACATTGAGATCACAAGGCAGTGACAACTGGGAAATGCACCTGGGACCAGGTGCTCAGGGAGGGTGGGAATGAGAAGGGAAGCGGCTATGCACTCAAGCCCAGCACCCACAGGTCACGCGACTTCTCGCCCCACACAGGATGGGAAACACCTTTGAGAGCCACAACCTGGTGGTGTCCAGTCCCACATCCCTTGCCCAGGTGGGTCGGGCAGCCTCTTCCCAAAGTAGCTCACCTGTCGGCTGAAAGGGGCCGACCCAGGAACAGTGACTGCAGCTGAGGCCAAACCCTCAGGGCACCTCCACTCACACCACATCCACAAGTCCCCACCCATCAGTGTCTCCAGGACTCAAATTACCCCTTGGCCAGCCACCCCTCCACCTGGACCACTGTCACAGACCCGGCTCCCTTCTCTGCCTCATCCCCGCCCATCTGTCTCCTCAAAGCCCTCACATTGGCCGTGCACAAATGGGCTGCATCTCTCCACTCCAGGCACAGTTCCTCAGTGCTCGTGTGCCAAGCTGCTTGACCCAGGACCTTTGCACCTGCTGCCCCCACTGCCACGGACATATCGCCCAGGCTGTTAAAGACTGTCCTCCTTCCCTCCAGAGCTTTGTTCAAAAGAGATAGTCTCAGCAAGTCCTCTCCCTCCTGCTTAAAACTGCAACACCCCCCCCCCTTTGCCTTCCTCCAGACACCTCACTTTTTGATGTGCTGATGTGTTTTCATGTGTGTGTCTCCCGTTACAGGAAGAGGCAGACATGATCAGCCCAGCCACCCAAGGCTGTGAGAGCCTTATGTTCTGCAGCCCAGGTCATGGGAAGCCTTGTCCTATACCCCCACACACACACACTGCCACCAACCTGGGTGGCATCTCTGCTCAGGCTACAACACCCTCCTCATGGCCTCCAGCAGGCCCTGCCCCTGGGGCTGTGGAGTCCAGCCTTGGGGTGATCTCAGTGGGGACAGATGGTCACCAGAGCCCACAGCACAGTGCTGCTCACTGATCATCTTCACGAGGAACCTCAGGCTTCGTCCTGCTCCAGACCAGAGAGGCCTAAACAAGTCCCTGACCACCCAGGGGACTTGCAGGCAGTGGAAGCACCAGCGCTGCCAGCTCACTCCTCACCCCACAGCACCCCCAGGCCCCCTGGCCACCGTCCCTGCCACAGCTGCTCCCCTTCTTCCTCCCCTGGAGCTTCATGCTGGGCTCCCATCTGGATACCCCCACACACCACTCTGCTGGGCCCATCTCTGTCCCCACAGTGGAGGGGTCATTTGTTTTGTCCCGTTTATGGGGAGGTAGGGAGTCGCTTCTTTCTCTGGTCAACTCTAGAAAAGGTTAGATTGTTTCCACACCACTGCTCAGCGCTGCCCAGGGCCTCCCAGGGTAGGAACACAATGGCGGGTAGCTTGCCGGATGAATGAGTGGGAGCCAGCCCCTGGCCAAGATCCTGTGTAGACCCCTGTCCGAAACCAGGGTCAGGAGGGACCCAGGCTCAACCCAGTTACCCCCAAATTAGCAGTACAAGCACAGCCATGGGGTGGCTGTGCAGGCCTCGAAAGTCCATGACTGAGTCCCCTGGACCCACCTCTGGGGCCAGGGCTCCGCTGGCCCCAAAAGCAGTCTGAGGGGAGCACGGTTGGTGTGTATTGAGCCTCCCAAGGAGCCAGCCAGGAACACACACACACACACACACACACTCACTCACGCTGGAGGCAGGTACCACCCACCAAGGATGTTTCGTGTGAGTGTACGCAGTCGCCGAGGTCTGGTAGCGGAGGGGGACTGGAACTGGAGCCACATCTGGCAGGCCCCTCAGAGACCAGGGCACAGCGACCTCCAGAGGCTCGCTTGCGGCACAGCAGGCACAGCTGGCCAGGGTCTCGCCCAACCTCCTAGGTCTCTTTCCCCAGGGTCCCTGCCTACCTACCCACTCCCCAGTTGCTGCTAGCTGAGTTCTGGCTAAAGAAGGGAAATAATTTATTAGGAAACCCGGTTTTTATGGGGCGGCGACAGATAAGAAAACGGGCCTCAGGACCAGGAAAGGCCTCTACCTGCTTGTGAAGGAGATGACGAGGGCCGGGCCCCAGGCCCCAGGCCCGGCAGAGGCAGGGGAGGCTCAGGCTCCAGGGGAAAAGCGGGCCAGTCTCACACTCTAAACTCTCGCAGGCAGAGCATAGGTGTGGGAGACCTGGGGCAGGGGGATGATGGGGGAGGGGGGGATGCCCTGAGGATGCCCAGGAAGGGAAGGAGGGAGGCACGAGGGCGAGCAGGCCAGCAAGACAGGGCTGAACAGGCGGGGGCGTCGCAAGGCCTGGAGGGGCGGGGCCGAGGCAGGTCTCCGCTGGCCCGGCTCCCGGAGGGGCTGTGAGGTTAGGGGACCGGAAAGGGGGCGGATCTCAAGCCTGCGGGACATCAGCCTGGCAGCTGGAGTCTGAGTCCAGAGCGGGTGGTTGCTGGGACAAGGTCCAGGCCGGATCGCGGCCTCTGCCGTGGGTGCGAGGGTGAAGGGCAGGGCTGGCCCAGGGCAGGGTTCTCTGCCACCAGCGGGGTCTCCCCGCGTCCCGGGAGTCTCTGCCCGGGCGGGGTTTCGTGCTGCACCCCGGGTGGTCTCCCCGGCCCTGACAGGGGCTCGGCAGGCTCGGCGGGGGCTCGGCGGGGCGGGGGTCCCGGGGTCCTGGCGGCCCGCGCCCCTCACCGCGCTCTTCTTGGTCACCATCTTGTCCAGCCTCCGGGCGATCCGCGCAATCTCCTCCTCCTTGCCCATCATTGCCTCAGGGGCAGCGCCCCCAGCGCCCGCCGCGCCAGTCTCAGCCTCCCGGCCCAGGCGCCGGCCAAGGCCGTCGCCGCCGCCCGCACCCGCCGCAGCCGACGCAGCCCTGCAGCGGGCGGGAGACCCTCGGTTCAAACCCCCGGCCCCGCGCCCGCCGCGCTGCATCCTGGGACATGTAGTTCCCGATGCCTCCTGTCTGGCGCACTCCCTCCCCGCCCTGGACCACACCTCCCAGGAGCATGCGGGCGCGCACAGCTTCTTGGGAATGGTAGTCTTGACGCGGGCAGTCTCGAGGCCTGCGGGGCCGAACGACCCTCAGTCCCACAAGCCCTCGCGCGGCCGGGCAGCCGATGGAGGGCGCTGCGGTGTTGCGTGGGGCTAGGAAGTGCGTGCTGGCTGCATCGTGGACCGCGGAGCCTCCCTCCGGACCCTCCGCCCGGGAGCGGCCGGGGGCCCGACTGCGCGGAGCTGGCGAAGGCATTTCCCCCGCTCCATCCCCTTTAAGCCCTCCTCTAGCACCTTACGCTGTCCGGGGGCAGCCGGACCATGACTTCGTGCCCTACAGCGAAGTCCTGCGGGAGACTCCCTGGAGCTCTGGCCTACATTTTGGCCTCTGAGGCCTCGACTGGGGAGCCTGAGGTGGGAGGGAGCAGTAGCCGGGTGCGGAGTGTAGAAGCCAGAGCTGGGGTAGGAAGGTGCCAGGGCTCTTGGAGGGGCTGCGTGGGCAAGGCCCCTGCCTCCGAGTCAGCTGGTGGGTGTGAATCCCTGACTGTCACTTCAAACAAGTCATTGACCATTCTGTGCCTCCGTCTCTGTCTGTGAAATGGGGATGTTTTCGGTGTCTACCTCATAGGGCTGCTGTGAGCTTATTCAGGGCAGGAGACAGTGTGAGCAATTTGCTGCTGGAGGTCCTTGGGAAGGGCCCCACTGCACTCAGCTGAAGGGATGGCCTGGCCCCGGGAAGGTTGGGGAGGAGGGCAGGGGAGCATCTCCACCAGGTGGGTACCACCTCCTCAGTGATGCAGAGGCTGGGTGGTGTGCTGGAAGGGGCACAATTCTGGGGGAGGGTAGAGGCCAGGGAACAGGGCCTCCAGTTGTGGGCCCCACAGCCACTGAAATTCAAGCCAAGTAACAGGCCAGGTGGCAGAGGGGATGTTCAGATGACGTAGGCTGACCATGCCTTGGACCCTGAGTGGCATTAACTAGATGCAACTGAGCTTCCCGACAGCCAAACTGAAAAGCGAACCAGGGTAGGTTATGAGATTCCTTAGTAATTATAAGGAAAAAGTGTGGAATTCAAAAAGCAAAGGTTTTCCAGAACGGATGCTCTGTGACAGGTGAACACAGCACCTCCGGTTTACAGTCCGGCTCTGATTCTGCCCCTCACTGTGAGTCTGGGCCAGAGCTCTGAGCCCAGGCCAACCAAGCACATCTTCGTGGCCAAAATCACCTTGTCGAAGTGAGTGTGCAGCCTCTAAGGGTCCAGCCACACAGCCTTCAAGCTCCCTCTCAACAGACAGCTGGCCAGCATCTTGTAAAACAATAACCAGCAGGAACCCCAGGTTGAGAGGAACCTCTCAACCTCTGAGATCAGGCTGCAAAGACTCAGAACTGACTCCCCAAAGCCCACAGGGGCTCCCCGACGGGTGAGCTGGTTCGAAGACCACTTGGAGGGGACTCCCCTCATGCTGGACGCTTCCAAGTGCCAAGACACAGAGCTCAGCCACAGCTTCAGCAAAGGCTGGAGCACAGGGGAGGGAGTGTCAACCCAGATGATCAGCACAGAGCAGAGCCCACAGCCTCTAGCGTCTGGAGCAGGGAGGTGTGTGTCCAAGAGCCCTCAGAACAGCTTCAGGTCCTGAAGATTACAGCCAAAAGGAGAGGATCAGGACAGGCCTCTCAGATGCATCACTGGGCTTTTAAGAAGGGTTTGTTCCGGACACCTAACTCTGGCACAGGTGTCCTCTGGAGCAGGGTCTGGGCCATCAGCACAGCCCCCTGGACAAAGAGCCAGCATCAAGGCCAGTCCCCATGTGATCTCCACGGGACAGATAACCACAAAGTGCTGGGGAGGGGAGCAGGCATGCAGACACCCCAGAAAACCAGCTTGAGGACTTACCCTGGCCCTGCCTGGACAGCCTGGCGAGGAAACGTCTCCCACGCTCCCATGCAAGGGGCTTGGCATAAGAGATGCTTCTAAGTGTTTGGCTGGGTTGAATGTTTTAGGCCACAAAGGTGTGCTACCGCGGTGACTCAAGCATGACTAAGGAGCTGGTTAAGAATGAAGACCCCTGCCTTTTGTACCCCTAGGAGTGGGGCCCTGGGGTCTTTGTCCTTTGTCTACAGGTGTCAGGGTACAGAGGGTGTCCCAAGGGTACAGAGGGTGTCCCAGGACGGGGAGGTGGGTAGTGGCCTGGAGTTTGTACGCCAGCCCCTATGACATTCAAGCTGCTGAGAGGGCAGAGGGGGTCACAGGAGAGGCGCCACGGGGTGGGGGAGATGGAGACAGGGCAGGTCTGGGAGCTGAGGTGGTGGCCGGGTGGGGTGGGAAGGAGACCCCGACAGGTCTGAACTAAGGGTCAGGGACCAACCCCATGCGAAAAGAATCGGTGGGAAGGAATCCCAGTGATCTCAAGCGGAAGGGGTCCTTTCTTAGGCTCAGCAGGGTGGGCACTGACCACCGCACACACGAGCTCACTGCAGCGGGGAACTCAGTTTTCTGCATCACACATTTTAGAAAACACTTTGGTAACTGTTTCGGAGCAATTGGTGTACTTTGTGACCCTATGAATTTCACTTTGGGCACTGCCCATTATGTGGCACCATACCCAGCGGCAGTGGAGGGCCCAGGCTGCCGGCCCACCTTGAGCCCTTGCTCCTCCGTGAGAAGCCAGGTGGTCTCCACCTCCAGAGCCTCCGGGGTCGGACACCAAGACAGCCCGCAAGGCGCCTAGCAAGTCTCAGGGGAGGCTGCAGGCGGAAGGACACCAAGGGCGCTGTGGAGCCCCAGGCCTTTGGGACCCACCCTGAGCATTGGCCTCTAGGTGGCGGGAGTGAGCCATAGGCCACCACCGACCCCCTAGGGAGGTCCAGTGGGTTCCTGCCACCACGGTGGAGTGGCTGGAGTGGGACTGTGGTTAGCCCTGCAGACAGGGCCTCTCTCGTGGAGGCTGTAGGTGGGTCCCACCCTCGCCAGAGCTCAAGCTGGTGTCGCGCTGGCCAGCCCCAAACTCCCGACTCCCCACCTTAGAAGTCTCTGGTCCTGGGGCCACTTATGAGTTCACGATCCCCAGAACCTTGCTCTGGACGGTCTCACCTTACCCCAAGCCCCTCAGGGACCTTACCCGACCTCAGGACTTCCTCCCCCAGACCCTCCTGTGCCCTCAGAGGGCTGCGCCCAGAGGGTGACAGAATCATGGGTTCTGCTTCCAGGCGTCACGGAAGCCTGGCCGAGGCTTCCATAGGGCGCCCACCAGGGCTGGGTCCGTCCACATCCCACCCACCCTCTGCAGGTGAAGAGCCTCACTTCCTCTTTGGTAAGTCTTGGGCATGCACACGCCTACTCGCCCCAGTCACACGGGACGCGGAGGTTGCTCACACGTGCCACACCAGGCACACGCTAACCACACACACAGACCCTCTGCGAACGTGGCCTGGGTCCCCTGCCGCATCCCCCGACCCCAAGACACCTAGTAGGTGCTCAGTAAGTACATACAACAAGAAAGAAGAAGGAAGCAGCAAGGGCACATGTGAAGGGACCCACACTTAGCAGCTGCTGCCATGCAGGGTAGCCCCACAGACAGGCCCCGGACGGACCTCCCCTGACACGGACCCCCTAGACCCAGGCAGGGCCCGCAGACCCTCCGCCACTGCTGAGATGGGACCGAGTTGAGGGCCAGATGTACCCCAGAAAAAGTTGCCAAGTCAAGGGAGGCCGGGCTGGGTTTGGAGGCTGTGAGCTACGTGGATGAGAACATCGAGGAGGGCTCCTTATTATTAGAGACCAGAGGTGGAAATGAATCAGAAGGAGCCCCCAGGGTGGGGGACAGCGGCACTTAACCTTCTCAGACCCACCCTCCTGCCTTGTTCTAGAACACCCTCCTGGACACTTGTCCGGCCCACCGCCAGGGGGCCTCGCTCGGTGCCCACGATGGTCCCCAAGAAGCAGCCCCTAGAAGCCCCATGCCGGCTCCCACCCCTGGGGCTGACTTCCCTCAGCTCTTCCTGAAGGGCTGCGTGCCCTCTTGCAGAGTCTCCCACACCCCGTCCCTTTATGGAGACATGGGTCTGCCCTCAGGAGCCCTCTGTAGGAACTGGGCCTTATCCCAGGGCTTTGAGGGGACAGATGCAGCCCTGACACCCCCTGGGGTTCATACCGCACAGGCCCGGCCACACCTTTGGCCCCGAGGCCAGCCCCACCCCTGTCTTCAGTCCACGGAAACATCGGAAGCTCTTGTCATTTATTTTTCTATTTGTGTCCCCCGCCCCCTTGCCAGTGCAAAGCCGGCCATGACCCCCATGGGTCGCATCCCTGCTTCCCTTCTAGCTGGGGCAGGGGCCTAGGTGGGAAGGCCGGTGCTGCCAAATTCACACGGAGCCCCCTCACTTCCCATGGCTGCGAGGGGCAGGGGACCCTGCAGCTTCCTGGCCCGGCACCCAGCTGTTTCTTCTCGTGTCTCACCAGACCCTCCAACCCACCATGAGGCCACAGGTCCCTGCCACAGGAGTTCTATGGGACGGTGACCCAGCCAACTCCGTCTGTGCCTCCCCCACATCCTGGCCTCTGAGGTCAGGCAGGGCGGTGACCAGGGACTCAGGTCCCATGCACCACTGGGTCTCTTGGCTCTGCCACTTGGCAGCCCTCTCTCTGGGCCTCAGTCTCTCAGTCTGCAGCATGGGCACAGCCGCCTGCCCAAGGCAGTGTCACTCGGAAAGTCCCCAACCCAACCCTGGGCCTTGGCCCAGGCCCAGCTCCCCACCCCAGAGGCAGCACTTAAGGGGAGGCAGAAGGCAACCCCCAGAGGCCAGTGGCCTGCTCCGGGCGCTCTAACAATGCACTTCCCCCACACAATTCCCAGAAACGCCGCCCTCCCTGCCTTGCCAGCCCGCCAGCCTGGCGGCCACTCCCCCTCCCCCTCCCCAGGGGCCCAGGCAGCAGGGCCGTGGGGTCAGGGGCTATGGGTGAAAGGAGGAGGCCTGACTACAGGGCAACAAACCCAGGAGTCCAGGCACCCAGCCCGCCCTCCTGGATATAAATCAAAGGAACTCCTGGGGGAGGCCGATGGGGGCTGGGAGGTGACTGCAGCAGACTCCTTGCCCTTCCCACCTGGTGCTGAGCCCGTCCTCGTCCTTGTGGGCCTGGGCAGACCCATCTCCACGGCTCTGTGCTGAGGGAGCTGGCAGATCACACTGGTCCTCTGCTCAAAGCCCTCCCAAGTAGCCAAGTCTCCTCCAGAGAAAAAAGCCAGACGCTCCAGGCCCCACACAGCCCCTTGCCTGTGCCCTGTGCACTCCCTGCTCATCCCACAGACCCACACTTGCCTGCCCCCGGGCCCTTGCACGTGCTGGTCCCTCTTATGTAAAACACTCTTCCCCATCTCTCCCCTCGTGTCTTTCACATGTTTCCTTCAAGGATTGGCTCAAGTGTAACCTCATGAAAGGCAGTCACTGAGCACCCCAACAGAGCCCCTCTCTCTGCAGGTACCGGGCAGCACTATCCCCCACAGAACGTACCACGGCCTGGCGTCCTACATTCGGCCTTGTTTGTAGAGTCCTGGATTGTCTCTGTCTACCGGGACTGAGCTCCCCATCGCAGGGACTTGGGTCTGACTTGTTTGCTGCCAAACCCCATCTCCTAGGACAGGCCCTGGTGCAAAGCAGGTGGTCAGCAACACACAGAGGCGAAGGAATGACTCCTGCACTGAGTAAGAGGGGTGACGGTCCCCAAGAACACAGCCCTGCCCCCCAGCTCATTGGACAGCCCCAGCTGGTTGGCCCATCACAGCCACTTGTTACTGAAGCTAGGGCAGCAGCAGAAAAGAAACACACAGCTGCAGTGCCCACCTGGTGGCTCTGCTTCTCCTTTCGGTGATTCAGGGCCGCTGAGGATTGCCAGAGCCCGGCAGGAGAGTGAGGGGCCAGGCTATCACAGGACAGGGCGGTCAGGATGGGCACCGCACTCCCAGGGGCCAGATACCCAAGTGTGCCAACACATGGCCCCCCACACAGGGCACCCCAAGAGCCACTAAGGGGGACCAGGGCACAACTCCTGTAGGACAAGACACCCCCAGACCCAGGCCCAGGGCACTGAGATCTGAAGAAAGACAGCCATACCAGCAGCTGCCCCGTGTCCAGATTGGGTGGCATGGGGCACGGCCAGGGGCAGGAACGCCGGACGACTGGACAGACAGAGTGTCTGGCGCCTGCTCAGCCAGGCGGGCCCTGGGCTGGCTCCCTCCTCGCAGCTGCAGCCTTCCTTCCTGAGCTGGTGTTTCCTGGCTCCGCCCTGCTGTTGCCATGGAAACCTAGAGCAGCCTGGTTCCCATGGAGCCCCCGCTGAGCAGGGAGCAGGGCCCACACAGCTTGCAGCAACACCCCAGGACACACACGGCCACACAAGGCCCCCAAGAGCTCACACAGCACAATACTCCCAACACTTGGAACACCCACAAGAGTCACTCCTACCACATGTGACCTAACCCCCGCTGTCCAAGCTTCTCTGCCACCCTAGTCACTCATGGGCCTCTTCACACCCCCTGCTTGCGATGCTCCCCCACCCACTCAGTCCTGCTGGCCCAAGGGGCAGACCTGATGCCATGAACAACCCGTTAGATGAGCAACAGCCCCCACTCTCCCCACACACCTGTTTCGCCTTCTCCAAAGGCTTTAGACCCTCAGCCAACCCAACCCCCACAGCACTCTGACACCCAGCCCCACAGCACCCAGCTCTGCCTGCGACTCTAGGCCCACATGGCTGGTGAATCACACACCACCCCAAACCCACTCACTCCGGCCCACAGGAGAGAGGCTGTGTGCACACCAGGCCCAGTACCCTAGGGCTGAGAGCAGGAAGGATGGGGTGGGGCAAGCACGCTGTCACCAGGCATGAGCTCCAGTGTCCACCTGAACCACACCTGTCACTGGGCAAGAGACACACATGTACTCACGTGTGACCATGTGAATGGAGGCCATCTGGTAGCCTTCCCAGAAGCTCCAACTCCAAGGCAGAGATTGAGGTCAGCCCTGCACCTCATATCCCCCTGCCCCAGCCCCCCAGGGCGGCCTCATGAGAAGGCGGGCCAGGCCTGCTGCCCTGGTCTCAAGGACTGGGCAGCCTGGATCCAAAACTGAGGTCTCAGGGGACCAGAGAGTCCCCTCCACCTGGACCTACGTCCAGTGGGGACCCCACCTCCACCCTCCAGGAGCAGGAGGGTCCAGCCCTGAGGGACTCAGTAATTGGTCCCAGCCTCTGCTCCTGCAACAGCTGGGCTGGGTGGGTGGGAGCCTGTGAGGTCTGTGCCCCGGGCAGCGCCTGGGAGGTCTGCCACCCCCGGAGCCCAGCCAAGCCCCCACCCAGAGCCACCGAGGGGGATTACCCAGCATCCTTTGCAGGCTTCACCCAGCGGCTGGGGTTCCAGTCCAGGCTGAGAGGGAGTGGGCGGAGGGCAGAGAGAGCAGTGTCCCCTCGACACCCAAGACAGCCCCACACTTGCAGGCCAAGCTTGCCCTTCACTCCACCTTTCTGTCTCGGAGTTGGGGGCTACAGACAGGGCTTCCCAAAGGGTGGGCAACAGCCAACCCAGGCCAGGCCAGCCTGAGGTGGGTTTTGAAGGCATAGAATGTCCCCAGACTCATGAATCACCCGCACTTTGGATGGAGCTGGGGTCACAGCTTGGTGGCCAGAGAAATCTTGGGGACCCCCTCCCTCGGTGAATGTTGAGGGTCAGGACTTCCCTGAGCAGGACCCCCATTCTAGGTCCCATAGGACCCCATCTCCTCACTCTGAGTCCAGCCTGTCCGGCTCCCAAGGCCCTGGGCAGTACCCAACACCAGAGCCCACCTCACCCCCATGCCCAGGCAGACAAACACACAGACCACACACCTCCAAGCACACGGCTGATGCCCCTCCCCCCAGCAAGCCAGCCACACCCACACCGGCCAAGGACAGCCCTGAAGAGTCCCTCAGCCACAGTCACCACCAACATTATTTTCCCATCTGGACAGTGGGCCGGAGCGACCCTCCACCCCCCTACCAGGCAGCACACAGGCGTGGGCAGCTGACCCCAAAGAAGTAGGGGCACCCGGGGCTCCCCCCTGCTCTACCCAGCCCCATCCCACAGGACACGTGAGCCAGACACCTGAGTTGAACAGTTTGACAGAGAGGGAGGGTCACTGGCTGGTTCCAAGACAGGCGGCTATGGGGGGCGGGGGCAGGGGGGTGGTGAGGCAATGCCGGATGCTGCCTGCCACTGCTTTTGGAGCAGTTTTGACAATTCTGGCCTGTCAGGGGTTGCAGAGGGCCAGGCAGGGCTCCTGGGGGGGAGCTGAAAATCCATCCCAGTGTGTGTGGGCTTACTGCAGTGGAGGACACTGGACCTCCTTCCTGAGCCTCAGTGACCATCATCCCAGACCAGCTGCTGGCCCGGCCAAGCCAGGCCGCTGGTGACTGCAGACCACGCCCAGAAGGCTGCACCTCTGCCAGGCGCAGCCCCCTGGACCTACCTCTCAACCTGGAGTCTTCTTCCCACATCTACCCCTGTCCCCCACAGCCGGCTGGGGCCACACATTCACACTGTTCCAAGGGGAGCTGGTACCACTGGGAGTGGCCTGTGCCCTGTATTCCTGCCTGCCTCCCAGGAAAGCGTCTTCTTCCCCTGGGTCCAGAGAACACCCAGCCCCTTACTCCAGCCTGTGCGTGAGACCCTAGGTAACAGAACCTGATGTGGAGGCTCCACACCAAACAGCCCTCAGGTCAGGTGCCTGTGGGGGTTCTGGCCTCTCCCCAGGGCAGGAGGGCCCCTGGGGGAAGCTGTAGGACCCACACCCCAAAGGGACAGAGCATTGTGAGCACAGACCCAGGGTCACTAACAACTGTGGTCACACACCATGAAGCTCGTAACACTGAGGAAGGGGGCTCCTGGCGTGGCAAGGGGGTGCTGCAGAGCTCCCGGGCCACAAATGGGTGTGCAAGAGGAGAGTGGGGAAACTGCCCTGGGGGAGACCCCTCAGACTCTCAGCATCGAGCCCAGGGTGGGGCCTGGGAAGAGGCTGGAAGATCTGGAAACCCTCTCAGATCTGAAGGCCCATGGGGTGGGGGAGTGCGCCCCTTCCTCCCCACCTGCCCCAACCTTGGGTCCAGCCTCACTCACTCCTGCTGCCTTGGGGTCTGGGCTGGGCAGGGTAAGCAGCTATGAATGGTCCAAGACCCCCACCCCCCTCCCAAGAGACCCTGGGGAGGACGAAGGGGCCGGAGCTCTGCACTTTCTCGATGCTCCTCCACTTAGGGTCCCCCTTTCCCCGGGTTTGTCCTGTCCTGAGGTGGTTTGGGAGGGGGTGAGGGGACACGAAAACCATCTTCTCCTATAACCCCATGGACAGGCTTAGGCAGGGCTCGGCGCCCCCAGGGCTCAAAGTTCAACATGCGTGTGAAGGGTTGCGGGGTATGATGCCCCTCCCCCAAGGTGCAGGGCGCTCGTCCTGAGGTCCTAACCTTTGAGCTGCAGTCGTGGAAGGACCTACGGGGCTGTTGGGAAGTCAGCCTTCCAAGAACATGGTGTTAAAACACGGCCCCCTCCTCCCACTGTAATTTCGGGGGGGGGGCGCAGCTACCCCCAATTACCGCCCAAGGGGCTGACTCCGTGGGTGGGGGCAGCCGCTCATCTCTGAAAGTCTGACAGCCCCGTGAGGACGCCCCCTTCCAAGCTCCAGCCACATCAGTGGCCCTTTCACATTCGGGGGGTCTCTCCTTCAGAGAGGGTGCGGGGGGCGCTGCGCGGAGGAGGCCAGGCGGAGAAGAAAGGAAGCCCCCGGGGAGGGGGCGGCCCCGGCCCGCCCCGGCCCGCCCGCCCCGCCGCCTATTGGCCCCGCGCCGCTATATCTGGGCGCCCACCCGGCGCGAGGCCACCGCCATCCGAACCGTGTCCGCGCCGCCGTGCACCCGCCCGTCCCGGTTCCAAAGTGCCCACCGCCCGCCCTCCGCGCTCCCGCGCTTCGTTCCGCCAGGCCGCGCCCAGCTGGAATGCAGAGATCGCCGCCCGGCTACGGCGCACAGGACGACCCGCCAGCCCGCCGCGACTGTGCGTGGGTCCCGGGCCCCGGGGCCGCCGCTGAGCTGCGCGGCCTCCCCGCGGTCCCCGCCGTCCCCGCAGCGCCCGCCTCGCCGTCCAGCCCGCCGCGCAGCCCGACGCGCAGCCCCGAGCCGGGGCGCTATGGCCCCAGCCCGGTGGGCCGCGGGGAGCGCCAGGCGGCCGACGAGTCGCGCGTCCGGCGGCCCATGAACGCCTTCATGGTGTGGGCGAAGGACGAGCGCAAGCGGCTGGCGCAGCAGAACCCCGATCTGCACAACGCGGTGCTCAGCAAGATGCTGGGTGAGTGGCGCGGAGGCGGGCGGGGGGAACCTCGCCCGGGGCGGGTCCGGGAGGGGGCCGCGCCGCTCCCGCGCGACGGCAGCCCGCTGACCCGCGCCCGCGGCCCGCAGGCAAAGCGTGGAAGGAGCTGAGCACCGCGGAGAAGAGGCCCTTCGTGGAGGAGGCGGAGAGGCTGCGCGTGCAGCACCTGCGCGACCACCCCAACTACAAGTACCGCCCGCGCCGCAAGAAGCAGGCGCGCAAGGCCCGGCGGCTGGAGCCCGGCCTGCTGCTCCAAGGCTTGGCGCCCCCGCCGCCCGAGCCCTTCCCCGCGGCGCCCGGCCCTGCCCGTGCCTTCCGCGAGCTGCCCACGCTGGGCGCGGAGTTTGACGGCCTGGGGCTGCCCACGCCCGAGCGCTCGCCGCTGGACGGCCTGGAACCCGGCGAGGCTGCCTTCTTCCCGCCGCCCGCGGCGCCCGAGGACTGCGCGCTGCGGCCCTTTCGCGCGCCCTATGCCGCCGCCGAGTTGCCCCGGGACCCCGGAGGCTGCTACGGAGCACCCCTGGCCGAGGCCCTTAGGACCGCGCCTGCCCCCGCCGCGCCGCTCTCCGGCCTCTACTACAGTGCCCTGGGCGCGCCCGGCCCGGGCCCGTATCCCGGTCCGCTGTCGCCGCCGCCGGAGGCCCCGCCGCTGGAGGGCGCCGAACCGCTGGGGCCCGCCGCCGACTTCTGGGCCGATGTGGACCTCACGGAGTTCGACCAGTACCTCAACTGCGGTCGGACTCGGCCCGACGCCGCCGGGCTTCCGTACCACGTGGCGCTGGCCAAGCTGGGCCCGCGCGCCATGTCCTGCCCGGAGGAGAGCAGCCTGATCGCCGCGCTGTCCGACGCCAGCAGCGCTGTGTACTACAGCGCGTGCATCTCCGGTTAGGCCGCCGCGCCGTCCGCCCGCGCTTCGCAGCCGCATCGCTGTGCCTCACTGCTCTGTCGCTGTCGCAAGTGTATGTTGCGGCCCCTTGTAACAGTCCGGTAGGAACCACGACGCTCACGCTCGGCCCCAGCCCGCGGGCGCCCTGCAAGGGTGGTTCCCACGCTTGCCGGGCTTTTCCAGGAAGCCCAGGCCTGGGACCTGTTGGCTGCGCCTGCCAGGGCTAAATTTTTGAAGCGCCTAATCGTAATCCTGTTCCTGCAGTGCACTTCCTAGAAGCAGGCTGTATTTTTTACTTTGCCTTTTTTATATACATAATACAACATATTTAATTTTTAATTAAACTTGCAAACATTTTCTTCCAAGGTATTTCAGTGATCAAAAGCATCAATGTAGCAAGGGCTTTTTAAACATGAGGAATAACAATATCTCTTTACTGTAAAGGAGAACCCTGGAGTCGGGTCCCCCTGGGCCAGGCCAGGCCCCAATAAAGCGCCTCACCCTTTCCTCTGAACACCCGCGTTGTCTATGGTTGTTGGGGGACGAAGGTGCAGTTCCCTAAGTGCCCTAGGCATGTTCTTCCCCCCACTCTCCCCCAGAGAGCCTGACCACCAGCTGGGACCCCACAGACCTGACTCTCTGTCTTTCAGGGACACTCCCCCACACAGCTGGTGGGAGGCAGGAGACATGGGTACTCCCCACCCTCCCATCCCCCCATGTCCCTCCCGTCCCCCCCATTTTAACTCAAGCATACACTCAGCAATGCCCCCACCAAGGTTTCATCAAACTCATCTCTTTAAAATTTTCTTCAAGCCCAGGGACTACCCCAACAGCGCCCCTCTCCAAAGGGAGCGGCAGGGTTGACACCTAGATGCAGACATGGCATCCCAGGGGCCCTGTCTGTCATTCTCAACCCAGTGTCCCCAGAGAGAGCAGCACCATGTCACACCCATGCTGCTCCCCAGGGTGACCTGTCCAGTAGCAGGCACATTCGTCACTGGGGGGGGGGGCTCTGAGCCACCAATGCTCATGCATGTGGAGAAGGGCACATCGCCCATGAGTGTGCAAGCCACACCCAGCTTTCACGGCTCACCAACTCCCGTTCTGGGTCTGCTTCTGCTAGGGGGACAGGTGACCCACCACTGGAGACCTGTGTCAGCGGGGCACCCCGCTGTGGGGGAGCCTCAATACAGACAGCAACCCGGAGCCACAGGAGTCCCGGAGTTCTGCCTCAGGTATGGGCAGCCCTGCCCGCACCCACCCCTGGCCAGAGCAGAGGGAAGGGAGGCCCAGCACAGCCTCTGTTCTGACTAGAGCCATGCAAACAGCCCACCCTGCCTGGGCCCAGGCATTGTCCCATCAGTGCCCTTGACCCAGAGACACCCATGGACACACAGAGAGAGGTGCCAGGCAAGCAGAGAGGGCCGTCTGTCTGGCTCTCCTGTTTTCTGGGGCAATACCCTCACATCCTACATTCTGGGCTCCTCACCCCACCCTCATCCCCCCAAGGCCCATGGGATGGGACCACAAGGATGCCTTGGGGTGGTGCCCCCCTTTTTCCTGACCCGGTGACTGCAGAGCAGCTTGCTCCCCAGAAGCCACTATCTCAGTACCGGGTGGGAGGCCAGTGGGGGCCCAATTTGTAGGAGACCCAGGCCAGGGACAGGGGCGTGGGGGGGGCGCACCAGAACCAGGATCAGGAGGAGGACACGAAAGGGCCTGCCACCCAGGGCAGCTGTTTCCAATAGTGGCTCCTCGGCAGAGGCGCTGGTCGTGGGGGTAGGGTCCTCAGAGGACCCTTTGCCAGTGCCCTGCCTGAGGGGCTCCCCAAAGGGGCTGGCTCTGCCCTCGCTGGATCACAGCCCCAGGGCCTGGGTGGCTCCAGCCACAGGTCAGACTTCCCACCCCTCCCCCTCCTGGCTCCACCCACCTGCTTCCCCAAGGGTGGGAGAAGGGAAGTCCCCACCCCCAGCTCCCGCTGAGTCAGGGCAGCCAGGAAGACCCAGGCTGCCTAGCTCCTGGCGGGAAGTTGTAGCAGCCATCTCTGGCACGAGCCGCAGCTCCCACGCCCGGGACCAAGCCTGGCCCTGGACTGACCTGGGTGGAGGTGTTGAACCGTCCTCAGCAAGCAGGCCAGGGGAGGAGGTCAGGGAGGTGGGGCAGGGAGCGGGTGAGGTGCACCCCTCTCCCCAACAGACCCGGTCATCATCTCAGGCACTCTGGGAAGCAGCACAAACAGCCACACGCCACCCGAAAGGCACACGAGGACCAACACTGCTCACACACCCAACCCCAACTCGGCCATGCTGGGTGGGCAAGGAGGCACGCACTCACCCTGAACATTCCAGGCAATCCAACCACTTAGCTCACAGTCCACAAAATCCACATACATGCTAAGTGGGCAATTCAGTGTTTTTCGTATTCACAGGGCTGTACAACCATCCTGCCGTCTCCTTTTGGTGCTTTCCCATCATCTCAAAAAGAAATCGTGCCCATCAGCACGCACTCCCATTCTTCCTCCTCCCAGCCCCTGAGAAACACTGACCTGTTTTCTGTCTGTGGATTTGTCTATTCTGGACGCTTCCTATATACGGAATCACATCACGCAATAAGCGGCCTTTTGAGTCTCGCTTTGTCCCCTGACAGCGTGCTGTGGAGGATGGTCCACGCTGCAGTGATATCAGCACTGTGCTTGTTCCTTCCTCAGGCTGAATAACACTGTCCATTGATTGTATGGATGGACCACATTTCACTGAGAGGCTGTTTCCATGTTTTGGCTACTAGGAATAATGCCTCTGTGAACATTTGTGCACAGCACTTTTCGTGGATATGTGTTTCTTAGAGTTACATACATTTGTATTTATTTTTTAAAACGTTTAATTTGTGTTTTTCCAGGACCCATTAACTCCAAGTCAAGTAGTTGTCTCAATCAAGTTGGGGAGGGCACAGCTCACAGTGGCCCAGCAACCTTGTTAAGAGCACAGAGCTCTAACCAACTGAGCTAACCGGCTGCCCCTAAATTTGTATTTCTAATGACCAAGTCTGAGCAGGTAGGTTTTAAGTACCTTAAGTCCACAAGCTAGAGCAGCTGCCCGCAAACGGGAGGTCGGGGGTGTCCAGAGCTGCTGACCTCCAGTCCCAACAGCCCCCCAAAACTAAGCCTCAATCCTCCACCCAGCCCACGCCCCACTCCTGCCCCAGACTGGGGAGGGGCTCCAAGGACCAGACTGCAATCCAGTCCATGGAGGGTTTCGGCCAAGAGCGTGGGAGTTGCTGGCCCAGGACTGGGGAGGAGGAAGTGTGGGAGCCAAGGTTCCTTCAGCCCACAGCCCATCCCGCTCCACCTTCGCAAACACCCAACCTCCCAGCGAGCGGAGCGGGCAGTGCGGCCGGCCAAGGGCTGTGAGAGCCCTGATTTCCACGTTGTCGCCCAGGACCCCGCGCCATCCCCACGACCCCGCCCGCCCGCTCGAGGAAACAGGAAGGGGCGCGCGGCGACGGCGCTGGGAGGAAGCGCAGGAAGCGGCGGCGGGTGCGGAGCTTATCTGGGGCCGCAGCCGGACCCCTGGCCTCACGCCCTGCGCAGGCCGGGCAGGGGACGCGGGGGACGCGGGGGGCGGCGGCAGCAGCGTCAGGACAGGGCCTGATCACCTGGCGGGGAGCCCTGCCGCTTCACCCCCAAGCCAACTGCGCTGTGGAGGGAGGCGCCAAAGCCCGCGACAGGGCTTCGCTGAGCCAGGTTGTGCCCCTCTACCGACGTGAGCAGGGATCCTGCCAAGACACCAACCATTGGAGACCCCAGGGTCCAACCCCAGGACGCCCCACGACACAGACTACCCTGCCCCCCCCCCGTGCTGACCGCCCCATTTACCCCCAAACAAGGACCGCTTCCCCCAGCAGGTGCGGGCTCCTTGCTGGTTCTTGGGGGCGGGGGTAATTCTGGGAGGTAGGTTGTTGTTTGTTTCTGTGTTTACAAAGCTGAGGCTCTTCCTAGGGAGGGGCCAGGATGGGGACTGTCTCTGCCCCCCCCCCAGGGTCCCACAGGGCACTGGCAGGGACAATGGGCTTCAACACCTGGCACACAACCGCCCCCCCGCCAAGTTTTTGCTTTGCTTCCTGCAGTAGGGATCCCTGTGTGTTTCCGTGTCAACCACAGCTGGAGCAAGCAGTCTCCTTGCACACCTGCAGGGATGGGGAGCCCGCGTTGAGGCTCACTCTCCAGAGCCAAGAGCCAGGCAAGGCCAGCGCCCCCTTCAGGTCTGGGCGCAGGTGTTTCCTCCTGGGCCTCCCAGGTTCCCCTCCCCCTAGTGCTGGCCTTCTCTGCTCAGCACCAGATGGGCCTGGCTCACTCACGTCCTGTCCCCAGCCTGGCTCCCTTAACACCGGAGCTGTGTCTCCAGGGGCCTGGGCTGGCCGACCTTCATCTTTCCCACCACCTCCCCTTGCTCAGTGGGCTGGGGTGGTGGACAGTGGGGGCAGGATGGGGGCCAGTGCTGGAGCCCATGAGAGCACCCCAGGCAGGTCACAGGCCGGCTGCAGCCTCAGAAGGGCCAGTGCGCTGGGCTGGCACGGAGACCCCCGTGGACTGTTGGTAGCTCGGGAAGGGGCAGAGGTGGGAGGTGGGGCTGGGAGAGAGACGCATGTGGGCGGGGGTGGGCACACATAGTGGCAAAGTCACAATTAACTTTTTGGTTTTTCGAATCCAGAGACTAGTTTGCCGATCGCCCATTCCAGATGTTCTTTCAAAAGCTCCCAGTCTGGGGAAGCTGTGGGACCCGGGCTACCCTTCAAAGTCGGCCTGGCCTGCTCTTCTAAGGCCCTGCACATGGGGGGTCTGGCTCTCTGCTTTCTGAAGTTGCACAACCCTGGTAGTGCCCCGAGGCCCCACCCTGGCACAGCCCCACCACTGTGTCCCAGGCCCCCCACCCCCCCTCACGGAAGCAGCTGAGAAGGCATATGTGTGGGACAGCACCAATGGGTGCAGGCGCCACCACGTGTGAGCCCCAGAAATGGTTACATTGGAAAAGCCAGGCTCAGGCCACATGCTTCAGCAGTGTGCACGGGCTGGCAGACACCGCGAGGCCAGGGACACACAGGGCCCATCTGTCCATGGAGTCATGCCACTGGCACTCTGTCCTCGGTGGCTCCATGGCCAGCGGCCCTGTCCCCATGGTTGAGTCTCTTTCCATGTTGGTGTCCATCTGTTGCAGCCAGCAAACATTTATTGAGCAGTTTGTGTGCCACAGTGAACAAGCCACAAAGAGGGTCTCAGTGCTAACTAAACCTGAAGAAGAGCCAGCATCTAGGGATCTGAGCAGGGTACCCCGGCTTTTCCCCCAGTCTGTCTCTCAGCGGCTCGGGGTGGCTGTGTGCACCTGCCCCCAGACCTTGTCTGGTTGGGGCGTCCCCTCCCTAGACAAGTGAACTTTGTCCCAGAAGCCAGAGCCCCTCTTGCCCCCTCCCCTCAAAGATATGTTCTCTCCCAGAACCTGTGTGTGGGGACTTATTTGGAAAAAGGGTCTTGGCAGATGTGATTAAGGATCTCCAGGTAAGGAGATCGTCCTGGATTACCTACGTGGTCCCAAATCCAGTGACAAGTGTCCTTGTAAGAGAGAAGAGGCAAGGGTTGCACGGATGGAGGCCCCAGAAGCCAGGAGTGAGAAAGGGTTCTCCCTACAGCCCCGGGAGGGAACACGGCCCTCAGACACCTGGATTTCAGGCTGGTGACATTGATTTTGGATTTCTGGCCTACACAACCGTGAGAAAGGAAATTTCTACAGTGTGAAGCCACCTAGTTTGTGCTAATTTTTACAGTGGCCCCACAAAAAGAATACAGACAGCTTCTGAGATAAGGGGCGGGAGCCCAGGTGCTCCACACCCATGATGCTGGCCCATCACCTGGGGCTTGCCAGGAGCAGAACTGGGCAAGACATGAGAGGCTCTGCTCACTGCTGAGTCCCCTAGATACATCTCAGGCCCTGAGAGAAAGGGCAGAGGGTGGAGGGGGTGGGGCAGGGGAGCTGCGCTGAGGACTCAGGAGCAAGGCTGGGGGTGGGACACTGGGTTCCACTGGTTTGGGCCACAGGCCTCCCATCCTCACCCCCAGGTGTTCAGTTTGCCAGGACAGACCAGGAGGGCCTGTCTGAGAGAGGAGCTGTGCCGGGCACGGCAGCAGAGCCCGGACCTGTACACAAACATATCTGTGTGTACACACTCCTGGGCAACCCGAGCACACAGAGGAACGGGGCCCCCCCCTGTGGTCATGGTCTAGGACTCAAGTGGGGACTGTGTCCCACCCCTGAGGCTCTGCTCAGGCACACGGGGTGAGGGGGGGCGGGGGAGGGGCTGCCCAGTGCCCACCCACCTCCTCCTGGTGCAGCCTGACTGCTCTCAGCAGCAGGAAGGGAGCAGTGTGGGTGGGTAGCAGCCACGACTACCAGGCGGCCATGCCTCGGTGACGTCAGGAGAGAAGTGCTCTCCCCAGGCCTTCGGGGAAACGGACATGGTGGGGGCCTCCATGGAGGGCGTGTCCTCCTGCCCCTGCACCCAGACCTCTGGACACTCTTACTGACCTTCTGTAGCCCCTACACCTTATGCTCCAGCCAAATCGGGCCTGTGTCCACCTGGCGCACACAGCAAGAGTCCCAGGATGGGACTGCTCCATCCAACACAGGTGTGCTCCCCTCAGCTTGCTCCTCCACCAGTGTCCCAAGTTCAAGAGGACACACCCAGGTGCTCAGGCCAGGACCCTGGGGTTGCCTAGACCTCCCCTCAACTCTTCATGTCCAAGGCTAGTCCCTCAGGTCCCCCTCTCCCCACGCAGGGGTCTTTCTTGACACCTCCTCAGGTCAGACGCTCTGGGACGCACTACCTGGGGATAAGTCAGTGCCCCTGCCCTGTGCCTCAGCCCGGATGGAGCCCCGCCGAGCACTCCATGGGGCGTGTAGGTTGGGCATCACCCTCATCATGACTGTGGCCCCCATCTGACCTGCACCTCATGGCCTGGAAGCCTGTTCTCAGTGCAGTAGGGGCTGAGTGCGCACTGCATGGGGTGCAGCCGAGCTCGTGCCTGGGGCTTGTCCTGGCCCTTTTACTTCCTGGCTGTGACTTGGGGCATGCCCTGTAAGGCCCTGGTGCCTCAGTGTCCTCGTCTATAAAACAGGGACAATAGTTCCTGTTGTGCAGACCAGACATGTTAACACAAGTCCAGCGGGAGCTCTTGTGGTCCATATTTTGTATCCATGCCAACGGCTGTACCATGAAGGCCTTCCTGCATCCTGCCCTGCCAGGGCCTTAGAGGAAAGCCTGATGCCTCCTGGGTGCCCACCTGTCCAGGAGAAACGTGATGACAGGCATTGAGTCCACCATAGCCAGGTGCTCTGCCTGCTCTCCCCACACTGCTCCCCAGACTAGCTTCAGGAGGGGGCCGTGCACCCCCAGGCCTATGCTGTGAGTGGGGGAGTCCAGGGGTTGGCATCCCACTCTGCCAAGCAAGCGTAGGGCCCTAGGGCACGAGACAGTGGGTCCCAGGCCAGCCTATCCAGTTCCACAGAGGGGGCCATGGCCACCCCTCCCAGGGCCGCAGGAAATGGCCTGGCCTCGCCTGCAGCCAGGGCCAGCGACTCTGGCTTCCCTTCAGGCCCGTTTCCTTTATCCGGTTGTTTTGCTCTGAATTCACAAAGCTCGGCCTTCCCCTCCCCTCCATTTCCACCCCTTCCCCCATTCCAGAGTGGAGCAGACGGATACGCAACGTTTTTTAGGACCGCAGGGGTCCCCCCCAACCCCTAACCCCACCCTAAAGGCATGGGGACTGAGCGGGAATCCAGCCCAGTGTCCCAATCCGCCCCCTGCTGCCAGAGGCTGGGAGCACTGCCTCAGCCACGTGTGGCGTGGCAGGAAGTGTACCTCTAGGCTCCCCACCCATGCGCGACGGTGGCCCAGGGCCCACTCCCCACCAAGCAGACCCCAGGACAGCCCAGCCCCACAGCCGGCAGGCGAAGGCAGTAACAGGACCCGCAGCAGCAGCTCAGTTTATTAAGACCTCCTGCAGTGAGTGGAGGGCGGCCAGGTACCCGGCAGGTCTCGCATCTCCAAGTCCTGGGCCCTCTGGGGAGCGCGGGCCGCGACGCGGCAGGAGCCGGGACCCAGCGGTCAGCCAAGGTCGACAAAACGGAGAGCTCGCGGTTGTCACCAACCGAGGCCGGGCCCTGCGCAGGGCGCTCTAGGAGCCCTGCGCCGGCGAGGCGCGCAGCGCAAAGAGCTTCTCCCAGCAGGTGGCGACGGCGTCCAGGGCGCGCAGTAGGAGCCGCCTCCGGCTGCCGCGACGCCGGCCAGGGCGTGTCTGGGGCCGCCGGCTCCGCTGTCAGGGACGGGGCGGTCAGCGACTGCGCACGGTCCCCGCTCCCGCCCCCCGCAGCTCACGTCCAGCCCTTGAGGGAGCCGCGGCCTGGTCATTGGGCCAGATGTTAAGCCCCTAAACCGTGGGAACAGAGGTCCCGGGGTCTGGACACGCACACACCCGGGGACGCACACCTGGTGCAGCGTCCAGCAGTGGCGCCGCATCACTGCCTCGGTGCGCAGGGCCACGGTCCATGCCGCTTTCTCCAGTGCCCCGCGGCGGCCCCCAGCCACTGCCCCGCGCAGGGTCCGACCCAGGGATGCGATGGACCGTAGGATATTGTGCTCCTGGGGAGGGGAGGGAGGAAATCGGGGGCTGTAGCAAAAGCGCTATTGAGAGGCCTCAGAAAGGCGTGGATGGGGTCATGTCGCCCATACCTTCTGGGCACTGCAGGAGGCTCCCACCCGACTCCCCCGACGGGGGGAGGGTGCTCTAGTCTGGTTTTTCAGGATGACATGCGGGTGTCCGGGGCCTGGCCCGCTCCCTTCGGCCCCGGGCCCTGCCCGCCTCAGAGCAGCCTGCAAGTCCTCAAAGATGACAGCGCGGTAGTGGAGCAGGACGTCGGGGACACTGCAGGCGCGGAGCCCGGCCCAGACGGGCGCGATGCCCAGCAGCACCAGCAGTAGCACCCACAGCGCTGTCTTGGGGGGCACCTGGAAGAGTCACAAGGTCAGGGCAGGGCACCCAGGCCTGTGGAGGGGGACTTCCTTCCAGTGCCTCTCAGGCAGTTTGTGTGGGCCACCGCTTCCCCCAACCTGGGGAGTCTCTAAGCAGATGTCATGATGGAGATGTCTTTGAGCCATCCAACAAGGGGCCTGCGACAGGGCTGGCAGGGCCAATCCCTGCTGTTTTAGGCTTCAGAGAAACAGCAGGCCTGACAGCCCAGTGCTGAGACTTGCAGGGTGAGAGGCTGGGAAGGACAGAGGGTTCCAGAGGCAGGAGCACCAGGCGCTCTGCTCTGCATGGGGGTAAGGAGCCATGTGCCCACAAGACGGTGCAGGGCAGGGTGCCCTGGTCTGGGGTGCGTGCCCCGACCCTTCCCCACCCCCAACAGTGCTGGGCTCTCCTCTTGCTGAGTGCCCCCAGCACACTGCTCACCTCTGGGTGCCCACAGCACGGGGCTGCTGTCGCTCTGCCCTCCCCACAGGAACCTGGGGCAGAACCAACCTGCTCCCACCACCAAAGGCTCTGCTACAAACAGCTGAGAGCCATGGGAAAAGAGGTCCCCTGCACCCCCAACCCGACCAGGACAGCGGTGAGGGCCTGGAGCTCAAGGCTACACTCCTTTGGAAGGGGAAGGCTTGGGGAAACCCCCAGAGGTGAAGGAAGGGGGCCACATGTCGTTCCACTGGACAGCTCTTTTAATGGCCCCCCTCCCAGAGAATGGAGGGGACCAGCTCTCAAGGGCAGAAGCCCAAACATCAGAAAGAGTGGCTTGTCCCCAGGCCCCCCGGGGGGAGTCAGACAGCAACTGGAAAATTAATCATGTGAACAGAGCGAGACCAGGACTCGACTCGGCTTCCCAGCCCTGGCCGGGGGTCCCAGAGCAGCACCCTAACCTGCACCTGGGCCTGGGCGTCTGCGGGGGCTCCTGTATGGGGCACCTAGCAGCCAGGCCAAAGAGCAGATGCAATTAGCTGTGCCCCTTCTCAACTCCCCCAGATGTACTGGACACAGGGCCAATCCACTCGGTGTCACCCCTCTGCCTGCTGTGGGTCAGAGGTCACAGTGAGAAGCAGAGAACAAGATTTGGGGCGGGAAGAATGTCCCAGTGGGGTAGGCTGGCTGCCCAGAGGTACTCAGAAGGCCTGTGTGTCCGTCCCCACCCCCCAGAGGGGCCCAAGTCTCAGGCCAGCCCAGCCTGTGAGGACAGGATCAGCCAGCAGACACCACCCCCAACCCCCATGCCGGGAAACACCAGGCTGAGCACCCAGGACCAGGCCTTGGTGACGGGAACCACCGGGGATTTCCCAGTCGGTGGGGCCCGGAGGGACAAGCAGCTTCTCCTGGGCTGTGCACGCTCCCCACCCTTCAGCCCAAGGAAGCCCCCTCCCCAGTGGCCTGAAGCTGCTCACCATGAGCCTCTCAGGGTCAGGCCCTCCCTTACTCCCGCCAGTGGGTCTCCAACATGATCCTGGGGTCCTCAGGTGGGGGGTGAGGCGGCCACTCCAGGTCCTGCTCCAAGCCCAGCCAACCCCGGCAACCCAACGGGCTTCCCTGGTCGGCTGCAACAGGGCGGCTGGCGGCAGGCGGACAAGGCTTTTGAAGTTGGCTCCTCCGATCAGAGGAGGGAGGGAACCAGAGGGAGGCCCCAGGATCCCAGCCCTGCCCCCTCCCTTTCCACACCCCCTATCCAATCGCTTCTTCAATTAACCTGACCCTGGAGCCCAGGGTGCTGGGCTCTCTTCCCATCCAGTGGGTCTTGGATTAAGCCATCAACCCCAGGGAGATGTGCTATGGGGGGGTGGGGTGCCCAGTGGGCAGAGAGCAGTTCAGTCAGGTGGGAGAGGTGAGCCAGGCAAGTGGAGGCACTGCCTGCACGCTTCGATCAGGGTCTTCCTTAGTGGTCAGCAGGAGCTACCTCTCCCGCAGGAACCTGGCTGCTGGCAGAACCAGGTGAGTGGGACCTAATTACCCCCACAGCAGCCAGCCCATGCACCCTGACATCCAGGGGTCCTGCCCCAGCAGGTCCCAGGCTGGGACTTCCCACTGGCCCAGGGCTCAGCTGAGAGGTGCCTCCTGCTGCCTGCCCCTGTGGGCTGAGGGGGTTTGTCCCTGGGGAGGCCATGGCCGTGTGCCTAAACAGACTTGGCAGGGAACTGGGCCACAGCACCTCGCCCGGGAGGGCCGGGGGTTGTCACTCTCCCCACAGCAACACAGCTTCTGTAACCTACTAGCCTTCAGACGGAGCTGAAAAAATGTCAGCTGAAGAAAAGCTAAAGTACAACCCCCTCCAAAAGTATTTTAACTATCTCAAAGCACTTGAGAAAACAACCCCGAGACATTCACGCGTGATAATCCAGATGTTCTGGAACTTTCCAAGGGCTCTGCAGGCCTCACCTGATATCAAGGCCAGAGGAAGTGCCCAGGAGAAGCCACGCCCCACCCGGGGCACAGAGGGTCACAGCAGCCCTGTGACAGCCAAGTCATGGCCAGTTCCTGGGCTCTGGTTTTCACATCTGTACAGACAGCCAGCTTTCAAGTCCCTAAAAGCTTCAGGACCTGCTCTTCAGTGTAACAGGCAGATCCCAAAGGAAGTCCAGCCATGACCACAGCCCCTTCCCAGAGAACTGGCTGGTCTCCAACAGTACAGATGCACGCGCACAGGTTCGCGCAGGGACCCAAGGCCCTGGGAGGTCCTTTATCCTCACACCTGCCAAGTCTCCCAGGTAACGCAGTTTTCAATGGAAAGTGAGGACAATTACAAGTGCTCTGGAATACTTGCTGATTATAAATTAGCAAAAATTAATTCACCTACAAATGTGAGCAAACCTCTTACTGGCGACATCTTTCTCCAATGCAAGCCTGAGGGGGCCTCCAGCAACCCTTCAGCAACAGGCTCTAGGAGGCGCTTTGGGCGTGAGCCGCTGGACACATTCACTCAGGGATGTCACCGTGGGCACTTCCATGCAGCTCTGAGGGGAGGGCCCACACGCAGAGGGGACGGAAGAGTTAGCAGGGAAGCTGCACTTCCTCCCACAAAACCTCCTGTGCTTCCTTGAGGGCAGGGCTATCTGTAAGAGGCATCCTTGCAAAGAAGAACCAGGCCAAACTACAGCCCCGCTGGTGACCAAAGCGCACGCCAGGAGGGCCCAGGAAAAACGAGCCGGCCACCAACCTCGAAACGCTACCTAGAAAACCTTTAATTACAGAGCAGGATGGACGCTGGGGGCCCCGTGGGGACGGGAGGGTCAGAAGGTGTTCTTGATGCCGGCGGCCACCAGCGTGAGGATGTCGCCGACCTTCTTCTGCCAGTGGGCGATGTCCTTAGACACAGCGCACCACAGCTGCCCGTGCCGCGGCTCGGCGTTCTCGCAGCGCCGCCTCACCTCCTCTCGCTGCTCCTGGGCAGGCAGCACCGGCTTGTGAGCGGGGGCTCCCAGGTCCTTCCCCACACCTGCCCTGCTCCTGGGCACCGGCCACAGAGGTGCTGGCCGGACCGAGCTCCCCCACAGCCTGCACCCCCCGTCTGCACCTCCCACGCGTGCCCAGAGTCCCTGCCCTGCACAAGGACTTCCCATGGGCAGCCCAGCCCTGTGAGCACAGCTCTGACAATGCTCGGGTCTGTGAGGGGACATCAGCCCAGGCTTGCCGGGAAGCCACACTGGGCTCGGACTCAGGACAGCAGCCAGTGAGACATGAGGATGGCCCTCAGGGCCGGGACTCCATGCCCATTTCTACTGTGACCCCAGGACCCAGTCACCGGCCAGCTCCTTAAGAGATGTTACCAGGCCACTTGAAATAGCCCAAACGTCATTAGTTCAGGCTGAGAGGCCGGCCCGCCTGCCCCCCCACACACGGTGTACAGCCCGCGGGGCACATAGCAGAGGCCCTCACCTCTGTGCCATGCTGCAGCTCGAATTTGTAGAAGAAGGCCCAGGCGTCCCCCAGGTCCGCGTCAATCTTGACCGTGCGGTGAAACCACTCCCTGGCCTTGGTGATCTTCCGTTCACTCCAGAACAGCCTGCGGGGACACAGCCGGGACCCAGCGTCAGCGGCCGCACAAGTGCAGGTACCACCATGAGCAACAGGCGGCCTGGGTGGGAGGCCTGGCTCTTGCTGCGCGTGTGGGGTCCCCGCTGTGGCTGGCACCGCCCGGCGAGCCCTTGAGCTCCCAGCAGGAGGGCTGAGGAGTGGGGACTGGCTACCCGGAAATCACTCCACGCCACGGACCCGCAACCATCTACCACGAGTCTGAGCAAACTGCTTCTGAAAACACCCACACAGCAGCAACTTCTCTAAGCTATTCATTTCCTCTGGGTAAAACACAAGAGGACAGTCAACCTGACAGAAACGAGACAACGGCTTCGATTAGGGAAAGTGAGGGGAGCTGTCAGCCTGCCCCAGCCAGCCGGGAGCCCAAGCCCACCCTGAGGAGGGGGTCTCAGGCTAGCACAGGAACCTGGGCCCACGCAGGCACGCGTGAGGACCATCCAAGAGCCGTCCACACGTCAGGGAGGGCAGCACAGAATGCCACGCTCCACCCAGCCCCGCCCCCTCTGCAGACAGAGGCGCCAACGCAGAGGCCTGCACCGCTGACCCCAGCCCCAGGCAGCTGCTCGGGCTGGTCTCATTCACCAAACGGAGTGACTTTATGTTCTGATAGCTTGATTGCTTTTTAAGCCTTGTGGTATTCTTAATTGCTCGGTGTTAGATAAACTGCGATGTAAAGAGCACAAATCCAGATAGCAGACACACAGAGGAACACCAGTGTGGGGACAGCAAGGAGTGACTTGTTTACTTTAGCAAAGCCTTTTATGAGCTTTTATGGTGGCCTAACCGAGTGGCACACACAAGTCACTCTGGGAGGCAGCAGCACAGGGCAGGAGGGAGGAGCCCCCCAAGGAGCTGGAGGAGGTGCGGGGGCCGCTGCGGCATCCCGGGGTGGGCCAGGTTCCCGCTCAGGCTTTGAGGGCACACAGGAGCTCTGGGGCCACATGTACCACCCCCCCAGGAGAGAGCCCTGAGCAGCAGCCCCAGGCGACCAGCTGTAGGCTCTGTGAAAAGATCCCCCTCCCCACATGCACCAGTGGCCTCCCGCCTCCTGACCACAACAAACCCCTACCCTGCACTCTGGTCCCGCTCCTCTCAGGACGTAACCCTCCTTCTAGAAGGTTAGAGACCCTGGGGAGTCCAGGTGGCTCTCACTGCTCCACTCACCATTTCCCCCAGACCCCTGCTCACCCCACGCCCGACCCCTGACCCGACCCAGCGCATGGTGTTCAGTCACTCGCCGACCTCCTGCTGCCATGCATCTCCGCAAACCAGGGCACACTGACTGGGCCTGACCAGGAGGCCCTGGATCGCTCCCAGGGCACCAAGGGGAAGCGTCTGGCTTCTCACCCTAACGCGGGGAAGACCATTTCCTTGCTTACAGCCCTCTGAGCCAAAGGAGCTCAGACAAACATGAGCAAGTGGCATGGACAGAAGAGCAACCCCATGACAGGAGTCTAGGACATGTGCCCAGAGGAGGCTGCCCTGCTGGGGGTCTGCAACGACCCAGGCAGCACATGTCTGCGTGGCCTCTGCCCGCACATGCTCCAGCCTCAGGGGAGCCCACCGAATTCCAGGGACCAGCGGGACCCTGGTGAGAGGCCCCCCAGGCCACGTGGGTCAGCAGCCCCATGGGGACACCCCACTCACTTGGCCACGGCCAGGAGCACGTGGGGATCGTGCTCACACTTCTTCAGGGCATCGACACTCTTGGTCTTCCTCTGGGGCCTTGCCTCAAGAAAGACGGCTTCAGACCACAGGACACCTGCAATTCAGACAGAGATGCTGGCCCTCGGACTCCTACCTCTGCTCTCAGAGACCCATCCACACACAGGCTGCTCAACGGGCCTGCGAGAATTCTAGCCCAGTGTGTCCCCAGACCTGCTTACGGGAGAGCCACAGGCCACATGTGCTCACCCACCCTGCTGCCGTCCGCCTGCAGCCACAGCTGCCCCGATGGCACAGACTGGACAACTTTCTGAGGGCATAGGTCAGAAGTACCAACAACCTTCAAGGTTTCATTCCCACTAACTTGGTAATTTCACATTTAAGAATTTACTGGTTAAAACAATCAGAAATGCTAGTAAAGACTCCTGCAAAAAGACGGTAGTCTTCAATTAATATCAGATTAAAAATCGAACAACAGGTAAAAAGTGCATTTCTGGCATATTTACAGGTAATTCTATGAAACCACTAAAAAACTTACATTCTTGAAAATTCAACAATAATGGAAAATTCTCACAAAATTTTCACCTTAAAAAAAGGCCAAGGAATAACCGCCCAGTGTGACTAACTTTGTGCAATAACACAAGTGTTAGCACTGCAAAACAACTAAGGGCAGGGATTTCTGAGTGGCGGGCTTCCTGGTGATTTCATATTCTTATTCCAAATTTTGTTTATATTGCATGGGCATTACTCAGACTGTGGGGGAAAACAACTTAAACTCTTAGAGAAAACAGCAATGGCAGCACCTCAGAGTAGGAACGCCAGAGTGTGGCCAGTTCCCGCCTCTTAAGGACCACGTGGAGCTGAACCACACCTGTGAGCACTGTGTCTGGACCCTGAGACCCACCCAGGGCACTGCCCACCCGCGCGCGCCCAGCGCGGCCTCACCGGAGCTGGGGCACTCCTGCAGAGCCTTGGCCATGAGAGTATTGGCGATGTTCTTCAGCCCCGCACGGTACTCCAGCCTCACCGACTCCAACCTGCGACGGAGGCCAAGAGGAGGGTCCAGTACCCGGCGCCCACCACCTGCCCACCACCCGGCCGCACTTCTGGAAGCTACTGGGGAGCTACTGTGGCCGGAGCTGCCACCCCGCCAACAGAGCAGTGAGGCATCAGTACCCTCTCTGTCAGGCCCACCGGCAGCTGCCACTGCAGTGTGGACCTGGGACGCTGACGTCACTCAGATGCAAGTGAAGGTGTGGAGCACGAGGGCAGACTGGAATGCTAGTGGCTGCAGGGACAGCGACCTGCCCCTCTCTCTGGAGTCTCCTCCAGCTTCCCTGTCACTCTCCAGCCCTGACACTCTGAGCCCTACGCTGCATCTCTGCACGCAGTTTCCTAGGGAAAGCATGCCAGCTTCACCTGACAAACTCCTCTTCCTCCCTCAAGGCCTTGCCCGACGGCACTTCCTCTGTGGAGCTGCTCTTTTGGCTTCACCTATCCCTGACTCCTCACCATTAGCTCCTGGCTCCCCTTGGCAGCCTCTACCAGAGCACAGATTAAACCGCACCAAACATCCACAGGCCCATCCGAGCACCAGGCCGACCCCTAAGGAAGAGGCAGGCGTGCCTCCTAAGCAGCACCTGCCACTCTTCTCCTTGAGCCTGAGCTGAAATGCCGCACCAGCAACTCCTCGTGAGCACCTGCGTGAGGACAGCCCGAGGGTGAGCTGGGCCAGGACTCACCACAGGTCGGGGTTCTTAGGGTTCTTCAGGCGAGACTTCTCCAAAATGGCCCGGGCTCGGGTCAGCTGCCCAATCTTCTCCTCCAGCCGGGAAAGCAGAAGCCACAGGGGTGTGGAGTGGGGACATTTCTTCAACTGTGGCAGCAAAGACAAGGAAGAGACAGAGGCTTGGCTGGAGCCTGGAACTGTGACAGCTGCGGCCGGCTCCTGAGCCAGCAGAGTCCAGGCTGCCTATGTCCATGGAGACCCACTCACTTCATGTCTGGGTTGGGAGTTTTATGTACATGCTGTGCTGTGCATATGCGTGTGCGGGGTGTGTACCCCATGCTGTGCACATGCGCGTGCGGAGGTGTGTGGATCCCAGGCAGTGCACACGTGTGGGGTGTGTGTACCCCATGCTGTGCACATGCGCGTGCGGAGGTGTGTGGATCCCAGGCAGTGCACACGTGTGGGGTGTGTGTACCCCATGCTGTGCACATGTACGTATAGTATATGTGTGCATGTGCCTGCTGTGCTGTTCACATGCGTGTACAGGCTATGTGTGTGCACGCTGTGCTGTGCACGTGTGTGCAGGGTGTGCACACGGCAGCCTATACAGTACAGGTGCCCTAACCTGGCTGCTGCATGCAGCATACACAACTCTGAGGGACCCTGGGAGACCGCATGTGGAGACAGCCGCAGCACCCAGAAGGGGCAGCACAGGCCCTGCCCCGCCCGCCCCCGTCACCCTTGAGGGCCCAGGCTCACCCCTTGGCTGTAGGCTTCCCGCGCCTTCTCCGCCAGCCCCTCCTGCTCCTCCATCTGCCCTTTCATCATCCACAGCTTCGGGAAATCCTCGTAGTGCCGCAGCGCCTCCTCGCACAGCTCCTGGGCGGCCCCGATGCTCCCCAGCACCCACTCGAGCTTCACGGACTTCATGAACACCTGGGAGCAGGCACGCCGTCAGCACCCTTGCTGCGGCGTGGGCCCAGCTGCTAGCACTGGGCTGGGCTGGGCTGGTACCTGCATGGCACATGCTCAAGGCCACGCGACAGGTGACCTTCCACGCTGTTTATCCTGCTGTACTTTTACGTGCTTGGTAAGCTAGTGGGACAAGGTGGGGTGCACACACGAGGACACTTCAAAGTGGAGCTTGAGCAAATGAGCTCAGAGCACCTTGGCTTTGGTTTCTGTCCCCATCCCTCCCTCCCCCCCGCTCCCCACCACACTGGAATGGCCCCTGTGGCCCCGTGCAGCCTGGGCGTTTCTGCTCACCCGGGCGGTGGGGGCGCTGCTCCGAGCCTTGGCCAGCAGCCTCCGGGCCCGCTCATACTCGTTGTTCTCGGACTCCAGCTTCACGGCGGCCAGCCAGATCTCCTCGCTGTTGGGATTGGCCTAGGGGAGCACAGAGCCGTCAGGACGAGCTCAGAACGAGGCGGTCAGGGCAGATCACATGTCATCCTAGCAGCGGGCCTGGGAGCCGAGCACCGCCAGGGCTGACAGACAGCAGAGCAGAGTCCGGCCCAAGCATGCCGACCTTCCTGAACACCAGCCAGCCCGCTCACTGCCACGGGCACGAAGCCTCGTAGGCACTCAGAAACAACGCCAGCCATTGCATAGCCCTCCTCTCCGGGACCCCCCAAGCCTGTGCAGCCTCTCAAAGCTGGAGCGGGTTGCTGCCACCCTACCCACATGGACCCGCCAGACCCAAACTGCTTCTCCCACTCCTGTGACAAGGGACTGATCACCCCAGTGTGTCCATGTGGGCCGGATGGAAGGATGCCCAGGAATCACTGACACTGTGGAGGGGATGCCCGAGGGTCAGGACTCGGCCACGTATAAGCCAGAGTCCAGCAGACAGGTGGGCAGGGCCCTTGCAGCCTCCTGAGAAGCAGCTGCACAGTGAGAGGCAGCAGTGCCCAGGCAGCTGGTGGGCACTCAGAGAGGGGCAGTGCCCTCAAACACAGCAGAGAGAAAATGCTAGTTCCAGGTCAGTCCCTCACACAGAATGCATTCAAGTGACAGGCTTTGCTGTGCAGGCCTGGGTTACAACAACAGATTAGCATTCACACAGCACTCCCCAGTTTGTACAGAGTATGCTGCAAAATCCTGACACCCATACTGTCAAACAGTATGAGGATGTTATATGTGACAATAAAAATAAGATACTTGCAAAGCTCATGACATCAGCCACAATAAGCCTGGCTGGGTGCAGCTGTTTGAACGTAACTCCGCCCATCTATGGGGCTCACATGTGACCCCTGCATGTCCCCATGCTCAGGGCAGGGGCACAGAGCTTCTTCTTCCAAGGACTGTACAGCCTAACTTCTGTTTGGAGCACGGCTGTCACTCGCTCCTGGGCTCCATCCCTCCCAGAGATGCCACCTGTCTGTCCTGTGTTCTGTGTTCTGGTACATTCAGCCTGTGGTCACACTGTGTGGCCGACCAAGAAGTAGGTGTCCACAGGCTGTTCTCAGGCCAGGAGAGCACCGGCGTCCCCTGCACGTCCCCTCTCGGGCCGGCCCCCACCAGTGGACAGGGGAGGGTCTGGACAGGAGCGTGCACACCGGCGCTCTCGGGCTCGGGCCACCCTCACCTGGAAGGCCAGGGCCAGGATGCTCCTCGCCGCAGGCACGTCCCCTGCCAGCCACTTGGACTTGGCGCCCATGAGCCACAGCACCTCCGCTTTGGGGCAGTGGGCCACGGCCCTCTGCAGCAGCGCCTCCAGGGACTCCCTGCAAGACAGAGGCCCGGTCACCAGCAGAGCACACGGGCACTCGCAGCCGTGGCGTGTGCGCTGCAAAGACAGTTACTGCTCCAAAGTTCGACACCGTAAATGATTTACCAGGTTTTACGATGGGGAGAGAGTGGGGAAATCGTCCCTCTCCACAAAGGCTCTAGCACCAACCACTGAAGAGGGTGCTACAAAGCAGAGCATTGTTTAACAGCAGAGCTTAGAGACCCTTGTACAGCGTGTGTCCTGGAGGGAGCGATAACGTCACGGTCTGGGTGACAGGAGAGGCCTTTTCATCTTTAACCACAGATCCGCTGATAAAGATTACGACCCTAGTCTATCCTTTGGAATCTAGAGACACTGTCTTACTGGCAGAAAGTTATCTCAGGTCACCACTGAGCAAGAAGACCTCCAGCCAGGGTCTCAGGTGTGAAGCCCCCAGACCTCGCACGCCCACCACCTGTCACACAGTGGCACACATGACCTCCTCGGGCCTCAGCAGCAAGACAAAGCGAGTGCAGGGAACTGAAGCCAGTCCGAGGGAAGCCTGACAGCACCTACCCTGCTTCCCAGACAACCTGGAGCCCAGGCCCCCAGCACTTGGCCCCTCATCACACCGGGAGTCGGCCGGATGGGAGGGGCGCCAGCGATGGAGGCAGGGGCCTGACCAGTCCCTGCACCCAGGGCCCACGGCCGCATGCCACTGAAGCTACGGCTGGTAGGAGGCTCTGCTCCAGACTTGTACGGGGAGAGCCAGCACATCATCGCAAAATGTTCCCAAAAGAGTTAACGTCAAAGCACCAGCCAGCTGGTGGGAGCGAGGAGGGGACCCGAGCTTCAGCAACACACGCGGGAAGACACCCTGAAAAGACTGAGGTTAAACACTACAAAAGAGAAGGAGTTAGGGCTCAAGGTTCCCAGCTGTGGCCTGGTGATTGGCAAGGCTGGTTCCCAGCCAGAACAGGGCGGCAGAGGGCCCGATGCCCGGGTCGGCCACTGAACACCAGAAATTGCAACACCTAATCTAATCAGCAGTCCCCGCCAATAAGACAGACCCGAAAGGTTTTTCCAATTAAAGGGCACAATTAGAGAAAATTGTCAAGGACCTCCTCGGAGCACAAACCCAGCCCAAGCCAAAGCCAGCGCAGCTTAAATGAAAACAGGCCTGCCTGGGCCCAGATGCCACGCCGCCCACACCAGCATGGGGGCTCCACAGGGGTGCCAGGCCCTGCCCAGCACCCCACGGGCTCAGCTGCAGGCACTTCCCGTGGGCAGTGACTCCTCAGTTTCCAACTAGAGAACAGTGACAAGCTTATGGCAAAAGGAACCATAAGGTCAGCTCCTGCTGCCAGGTCCCATGTGCCACTGAAGCTCTGCCCCTCACCAGAGGGCTGCACGGAAGCAGAAGCTCCTCCCCTCCCTACAGAGGACTGCAGGAAAGGTAGGCGCTGGCCTGCCTGCGGGAATCGTACCTGGTGCCGTGGTTCTTCTCGAAGTAGGCGGCCCGCAGCCACACGCTCTTCTTGCTGGGGAACACTTGCAGGGCATAGGCGTAGATGGCTCGTGCGCACTCCAGGGCATTGTGGGCCACACACTAGAGCGGAGACAGGCGTGAGACAGTGCTGGCCTCCAACAGGAGGCATGAGTACGACACAGCGCTGGCCTCCCCAGTGACAGCGTCTGCCAGAAACCACATACGGGGTGATCCAAG
Source organism: Rhinolophus sinicus (assembly GCF_036562045.2). NCBI lineage: Eukaryota > Metazoa > Chordata > Mammalia > Chiroptera > Rhinolophidae > Rhinolophus > Rhinolophus sinicus. The sequence continues at coordinate 16,671,941 of NC_133762.1, forward strand.
GAGTAGCACAACTCAGGAGGGAAATCCCAGGAGACACATGCACCACAACAGGAGCACAGGGGCCTGAGACAGGCTGTCAGCCAGCCCTCCACAAAGGACGGGAGCGGGCACAGAGGGCATGGGCTGCAGGTGAGCGGGGAGGGCACGATGGTGACCACGCCACGCACTTTGGTTCCTTTTCTAAAATCAGGTGTAGTGTGTAGTCAGAAAAACTGCACTCCTTGGAAACCTGTACACACAGTTCAATACAAAGGAGAGAAAGGAGAGCCGTCTGTTCAAACAGAACTACCGCAAACCCTTCCACTTTCTTGAGGTATCTGTCCTTACTCAAAAGAGACTTTGTTCCCTGGCTAGTGCCAAGCAGCAGGACAAGAAAGCCAGCCACTCTTTGCAGTGACAACCTGTGTGGATGGCCCGTCCCCCAGACACTCACTGGAACACAGCCCCACATGAGACAAAGGCCACTGCCCACCACAGACGTCAGTGCTGGATGCTCCCTGACGGCCCACAGGACCTACTGCCTGCCTCACCCTACCACACTCTGAAAATCCTCTCGCACCAAGAAGGGGTTTGAGTCTTGAGGTGAGTGAAAGGCCATCAGGAAGTGTGTCAGGAACAAAGATTTGCAACTGCGAAGTAAACATGGTGTACAATGGAGCAGGGAGGGCACCTGGGCCACCCAAGGCCACTTCGCAGATGGACAGCTGCCTTCTCAGAGAAGATCACTGACAAGCCTCCCGGTGGGCAAGGACCACCAGCATGGAAATGGGCGTGCAGGGATAACAGCAGCAAGGATGCAGGTCCGTCCTCCTCCTGGGTCACGTGGCCCCATGAGTCAACCACCACAGGAACCAGGACGGGCCCTGCCTCAGGCACGTCCTGACCAGGAGCATCCAGGAAGCGAGGGAGGACACCAGCTGAATATCAGACCCCTGTGCCCCTCTCTGTGACTCTGACCAAGGTCCTTGAGGCCAGTTACTCAGCCTTTCGGGATCAAGTGACAGCGACCCAGGGTCTCGGGTGTTGGTGGGCTGGGCCGGCCAGTGCCTGGGTGGTGAGAGCACAAAAATGACGTGGGTCTCACTCAGAATTACAAAAAGCTCTTTAAAGGACAACCGCTTACTGGCTTACTCCAGGACGTGTGTAAGAGAGGGCAAGGAGAGGAAACCTGAGATGGCTTGTGGTCTCTGCTCCCACATGTGTCACCCGCAGGGGGATGCCCCTCCCCCCAAGGCCTCCAGCACTGTCACAAGCGTAAGGAAAGAAGACAGAGGCGAGTATCTAAATGCAATCAGAGTAAAAAGAGGCTCAGCAACCAGGGCCCAGAGTCTCTTGCCTGTTTAGGGATCTTCTTCCAATACAGAGCCCGTGTGGATACTTATTGAGTTATTCCTCCTATTTGTCTACATTGCAAATATTACGCACTAAAGAGCTATTACAAAACCGTGTCAGTTGGCCAGTCTTTGATGCCGACAAAGCAGGCGTGCACAGGCCGTCTGCAGGCTGTGCAGCCTGGCGTGAGGGGCCGCAAGCTCCTAGAGCAGAGAGGGGCCGGTCTCTGACGGGAGGGGGGGCAAGGGGGCTTTCTATCACTGTTCAACTCCTACTGCTAAACTCGAATAAAATGCAGAAGCAGGGTTTAGAAAATCAGCATTTGGCAAATGCTGTGGCAATAACTGATACAAGCCAAAAACATGGTTAATAGGCCCACAAACTAGTAGGCCAAAGTCTGGTGAGCAGCGGGGTATTTACAGCCTCAAAGTGTCTCCCCACAAAAAAGCCCCTTAATTAAAAGGGAAAAATAGCAGCCTTCCAGGGAGAAATCTGTCAGATGCCATCTGAGCTGGTCCATCGACGGGCACATGTGTGTGCCAGGACAGCCCACGGGGACGACACAACCCGACTGGGAACATGTGGAGGCCAGGGAAGGGGCTCCACAGAACCACTGGCCTGTACTCCTCACAAACGCCAGACTCCTGGGAACCAGAGATAGACCAGAGCTCTCCTCCAGACCATCCAGGCCATGGAGGCCCGAGGACGTGACCCTGGGCAGCTACTCAACCAGAACACAGCTGGGTTTTTCCTTTCGCTAAAAGGACACGCTGGTGAAATCTAAATAAGGTCTCCACGTTACGTAACAACGCTGCACCAACAGTGATTTCCTGATTTTGCTGTGGTTGCGTAAGAGAATGTCCTCTTTTAAAGAAATGCACACTGAAGTATTTAGAGGTAAAGAGCTATGACACGTGCACTGACTCAAACGGTTCAGAAAACAAGGAGTGTATGTGTGCGTGTACATGCCTAGAGAATGAAAAAGCAAATGTGGTAAGACGGGTTAATTTGGGGAATCTGGGTGAAAGGCATATACCATGTTTCCTCGAAAATAAGACCTAGCCGGACTATCAGCTCTAATGCATCTTTTGGAGTAAAAATTATAAGACCTGGTGTTATATTATGTTATATTATACCCAATCTTATATTATATAAGGCCTGGTCTTATAATATATTAAAAGGAGACCGGGTCTTATATAAATCTTTGCTCCAAAAGACGCATTAGAGCTGATGGTCCAGCTAGGTTTTATTTTGAGGGAAACACGGTTAAGAATTCTTTGAACAGTTTTGCAACTTTTCTTTAAGTCTAAAATTATTTCAAAATAAGCTAGAAAAAGAGGGTCACATTTAAGGGATTAAACACCTTAACACCTTAAAGGTCTCTATCAACTTGACCCCATGATCTCTTCTCTGGAAACCTATTCTAAGGACATAATCTCAAAGTGGGCAAAAGCTCCGTATACAAATGTTTTCTGCAGTACAATTTATAACAGAAAGCGACTGAGGGCGGGGGCAGCCCAGACCCAGAGGCAAGCAGCTGGGGCCCAGAGAGCCTGGTCCTGGAGTCCGAGCCAGCCCCAGAGCTGGCCGATCAGTCAGCAGCCCTTCCCGTAAACCTGGCTTAGGAAACTGAATTCCTCATAATGCGAACTATGTGCCCCCCACCGGCCTGCTCTGAGGTGCCCGCTGGTGCCCATTAGCCCACTCACACTGTCAGCATCTTCCATCCAGGTGTGCTTCCGGTCCTCCTCCTCGATCCCGATGCCAATCACGGCACGCATGACCGCCTGGCAGGTGGCCACACTCCCAGCCTTATCACACTCCTCGGCATCCTGAAAGAGGGACACAAAACTGCATTTGCAGCACAGAGCTGGACGGTGACCTCGAGTAGGTGGTGTGGGCTCCGAGGGTTCTGATGCCTTAGAGACCCTGTGTCCTGCTTGCACAAAGGCTGAACAACACCTGCTCAACAAACATCACATAAGCACCTACTGTGCGCAGAGTGCTACACGGGCAACTCTGTCTGTAAGAGGCTTCTACGCTCAAGACACTTCCAAAGTAGCTGGAGTGAAAGACAAGTTCACGACACTTGAGTCTGCTGGTTGGGAAGTAACACTCCAACCACACAGACATACCTGTGAGGGCAAAGCAGAGCCCTGCAGAGGTGGTGAGACAGAAAGCTGGGGGACGGACCATCACGAGGGCCGTCCATAGGGCAGGTGGGCAGCCAGAGCAGCACTGACATCTCCTGCCGTCAACTAGGACAGGACCCACAATGCACCAGGCATGAAACACACAGTTCTCCAAACGTAAATCGAAACATCTGAAACATCTAAGAAGAAACTCAAAGCCATTCTTATCTTATCAGCAACATCGAAGGGTGTGCCGACACACTCACGAGGCAAAGGTGGGGACATGGGCCTTTGTTCGTGGCTGAGGAGCACATGTGGACAACCTGCACGGAGGGTACGGCGCGTTCTCTAGCACACGGGAGGCACATGCTGGCTGAGCAGGCCCACTCTCAGGGACTCGCTCGGTGTGAGGCGGCCCGAGTGTCGGACGCGGGCAGCGCTCCTGCGGAAGAGCAGGTGTGAGGCGTGGGCCAGGGCGGTGGGCATGGCACAGGGGGCGGCTGCACAAGGGGCCCCAGGCCTTCCCTGGGTGTGACACAAGCACAGCGCAGCAGCCCTCATAGAGCCCCGAGGGGCCCTGCGAGCAGCGGAGAAGTGTCCCAAAGGGACCATCTGACCACCACGTGGACCTCAGCAGGGAGGTGCGTTAGGACGGTGGCGAGCCGACGGCGGCAGTGGGTGAGACGCACGTGGGGGGAAGGAATCAGTAACCTCGAGGCGGAGACAGCCACACGGCCTGCTGATGTACGAAGGCTGAGGACGAGCCAGTTTGGGGGCAGAGCAGAGATGCACTGGGGACACTTCAGGCTATAGTGCCGTCACACGTTCCAGGGGGACAGGGCAGCAGGGGTGTGAGTTCAGGGCTGCAGGGAACGCCCAAAGCACAGTCCGCATTTGGGGGTTCCTGGCATGTAAAAAACATTCTTATCAACAGGTGTAATGAAATCACCAGAGGTACGCACAGAAAAGCCTTGGAGAGGGGCTTTGGGCTGAGCCACCAAGTTATTTCGACTGTGAGAAGGGAGGGCAAACCAGCAAAGGAGCAGCAAGAGAGACCGACAAGACGACGACGAGGTGTGTGAGCGCATGTCACTGATCCCGGTGAGGGTGGCTGGATGTGGGAGGCTCCCAGGTCTGTGGTGGTGCCGTGCGGTCAGCGCCTCCTGTACCGGGTTCCACACAGAGTGGGAAGTGGGAAGGCAAGGATTACAGGACATTTAGTAGAGTCTGGAACATAGTAGGTGCTCAATAAATGGTGACTTACTCAAGAAGCAAAACACCCCAAAGTCTTAACACTCTTCGCAGACGTCCTGAAAAACTTAAGCATTAACCTTAAAATGACTGAATGCTACGCTGGCATCCATTCAGACCCTTTGCATTCCATTCCGGTGTAAGCGCAGTAGCAAAAAAGAAACTTTAAGGAAAGCTTGCAATGAATGAAGCTCTAGCTCACGCTGTATTTTCTGCACACTGGCACAGTCTCCATGAAGGGGCTGCAGGGGTGGCCTGAGAGCTGCCAAGGGGACAGGGCACTTGCCATCACCCTTGCTGACAAGACGGAAATACAGGCTGGCAGAACGAACTTGCTAAGTGCACCCCAAAGGAAGCTCAGGGGTGGGAATCAGTGCAGAAAGACCTTTCTAGGGTGACAGAAGGGGCTCTTCCTCAGCTCCGTTCTGTCCTACGGTCACTGGGCTCAGAAGCAGTGCAGCGAGCCCCATGGAATGCAGTCAGCCACCGAAAAGCTCCGAGGATCAGAGGAAGCACTACCGCTGCCAGCCAAGGTCCCCCCTCCTAAAATAGGCAAAGAAACCAGACAAAATTTATGAAAGAGTGGTTGTCAAGACACTGGATATGGTTGACAGGGCCGAGAGAACTGAAACACAGAAACAGTCAAGGGGAGCCCACATCTGCCCAGCTCACTGCCTGGGAGAGTTAACAGGCCCAGTGCAGGGAAAGGGCCCCAGGAGGGGCGGGTGGAGAAGGTGGTGCTGACAGCTCCAGAAGACCAAGGAGCACAGAGACCCTGGCATCTGTTCCACAGAGGGTCCCCCGTGAGTCTTCACTGAACACCAACCAATGCACGAGGGCTGGAAAGAGCCCGTCGCAAGGATTGCGAGAACAACCTTCAAGGCCGTCAGGGACAGTGCCAGACTGGAAACCCCCAGGGGACACAGGCCACTGGGCAGAGTACATAGACCGGTCCCATCTCCACAGGGGAGGTGGCCCTTGACTGGCCCCAACCTATTACGTCTTGAGTTCGGCCTAGCAAAGTGTCAAAGCAAGACCCAAAGGACCAAAATGTCTCCAGGAACAGAATTGCATTCAACGCAGAAATCCAGAATGTTCACAGGAATGCAGAAATATCCAGCACCCAACAAGGGAGAATTCACAGCGCCTGGCAACAAATCAAAGATTACCAGGCATGAAAGAAACAGGAAAATACAACTTACAATGAGGGGAAAAAATATCTATCAGAACAACCCAGAACGGACACAGATGTTGGAAGCAGCAGACGAGGACAGAGACAACTGCTGTACCCGCACTGCACATGTTCAATGTCAAGTAGAGACATAAAATACGAGAAAGAAAATTTGACAAGACCAAAATTAAATTCCTAGAAATGAAAACTCAAAGATCTGAGAAGAAAAACACCCTAGATGAGATAAATAGATCAGACATTACAGAAGAAAAAATTGTTGAAACGTAAGCACAAAGCACTAGAAGCCACCTAAAATGAAAACTGAGAGAGAAAAAAAAGAATAATTAAAAAAAGTGAAAAGAGTAAGGGGGATCAAATATATGGTGATGGAAGGAGAACTGACTCTGGGTGGTGAACACACAATGGGATTAATAGATGATGTAATACAGAATTGTACACCTGAAATCTATGTAATTTTACTAACAATTGTCACCCCAATAAATTTAAAAAAAAAAGTGACAGGGCATCAATGAGATGTGCGAGCTGACACCACGCTCAATGGAAGAGTAGACAACCCCCCGACCAGGAACAAGCCCAGGGCATGGCTCGCTGCACTTCTGCTCACCATCTCCTGGAAGACCTACCAGGGCGATTCGGCAAGAAATAAAAGGCATCCAGGCTGGAAAAGAGGAAGTAAAACAATATTTGCAGATGACATGATTTTACATATAGGAAACTGTAAAGAATCCACTAAAACTGTTACAATTTCATAAATGATTTCAGCACAGTCATTGGACGCAAGCTCAGTATTGAAAAAATCAATTGTGTTTCTATATGTTAACAACCAACAATCTGAAAATAAAATTAAGAAAAAAATTCCACTTATAATAGTACCAAAAATAATAAAATACTCTGGAATAGATAAAATAAAAGAAATGCAATACCAGTGCTCTGAAATGTTGCTGAAAAAACTAAAGACCTAAGTCGGTGGAAAGACCCCCAAGCTCACAGATAGGAAGGCTAAGGAAGGACTCAGTGCAATCGCTATCGAAATGCCGCTGGCTGCTTTGCAGACAATGACGAGCCGACACTGGAAAACGCCAAGGACCAAGCACGGCTACAACAATCTTGTGAAGAACAAAGGACTCCCACTTCCTGATTTCAAAGCTTCCGGAGTTCGGAACCGTATGGTGCTAGCATGCAGGCAGAAGTCCAGTCCAGTGAAATACAACTCGAGTCTAGAAATAACCCCCTGCATTTATCATCAACTGGACCTCCAGCACGGCGGCGACCGTGCACTGGGGAAAGGCACCGCGGTGCGGCAACAATTGGGCGTCCCTATGTAAAGAATGAGGCTAACGCTTCGCTTACACCACATACAAAAATGACTCAAATAAATGCAAATAGACCAAAATGTAAGACCTGAAACAACACAAATCTTAGAAAACACAGAAGTAAATCTTCATGACCTTGGGCCAGGGAAGGTTTCTAAAGACATGAAACCTACAGCATGAGCAACAACAGAAAGAATTAGGTAAGTTGGACTACATCAAAATTAAACACATTTGTGCTCCAATCAATCCAATCAAGAAAGTTAAAGACAAGACACAGAACGGGAGCAAATATTTGCAAATCATGTGACCTGGTGACTGACTTGTATCCAGAATGTATGTGTAAGGAACTCTTATAATTCAATACAACCCAAAAACACATAATAAGCAAAAACAAAAAGATAAATAACTCAATCTTAGAATGGGCAAAAACCCTCACACATCCATGCTACAACACGGATGTACATGACAACATCTCATGGAGAGAGAACCAGTCACAAAGGACCACACAGTGTGATTCACCTCTGAGTATACTAAAAACCACTGAACCGTACACTTTATGTATGGAAATTTTATGGAATGTTCCTTATAGCTTAATAATCTATCAAAATGAAACGGAAAGAATAATTTAAAAAGTGAACAGCTCAAAGTGCATGAGCTGTGGGACAACTTCAAGGGGCCTGACGATTGTGTGATTGTACCTGAAGGGGGAGGCAGGTAGTTGAAGAGGCAGTAGACACACATTTTGCAAATCTGATGAATTCTATAAATCCACAGATCCAAAAAGCTGAACAAACTCTACATACAAGAGAAAAAAATCTATACCAAGGCATATTACAAACTGCTCAAAACCATAAGAAAAACACCTTGAAAATAGCTAGAAGTTCTTGAAATTTAAAAAAAGGAAAGCAACCACGTACAATAGAGGGGAACGAAGATGAGGACGGCAGATGCCTCCCTGGAAGTGAAGCATGTGAGAATACAGGGAGCAATGTCTCTAAAATACTGCAAGAAAAAGTAGCCAACCTGGAATTCTCTACCCAGAGAAAGTACCTTCCAGAAACAAAGATGACATCTTCTGCAGACGTGCAGAAGCTGGAGGAATGCACCATCAGCAGGCCTGCACTCTAAGAAAAGTTAGAGAAGGTCCTTCTGGCAGGAGGGTCATACCAGCAGGAAACGTGGGTCCACACAAAGGAAAGAGCGAAACACTAAAGAAATAAAGGCCCAATCTAGAGGTTAAATTTTAGAGAGATGTGAGGCCTTGCACCCAAGGTTTTTCAAAAAAATGGCACAAGAGGCCCTCTGGCTTAACACCACCCTGTCACAGAGCCATGCTGGTATTCAGAAGGGCTCCCTGGAAGCAGTAACTGCAGAGTGGCTGTACCCGTCCCCTGGACCAGCTCAGTGCAGCGGCGGGGCAGCGAGCGGATGGTCTGGGCTGCCCCGTGGGCCCCTCCAGTGGGACTAGCAGGCCGGCAGGAGAAAGCGCCCTCACCCAGCTGACTGCCACCCAGGCTGGGCCCCAGAAGATGAGCCCTGCAGGGCAGGCAGGAGAGGGCACCCAGGTAAGTAAGGGCGGTTAGCTCTTCAGACACACACCAGCTGCAGTCCACAGCGAAGGGAAGGCTAAGACAGGGAGGAATGGAGAGGCCACGAGGCCGTGTCACTCCCTTTAGGTCATGTTACTTCTGGTCACCCAGTGGTGCTGGTGCCACATGGCCACACACTGAGCAATCTTCAGTGCCCACCGTGGGTCCTCAGGGTTCTGACACTGTAAAAAGCTGTGATGGGATCACATCAAGAAGCCTGGGCCCGCTTCCTCGCCGATGTAGGAGCTCTCAGGCACCACCCGGCAGCCCCAGCCTGCGAGAGACCCCTGCATACAAGACACCGGACACCTGACCGCCACTGGGGGTCCCGCCACGACTGTACCTGGATCCACTGCTCGCGGTTGATCTCCACGCCGTTGGCCCGCAGAGAGGTGATGGCGCGCTCAATGATCTTCTCCACCATCTGCGTGTTGCCGTTGGCCTCCTCCAGCTTGGCAGCTGTGGTCCAGATGTGCCGGTCAGTGGGGATGTTCTCACGGGCCTTATTCAGCACCTTGCGGGCGTTCTCATAGGTCTCCAGCCTGGCCAGGGCGAGCCAGAGCTGCACGGAGAGAAGAGCGGGAAGAAGGGGGATCCAACACCGTCCGCCCCACGGCACTGCCCCAAAATTCTAAGAGCTCTGCAGGGTCATCTGAACAGCCCAGGAACGTGACAGCAGCACTTGTCACCTGATCTGGTAACCGTTCAGTCATGCTTCTGACTTATTTAGTGACTCTCTGGTTAACATGAAAAGGTGACAGATTCTCGGTTGTGCGTTCCAGACACTGGTTAAGAAGTGTGCCAGACGCATTCCGGGAGCTGGGACAGAAGGTGACCAGGGTGTGGAGCTGCCTTCACAAGCTAAGTGGTGACATGGGTGTTTAGCTTCCTGGAGTTCTCACACCCCAGCTGTGGATTCTGCAATATTTCATCACCAACAACGTGTATGGGCTCTATTTATTTTTATACAAACAAATGAAGATTAATTTCATTTGGAGAATTTCACAATACCCTTTAGGATAATTAAAGACACACTGGCTATCATAAAAACAAGACTAAAAATCACTGAACAGAAGGTTGTGAACCAGAATGTTTCAAATGGAAGCCATCCAACTAGTGTTGAGGCCAAGAGCCAACCTCACGCTGGGCTGGCAGGAAGACACGTGGGCATCTGCTCTCCCCCTCTGCCTTCAGGTGCAAACTCGGGGCTGACTCAGGACTGGCTCCGAAAGGCAGAGCTGCACACAGAGCCCTGCAGCGGGCAGACGAGCTGAGCTCCTGCATTGCACTTCCGCCAGGGGCACTCTGAACAGCCGACGGCCCACTCTGCCTGGCGTCTGCGGGACAGGGCAGAATCCTGTGGGTCAGCACCCAGCAGATGCATGTGGTGGGGCAGTGGACGACAGCGGGGACTCACCTCCACGCTGGTGGGGCAGCACTCCACCGCCCGGCTCAGCATGATTCTGGCATCTTCAGGCTCTTCCAGCTCGACGGCCGCCTTCCACAGGCGAACTGAGTTGGGGACATGCTCCAGGGCTGGGAGAGGTCAAACCAGAAGCCAGGTCACAATGAGGGGCCTGAAGGCGGACGCCTCTGTCACCGAGGATGCTGCTGCCAGCAGGCGCGGGTGGCCTGGCCCCGGTGACAGGCAGGACTGCAGAGCTGCCTTTCTATGGGTCTTCTCAGGTCTGGACCCCAGCAGACGGGTGCATCCCTCTACCCCCATTTGCAGGTGAAAATCAATGTTAGGACACAGCAGTGCAGACAAGAAAGCACTCAGCATGCAGGACGGTGGCCAGGCTGAGTGAGAGGGAGCACGCAGAGAGCTCAGCAGATGGCAGGACCGACCATGGGGTCTGTGTTCACCCGGCCCCCAAGAAGGCGGGAGGCACAGGCCTGGCCAGCAGCACAGAGGGACATCAGGCAACGGGACAGGCTCCCGGAGAGGCTACGATGTCAGGCAGTCCGGAAACTTCCAAACTTTTCTCTCATTGGACGCAGTCTGCCCGAAAGCCCCAAATAAAGAAGCCTGCAGGCAGTGTGAGCAGAGGGGCGGGCAAGGCCCAGCGCCCAGTTGGCCCTGGCAGGGGTGACGGTGACACCTCTAGGACCACAGGCAGGCTACCAGAACACATCTGTGCATCTTCCAAAGGAGCCCTAGTTTCTACAAAGCCCGTGGGCTGACTGTGTGGGAACAGACGTAAGACTGATGCAGCAGAATCTGCAGACCCCCCCCGTTTCTCACACGCGACTAGGGCACAGACTGGGGCCATTGGCAGGACCTGGACGAAGCCAGGATGTGATGCCCTGTGCCTTCCTCACCAGCAGAAGCAGCGCCCCTCTGTGCATGAGATGGAGCTTCCCTCCTTTACAAGTCCTGTAAAAACGGGGGTGCCCCTGCCCCTCTCCTATGGCTGAATCAGACAGCAGCCCACTCAGGGGTCACAGCACACTGTGCCAGACCCAGGCTTACAGGCAGAAAGCAGCACGTACCCAAGAGGCACAAGGCAAGTGGGGGGGTGGGGAGATACCTCACAAACCCCAGGGGCCCACAGCCCAGGGATCGTGGGGACCTCCCGTCTATGATGAAACACTGGAAGTGCCCTTGGACTAGGGCTGAGTGCCAGGCCGCTGCTTCCACCCACAGGCCCACGATGCCCAGCCTGTGTGCCAGCCACGGTACTGCAAGGAGCCACAGAGCCCTCCAGATCTGTGAATAAAGTGAGTGTCCCAGACAGATACTGAGCACTTGGCCTGGGGACACAAAGTGACAGAGCAACCTCATTTGCCCACCACAGCTGGGCGCTATCAGATGGACCAAGACACAAGATGCGGCAGCAGATGGGACGCACAAAGGTCCACCCACACGGGCTCCTCCCACATGTGACCTGATGACACCCCGCCGAGCTGAGTCCCCGGGCCAACCTCGACCTATCCCACCTAGAGGGGCCTGGGACGGGTTTGCCCTGCTGCTTGCACCAGTGTCAGGAAACTTACTTCACAGCCAAACCCGGGCAGCAAAGGGCTTGGGCCCTGAGGGTCCCTGGCATTGCTGGTCTGTCACCCAGAACAATGGCTTGGCAAAAAAGCTACCTCCTCATTTGGGAGAGAAACCTAAAGCAACAGAACACAACCTTACTGGAGGCAGGAAGGTGGTGACAGACATCCTCCTGCAGTGGTGGCTCTCACAGCCACAACAGGCAGGTGCGGGAAGAAGCAGGGGTGCCGCCCTCTGGACAGCCTGCTTCCCACCCCCACACCTTGGAGCTCTGCTGCGACAGGTCTCATCCTGAGGGGGACGTGTCCACCAAAGCACACAGCCAGGGCTCCACCCCACAGCAAGCGGGGTGCCCCAGCTCTCTGCCTCCTGGTGTCACTGGAGCAGCCCTGGCTGGCGAGGTGATCCTGACGGCCATGGTGACAAGGGCTTGCTGGCGTGTATGGAGCAGGGAGACGGTGAGTGGAGCCCAGAGTATCCTCAGGCCTGGTTCAGTGCTCTCACCTCCCAGAGCTCAGGGCAATGGGTACAGCCCCAAACACAAGGCCACTGAGGGTGCAGGCCCTCCAGGGCCTTCAGAACAGTCCGGTCACCTGTCCAGGTAAGGACCTGACCTACCAGTAAGGCACAGCAGAGGTCACAGGCAGTGGGAGGAAGTCCCACCTCCAGCCAGGTGCCAGGCAGAGAAATGGGGAGACCAACCGACACACCTGTCCTGCTTGGGCCCCTTCCCATTCCCTCATGATAATGCACCTCGGGGGGCGAGAGCGTCACGCCAGGTGCGGACTGGCCGGCAGGGTCACTGACTTCACCCAGAGACACCACAATGCCCAGGACTCTGTGTACACTTCTTGGGAGAGAGCAGGGACCCCTCCACTGGGGGCCCGTAGGACTGGAGCTGAAGCCAAGCACCGCTGACCGGTCTGGCTCCTGCCAGGCGCCTCCCAGAGGCCAGCTACTATGCTGTGTTAAGGCCACCTGGAGAAGTGGTGGCAGCAGCCTCTCAGGGACAACCAGACAGGAAGAGCGGTCTGAGCGAGAAATGCCTGTGAGCAGAAGACGGGGCCCCAGTGACTGATGGTGAGGGCCGCTGCAGGCTGCCGCTCTGTATCGGCTAGAGTCTACCAGGTCCGACAATTAAGTTCGCAAACTTGCTGCAACGATGTTGCTCACCTTTTTTTGATATCAGACGGATTATTCATTGTGAATGTCTACAAACTGGACAAACAGTTACTCAAGTTTACTATTTGCAAGTGCTGAAAAGACTGCGTGAAAAGTTAAACGACCTGAACTTTTTGCCAACAATTCACAGCTCTTGCATCACAACAATGCACCAGCTCACGCAGCACTGTCTGTGAGGGAGTTTTTAGCCAGAAAACAAATAACTGTATTGGAACACCCTCCCTACTCACCTGATCTGGCCACCAATGACTTCTTTACCCGAAGAGAAAGGAAATATGGAAAGGAAGATATTTGGATGACATTCAGGACATCAAGGGTAATATGACAACTCTGACGGCCATTCTAGAAAAAGAATTCCTAAATCACTCAGGAGAGTGGACTAGGCACTGGTGTTGGTGCACAGCTTCCCAAGGGAGGACTTCAAAGGTGACCGTCATGATATTCAGCAATGAGGAATGGAGCACTTTTTCTAGGATGAGTTCGCGAACTTAACTGTGTGACCTTGTATGGTTTCGGGGTAAACAAGTCCACTTGCCCGTTAATTAGTAGGGTAACACAGTACCATACCCCTATTGGGGTGAGCTGGGTAGACAGGAAGCAGCCAATGGCCTGGCCTCCAGGGCACAATGCTCACAGGCCCACCTGCGCCTTGCAAATGAGATCACTGCAGCACAGAGGTCAAGCCTAACACCCAGCCTCCTCAGGTCTCAGACTAGCTGCCGAAGCTCCAGTTCTTCCAACGAAGGACTAGGAGACTGCTGCCCAACTGTGACCCAGAGCAGAGTCCACGTGCCAGAGACCTAGGGCTGGCCTGGTGTCCTGACTCACTGACGGAAGTAGCATCATCTTAGTTTTCAAAAATCAAGCAGTGGCTGTCAAGTGTTCACCAAGAGCAATACGGGGCAGCCGCCAGCTTTGTCTCAGGTTCCTGGAAATAGAATGCTGTTTTGGGAAACACGCTGAGGGGAGGTGGGCAGGCCAAAACTAGGACCGGGGCATATGGGCCAAGGCCAGCTGGGGATTCCACATTCTTGCCACCTTAGTGCAGCTTCTCTGCCTGAGAGAAAGAAGAGCCAGGAGGCCCGTTTCCCTCGAGGCTCAGGAAAAAACACTGGGCCCTCCACGGCAGGCCCATCCTCCTGCCGGCTGCCCTCCAAATCTGAAGCCAAGTGGAAATGAAGCCAGGCTATCTGGGGGAGAACAGGGAGCGGCCCCAGAGACGGCCGGCCATTCATCACGCTGTGGCAGGGGAATTCACGAAGCCTTCCCAAGTAAACAGTGCTAACTGCCCAGACTGCAATGTGTTTGTCATTAGACAACTATTTTCCTGGCTGAGACAGGTAAGAAGTTGATTCTATAAACCATGAATGGTGTGCTCTCTCTGCTCCTGGCCTCACTTTGAAAAGACAGGCACTGAACATTTAATGGATAGTGGGCTGATGTCCAGAAAGCAGGCCTAAGACAGGGCAAGACACCAGATGTACACACCAGGCGGGTCCACCCAGCCTCCCCCAAACACAGCAAAGAGTCAGACATTACGTGATCATACCTGTGCGGCCTGATGCCTCACACCCTAAAAAAAAGAGCTGGAACCTGCTCCCTGAAAGCTGCCCCCACACCGCAAAACACGTGTCTAGCCTACGCCACAAGCTCAGGCTTCCTTTAAAAGGCCCAACCCGCACATGTTCCGGACGAAGGCCTGAGCACCAGCTGTCACCCAACTCTGGTGAAGGGAGGGGAGCTGCTCCTTCGGTTGACTCGCAACAATGGGAAACCAGCCAAGTGCCCGCAGAGCTCCACCTTGGCAGTGACACCTGGATGGAGTCAGCTGCCCTGGTGTGCAAGCCGCTCAACGTGCCACGAGCCGATGGCACACACTGCCCACTTGCTGCCTTGCAGAGGTTCTAGGAGACGGGAAGGAGCTCACATGCGGCTCTGGCAGGACTTCAAACCAAGTGGCACCGGGCTCCTGTGACAGCAGATGACCAACGCCTACGAGGCTGGCGTGGTGCCGGCCGAGCTCGCCCTTCACATGCTCCATCCCCAGGGCCCAGAGGCGGGCTCTCACTGAGCTCTGCTCTCACCCTGTCCAGGAAAGCTGGGCCATACAGCAACTGGCAGCTCGCTCAAGGTCATGCAGCAGGAGAGGCGAGAGTGAGACCTGGGGCTGCTGGGATCCCCCATGAAGCCCCGGGGCAAACGTAGCCCAGCCAGAAACGGCCTGGATGCCACCGCCCGCTGAACCCCACCAAAAAGCTGGGTGAGGCTGTGGGAAGCTGTACGCTGAGAGCACGGGTACCGCGGGCCAGGCAGCACCCAGGTCACATGGAGCAGGACCCGGGGCACCAGCTCCTACTGGGCTCCAGAGCTGCTCACCTTTCCGGAGAACCCGCTTCTTGGCGCGGATGTCCGTTTCCAGCTCTGCCGCTCTGATGTAAATCCTGACAGACTGTGGGAGGTGACGTACAGCTTGGGCCACCACGGCCTTGGCTGTGTCCCCAGGCTGCAACCTGGCTGCTTCGAGCCAGACGTCTTCACTCTGTGTGGTAAACAGAAAGGACAGTAAGTACACGCGGAGGCTGGGAGCTGCAAGGGAGCAGTGGGCACCCTGAGGGCACACTCAGGCTTTGGCACAGGAGGGGCTGGCTCATCAGACCCACAGGGCCCCCGGTTACAAGCAAACAGCCCAGTGCTTAGTCTCTAACTGGCTGCACCAGAGACCCCCTCATCCCGCCAGTGCCTGGGACTGCGGCCACAGCACGTGTACTGGCGTGGAGCACACAGATGACGACGTGAGCTAAGAGCACAGCTTGCCCTGAGGGGTCAGAAGCCAGCCCACAGGCAAGGGCTACACAGATAGCAGGCGGCCAAGTGCGTGCCCGGGGCTCTCGTTGGTGCCTCCTGTCCTGGGGTGAGTCTGCACAGGGCACCTCCCACTGTCCAACATACCCCGTCTGGTCACCTAGAGGGCTTCACCGTTCTTTTTAAAACTGGTCTCATCACCCCACCTCCAAAAAAAGTGCTGGAATATTCTCCTAGGGATTAGCATTACCTTCAGGGCTTTTATATGGGGCGGGGCAGGAGAGCTGTCCAGTTGAGTTTAGGTTATGCTGCCATTAAACTGATGGTGAACAGGCCTTCACTCCCAGCGAAGGTGAACAGGGGAGAGCCTCTCCCACGTTTCACTGCTCCCCATGCCGGCACTACTGTCTGTAGCATCGACACCAAAAGGCAGCTTTCCTCTACCTCCAGTTGACCCCCCAGGTGTCCCGCCTGGGACAGACACCAAAGCCCTGCGGGGAGGCCTCGTGCCATCTGCCAGGACAATGCCCACAGCAGCCTTACCTTGGGGCACATCTCGGTCCCCTTCATAATGAGGTTCCGAGCGACTTGCAGCTTCCCAGTAACCTCTTCCAGGCGGGCTGACGCGATCCAGGCTGGCGGGTGATGAGGGTTTGTCTCCCGAACAGACTTGAGGAGCAGCCGCGCCTTCTTGATGTCACTACAAGGGAGGGACGGTGCACAGGGTCAGGCCAGCGGCTGAGGGTGTGGCCAAGCCCAGGAGGAAGGCGCCACGGCACAGACCCACGCACGAGCTGTCAAGTCCCAAAAGAGGAGTGACTGAACGCTGCAGTCAGCACAGCACCCACACAAACAGGCGCTGAGCACCGAGTCCAAGGTCAGACACATGGGCCGCGATCAGCAATTTTCTGGCTCCGCACACGCACAGACTGGGAATGCCCTTTGTGACACATTTAATGTCCAAATGGATGGGTGCAGGTACATTTTAAAGGGAAATCAATCTGCTCCACACCTGGGGCAGTTTTCAGTGAGCAGAGGACTTTACATATTTCTTACAACAGCCATATCCTGTTTTGGCTGCATATTCTTCAAAGAAAATCCAGACCTTTCTAGGCCACCCGAGTCCCACCCGACCCACCAGCTCCACAGAACACTCACTTGATGTCCCCTCCGTGGGTCGGGATCATGGAATTTAAATCTGTCAGGTAGCCTTTGGGGTCGACCACAGTCTGCCCACTCACCGAGTCAGACACCTGTAAGACAGGTAAGTCAAGCTGGTAAGATGGGGCCAGGAACGCCCGACACCAAGTGCTTAGAGGGTCCCTAGAACCCCTTCCCACAGTCCTGACTGCCCGTGGATCCAGAAATGCTAAAGGAGAAAACAATCTACTCAAACAACAGTTTGTGAGGACAATAAACAAATTTCACCTATCTGGAACAAAGATTTACACAAAAAAATTAAACGATAAAAGTCCCACTGAAAAAACTTAACTGAACGTTAAAAAAAGATCTACTTAAGAAGGAGTGAAGGCGGCCAGATGGCTCAGTTGGTTAGAGCACAAGCTCTGAACGACACAGTTGCCGGCTGAATTCCCACATGGGCCAGTGAGCTGTGACTTCCACAACTAGATTGAAGGACAATGACTTGGAGCTGATGGGCCCTGGAGAAACACACTGTTCCCCAATATTCCCCAATAATAATTTATAAAAAATAAAAATAAATAAAAAAAAGAATGAGTGAAACCTGGAAAACAAAGTAAATGACCATTCCAACTAATTATTTTTAAATTTGCATATAGTAGTTCATTATATCATTCTCTCCAGTTTCAAGTCTTAAAATTATCATGATAAACAACAACAAAACCCAAGTGAAAAATGGGCCAAAGGTTCTAGCTAAAGCTGCAAGACAAGAAAAGGATGGAAGGGACACAGACTGGGAAGGAAGAAATAAACTGTCTTCACAGGTGACTTGATAGTCTATGTGGAAAATGCAAAAGAATAAAAAAAAACAATCCCGGAACTAATGAGCAATTTCAACAAGGCTCAGGATACAAGGTGAGACACAAGTTAATCACTTTCCTAAATCCAGCAATGAACAATGGAATCTGAAATTAAAAACACAGCATCACTTGTACTAGCACCCCCAAATGTGAAATGCTCAAGTGTACGTAATCTAACGAATACAAGACCTATATGAAGAAAACTATAAAACCGATGAACAAAACCAAAAGAGCACTAAAGATGGAGAGACAGCCCATGTTCACAGAGAGGAAGAATCAGCATTGTCAAGATGTCCGTTCTTCCCAACCCGATCTGAAGATTCAAGGCAATGCCGTCAGACCCCAGCCCGTCACTGTGCGGACCTGGACAGACGGACTCTGACCGTCACACGGAGAGCAGGCAGAAGACCCAGCACGGCTGACACTACTGAAAGGCAGGAGCCAGTCGGAGGACCGACGCCCCGGGCTTCAGGCTCAGTCTGAAGCTGCAGTAACCGAGACACCGCGGTGCTGGTGAAAGAACAGGCAAAGACTGACATTTATGACAGACGGTAACCAGACGGGAGTCAGGAGGGCCTGTGGGAGGAGCTCTCACACCCTGTTGGTCAGAACCGGCAGGAAGAACTCCCTGTTTACAACAGAGCTCCAGGGTTCTACCAGCCCCGCCCTCCACTTCTCTTCCCCCCTATAAAAAGGCCTTCCTGCTTCTTCCTGCGGAGGTCTGCACATGTGGCACACACCAGATTGCAATCCTTTCTCCTGAGTTAAGTCCCTTTGGTGATGGAAGACAGGGAGGAAGCTTAAATGCACATGACTAAGCGAGAGAAGCCAATCTGAAAGGGCCTCATACTGTGTGATTCCAACTACATGACCTGGGAAAGACAAAACCAAGGAGACAGTGCAAGATGAGTGGGTTCCAGGGGGTGGGGAAGGGAGGGATGGACAGGGAAGCACAGGGGACTCTCAGGGCAGAACTACTCTGTGTGCGACACTAAACACACAGACTGTATAACTCCAAGGGTGAAACCTGGTGCAAACTATGGGTCTGGAGGATGACGTGTAAACACAGCATCAGTGTGACATATGTCCCACCTGCAGGGGATGGTGATAATGGAGACTGTGCGTGTGTGGGAACAGAGGGCACATGGGAACTCCCTGTACCTTCTTCTCAGTTTTGCTGTGAATCTAAAACTGCTTTTAAAATGTCCTAAAAGATAAGGAACAAAGTACTTGAATAGACATATCTCCGTGAAGACATACAACTGGCCAATAAGTCCATGAAAAGAGGCTCACCGTCACTGATCAGAAATGCAATAAAAAACACTGATACCACTTCACGTCCATTACGAGGGTTGTTATTTAAAAAAGTTTTTAAATACCAAATGTTGGCGAGGGTGTGCCAAGATAGAAATCTTTGTGCAGCTTGTCTGCTGGAAACGTAAATGATGCAGCTGCTGTGGAAAACAGTATGGGGCCCCTCAAAAACGGAAACACAGAATTCCCACGTGACCCAGCAATTCCGCTTCTTGGTGCGTACCCAAAAGAACTGGGAGCAGGGACCTGACTAGCTATGAGTGCACCCAGGCTCACAGCAGGATGCTGACAGCACCTGAAGGGTGAAGCAAACCCAGTGCCCAGTGATGGATCAACAGGGACTCAAAACGTGGTCCATACATGCATTAGAAAGGAGGACATCCCGACACAGGCTACAGCATGGATGACCCTGGGGACAGGATGCCAAGTGCAACATGCTAGTCACTGAAGGACAAACCCTGGGCGACTCCACTCACAGGAGGTCCCGAGGAACTCAATTCGCAGACAAAGAATGCAAGTTACCAGGTGCCAGTGGACGGGAAATGGGGGGCTGGTGTTTAGTGGACACAGCATGTCAGTCTGGGAAATGAGAAAGTTCGGGAGGTGACAGCGGTGACGGCTGCACAACGTGCTGAGTGTCACCGAACCGGACATTTGAAAATGGCTAAAACAGTAAGTTTTAGCTTCCATATTTTTCACCCCCCAAAATTACCGTGATAAAGTTTTTCTTAAAGAAAATATTTGTATATTCCACACACAAGTCTGAAAAAGAAACAACAAACTAGAGAAGAAATACACGGAGCGTAACAGAAACGATCACTGTGTTAGCACAAGCTTAAGAGGGAAGTGTGCAGACGTCAACACAAGGGCCAGGGACTAGCACACAGGAAAGACGCCCAACTTCACCTCTGATAATGCACAGCAAATGGAGGCTTGTTGAAGGGGAGGCTGTCCTCCCCGGCTGGCTAAGACGCACCACGACCGGCGCTGCCAACGTGCTCACACAGGCATGTGCTGCCGAGTGGGAAATGCCATGTGTTTGAGAGACAGTTTGGTATTTAGTGAAAACAGGCCGATCTGACAATTCCACTGAAAAGATACCATAAAAACGTTTACGTAAATGTGCAAAGATGGAAGCACACATTCATCAAAACATGGTTTGTGATGTCAAAAAAGACAGAAATAACCCCAAACGTCTATCAGTCAGAGACTAAATCATGACAATGAACTACTCTCCAATATAAAGTAGGTACATGTCTAGCGCCATGAAAACATGTGGTTTTTAAAGTCTGTACGCTACTAGTTTTCATAAAACATTTGCTTACCATAAAAAGTATAGCAAAATCAATTAAAATGTAAGTTTTAATTACATTTTAAATTAAAAATATAGCAAGATCAATTAAAATGTAAGTTTCCAGTGTACCAAAGTGTAATGGTTGAAGAGCTCCCTGTACCATTTTCTCCACATCTAAGTAAGTGTGAGATTTTTCCTTAAAAACTGTACCTGGAAGCCCCAGTGCACACCCCCACTTTGCTCCCTGGTGGTGTGCATGTGCAGCCCTGGGCATTTCCTGGGGTTGTGCAAACACATCGCGTGTGGCTGTGCTTTTCTCCAACATAGATGGAAACATACACATTCTACTCTGCCACCGGCTTTTGTGTGCACCATGACTCTTTTCCCCAGTCTGCTGGTTCTTCTAGTTCATAGTGCTTTCCACGTGCAAGTTTTAAATTCGTACGTAATCAAATGTGACAGTGCTTTCCTTCCCCGTTTCTGATGTGCATGCCATAATGAGAAAGGGTTGTGCACTCCCAAGAGTCCCCCAAATGGATTGTGTCCCCCTCAGGGCCACCACATTTCCTAGGGTGCAGCAAGAAAATACATGCATCTGAGTTTTAGGGGAAGAGGAATGGACAGTAAGGCTCATGGCCACTGAGCACGTGGCTGGAGTGCCTGTGTTCGGTCAGCCTGCCAACAGCCCTTCGTCACCTGTGCCAGCTCCTAGGCCCCCGGGACAGAGCAGGGTGTCACGCCAGGGCTGGCCCTTTGCTGTGGGCCCCAAGCACCACACCTGTGCTTGTCTGGTAGCTGTATGCACCGGCCAGCCTGAATGCAGAAGAATCCTGCCCCTGTCTGTAAGAGGACAGGGAACTGTACAGTCACAGCTCTGCTTATCTTGTGACAAAGCACTTCAAAAGATGAACCTTACAAACATACATTAGTTTGTAATCAGAAAGCAAAACACTTTAAACATGATCTGTAGGAAATGACACAAACGCCCACCTGGCTCAGCCTCATGTCCATCAAAGTGTTCCTCGCTTGGCCAATCTTCCTCATGTCCAGCTCACCGGTGCCAGGGGTCATCAGCCCTGGTGTCATGCCACCTGGGTATGGAGTGTTCAGTCCACCTGGGTACGGTGTGTTCAGACCTCCAAATTGCTGGGGAGAGAAAGGGGAAGCTGCTCGCTCATTCCCTCCCACGGAGGAGCCTCTGCCTGCAGCCTGTTGCAGGCTGTGGATGCAGCTTTGCACACAGCGGCAGCCAGCACCAATGGGGCTGCCACCCAGCGCCCCACAGCAGCACTGACCCAGGACCACCCAGCCCCCCCACTGCCCATCTGACCACTCTTGCATGCTCACAGTTTGTCGAGGGTCCACTGAAGTATGGCTCTCTCCGCTCTGTAAGTGTTTGGCGAAGAAGCTGTCAGGGACGGGGGTCAGCTTCTCGTAGCGCGGGTTCCGCTGGCGCTTGTTCCTGGCATCGCCGACCTCAGGGATGCTCAGCCACTCTTCTTCTGTGACTTCTGCCAACTTCCTCTGCGAACACCCGGTCCAGAAATATTCATTCTCTGGCAGCACTTCACGCGCACAAAAACAGCTATGCTCTCCCTGCCCCCCAGCCCCCAAGCCCCCACCAAGCCTTAGAAAGGACTCCCATGCGGAAATCGTCTACTCATTTAGGAAAATGAGCCCGCTGCTCTGCTCTACTTCACGCAAATGGAAACTGCTCTGTCAAAGCCCAGAGGACACAGTTAGAAAACCTCACGTATAAACGAGCTGAAGTTACAAAGACAACAAGCTGCTCTGTCCTGCCTGTTTCAGTGGGGAGGAGAGGCTTCTGCACACATCCCATATAATTAAACACACTAAAGCAGGGGCCTTCTCCGACCATCCGCATGAAATACAGAGCGAAGCTAGTACAGCCTCATCAGGTCTACCCCAGAGCAGTCCGTACTCTGACGGGCAGGTGAAGGGCATTACAAACAGCATGCCGCCCTCTGCTTACCTTGAGATCTGAGAACTGCTGTTGGATTTTGGGGCGTTCCATTCGGTATTTCTCAATTTCTTCTTTCTCCCTTTGCTCCCTAGGAAGTAAAAGGTATGCATACATTAGAAACGCTGGATGACCATTCTGAAACAGTCGCTTTAATTAAATCACCAAAAGGAATAATTCCACACACCCAACAGCTAGTCAGGTCTGTTTCAACATAACAAGGGACACATCCATGAACATTATAACTCAATTACCCACCAAATGAAAACATGCAGAAATTCACCAAAACAAAAACTAGCTGTCTTACTCTGACACAAACACTTGAATTTGAACATGAGTATATCTGCTGCTTTAAAATTCTACAAAGTTCCAAAGGTAGAGCCATCCTCTGAATACCCAGTTGCTCATCCAACTCTGACTTGTAGTTCCTTCCCTCTCTTCTAAGTAAACGAACAGTAAGCCCTTTGCCAGCGTCACTGCTCCACCTGCCAGAACCAACGGTCTGTATCATCATCCACGTAAGTGAGCTTCAGGGACGGAAAGTTACTGCGTTACTGGACGTGGGCTAGACACCCAGAGGAAATCTGCAGATTATATTTGAACATAAAGAAAAACGGGAAACATGACCCAAGTAGCCAATACTTGCTAAGACTGAAATTCTCATTTTCCTCCACAAGGTAAAAGGAAAACACCTGGAGGTAGGAATTTGAATGCATGGGACAAATGAATTCCTTGGAAAAGATAACACCTCTCCAGGAGCTGGAGTCAGAGTTGGAGTCAGTCCCCACAGCCCGAGGCAAAGAGCACACATTGTCGCACCTGTCAGGTTTTCTGGGCAAAGACACTCCCCCTGACCCTGATCAGGCCTCAGGAACTAATGTCCATTCCCCAGGCATCCTGAGAGCAGAACAAGTTCAAGGATGCCCTGAGGACACAGGCACCATTCTTTCCTAATTCAGGCTCTTCTACAAAAGGACCTCTTCAAAAAGCCAATGTCACACAAAGGTTAACAAGGTAGAGGGAGGGGACGACATAGGAGCATGCTGTGAGGAATGACCCCGAGTGTATCCTGGTCTGGAAAAAAAGCAGCGCTACAATGTTCTGGGGACAAGCAGGAAAGGGGGCACGGACTGCCTATCAGGTAACAAAGAATCAGGGTTCGTGTATCTCTGTGTGACAAAGGTGCTTCCTACGCGTGCGAGACGGACAGCTCAGTGTGGAGAGCGAAGTGACCCTGACGCGACCCAGCGAAGACTACCTGGGGGTGTGGGAGAAGCAGATGTGCGATGGGAACAAGAGCTGAGACTACGTGGGGGCACATGTGCGGCTCTATTCTTCCTCTTTGTTTACCTGTGAAACGTTTGCACCAGGAAGTTTTTAAAAACCAGCCACTTTTCTAAAACCACTTAATACGACGACTTTCTATATGTATCACGTCATTTTAGTTTTTTTTAAATGAGTGAATTCCAGAGGTGGGAGTCAAATTGTCTCTCACATGCAAAACCATGACATTAGTTACTATGTTCACGCACATGGATTTAATAACGAGCTTTACAAACATCGCTGATGACCTGTATTTCAGTCTTCTAAAATCATCCTGAAAACATTAAAAAATTCTACACTTATTATGAGAAGTTATAAGATCACATGGAGAAGGAGGAAAACGAGCCATAATGTCAACTGTCACTTTCCTGGCTTATGAATAAATGTTGTCCTCTGCCCTGTACATGATGTCATTATCCTAATATCCTACAATGAGAATGTATTCTCATTCTTTTAATAAAAAGATATAAAGAACTCGCACAGAATATCATTTACTATGGTTTGCAAATCGCATGTTTGCTTTGCATAAATCTCCCAGAACCAGGACAGGGAACTCAAAAAGTTGTCCTATCAACTGCAACAGGTTCTCCAGACCAAAGCTCAGTGCAAGCCACCCCGAGGGCTCCAGAGAAAACACAAGGGTCTCACTGAGGAGCACCAAGCACGCGCATTTTCTCCCTCGGCTGGCCTGAGCCTCACTCCGTCCAGGCTCACAGCAGTCCGTCCAGCCTGACTCCATTGGTCGTGTCCCAACACAGAATGTGTGCAATGAGTTTTTCAAGCCACAACCACCTGCCCATGAGAATTTAATGTCCGTCTACCATCTTTAGTGAACTTCCAAATTACTTAACATACATTAGTCAGCATCACTACACCCATTTCAAAGATAGTAACCCTAACATGTTGTCAGAATAGTCCCCCAAATTTTGTGGGTTACTGGAAAGCCAGACATGGGGTTCTTAAGCTCTCCACTCCAGTGCCCAGGCCTTAAGGCTACTGTCCGACAGCCCAGCTTTCATCTAAGCGCAGCCACCAGGCCAAGACCCAGGGGCTCAAAGCTGAACAGACACACGCATGGTTCTTGCAACTTTTTTCCAAGTCTCACATAAGTCAAACAACACTTTCATTCAGAGTCGGACAGAGATAGTGAAGAGCAGGAACTAGTTTTACCTTCTTTCTTTTCTTCTTTCATCCATCCTTTTGTCCAGAGCTGCATAAATAGCATCTGCTTCCTCGTCATCTTTTTCGTAGGGCCCACTTGAGAAGAGGCTCCCAGCATAGCCGTTAAACTGAGAACCAGACAATGTATTTGGAGGATCAGCTTCTCTCCCAACTTAATCCCCACCAGCAGAAACAGAGAACACTTCCAGTTGCAAAATGCTTGCTAAATATTTTTCAATCAGATAATCCCAAACCAGTAACAAAATAACTAACCAGTACTCTTCAAAAGTGTCAGGAGGAACTATCCTGACTGGAGGAGCCCACGGAAACACAACTACATGCAACATGGAAGCCGGGGCTAGGCCTGGGGCCTGACGGAGGCTACAGATGGAAAAACCGGTGGAGTTCAAATAATACACTAGACTAATTAAGAGTGCTGTGTTACTTTCCTGTCTCAGTAATTGTATCAAGGCCATGTAAGATGGGGAGACATTTGTGAAGGGTATGCAGAAATTCTCCACGCTATTTTTGCAAATTCCCTGTACATTTAAAATTATTTCAGAACTAAAGTATTAAAATCTTTTCCTCTGAGAAAAATGCCATCTGTTAGAACACATCTGAAGAAAACTTCAATTGACCAAACACTAATTAACTAAGAGAGTAAGCACTAAAGCACAGGAAAGCAAATATTATCACCAATTCCATTTCAAATTTTCATTGGCCAGGATAAAATGCCAATGCAGTGGTTCTCAGTAAACGTCTTCTGAAGAGAAAACAAAAGTGTACGTGTCTGTGTACTCTTCCTACTCCCCTCTCACACTCTGCTAAGGATACACCCTGAGGAGCTGAAACAGGAAATGGACCAGCCAAGCCAAGCCGCTCGCGCGGTAAGAAGCTGGTGGGCCTTCTGCAGGCGGCGGGGGCCCAGCACAACTCACCTCGTCATAGTTGGTGTCATTCAGATCCTCGTCGTCATCGTCCGCAGCCTGGCTTTTCTTCATCTGGTCCCCTACGGTCCTCTTGCCTGGAGGTGCGTGGCGGTCATCCACGGGATCATTGGCATCCCGGGCGGGCCCAATGTCTGAGCGGGTGGTGAAGCCAGTGGCGCTGCAAGAGACCCCGAGATACTCCTTGATCTGGGTGACCCTGTTCCTGTGTTCTTCCCTCCACTGCTGTCACGTAACACCTCTGGGAAATCTCCAAAGGTCCTGGTGGCAGTGAGTTACGCGTGGCCATGCTCTCAAACACTCCTGGTCTGCTCTCTTGAAACAGGAAACCTCCTGCCTACCCCAAGGGGTCACTAAGGCCATCTTGCCCCCATATTCTCCTTGAGACTTGCCAGGGCATCAGCACTCCCCCGAAGCCCCAGTTTCCCATTTCCAACAGCCTCCCCATCCAAGCAGGCCCTCACACCCAACCTGACCCAGTCAGAGTTCCTCTTCTGTGCCTGCCCTGCAGCTACTTGGGGTTGTCTCCACTGATGACAGCAGTGCTGCCCAGGGCACCAAGGCAGACACGTGGCTTGCCTCCCTCGCCCTCCCACCTGCCACGGAGCTGTACTGTCTTCCTCCAAATCCCTGGTCCCAGGCCTCGGGAACCAAGCTGGCCTCCCTGCCCCGAGTCTCCCTCTGCTTGAGTGCAGGCCTGAGGCACCGCCTCTGCAATGCCCACAGGAGCTCTGCTCCCTGCACATCCCAGCCCCACGGACTCCCTGCTATTCCCTCACCTTCCTCCATGCCTTATCTTTTTTCCTAACTGTGCGACACACAAAACATCAGTTTCTCCTATGACCTGTCACATCTCTACATCCCTAAATCCAGCTTTCCTTCTAAACTTAGCTTAAATGCTGGCACCCCATCGAGCATTCCCTGATCACTGGAACCCCAATTCTAAATCTGTTCCTCTGTATGTACTTATTTATGCATATACCTCACCTTGCCTAGTCGAGTGAAGGTCCCCTGAAGATGGTGCCACCATCTGACACTTATGTGTCCGCCACAGATTCTAACATACGGTACCATCCTCGACAAAAGACACCCAGTAGTCTTCCTAATCAGATGAATAACCAAATAGGATAAAAATGACTGCTCATTTACTCAACAATTTACGGTAGCAGTCTGTGTGACAGGCAGGGAGGACTGTCACAAGCCTCAAAGATGCCATCCCTGCGCCCGGGAGTTGAGAGTTGGAACAAACAGTATACGACCAACGACTCTACAGGGAAAGACTGTGACACTATGAGCGGCCACCGAGGAGTGGCGCCGGGATGACCGGGAACTGCGGAGGCGGGACGCGGGTGGGCGCGCGGGCCTGGCCGGGGGGAGCTGCTGCGTTCCCACGGCAGCCACGTCGGGAGCTCGCTACTCCTACCGCCGATCTGCACACGGTGCCGCTGCCCGTCCTAGGCCCCAGACGGGCTCACGGCCAAGGCGCCGCTAAGGCGGCCGCAGCGCTCCCAGGCAACTGGCGGGACTCGCTCGGGTCCAGCCTGACCCCAAAGAACTATCTTCCTACGCGGCTTAAACCAACCCGCCCGTATCTCCTCTCGTCTTCCCCGTCGCCGGCGGGGGGTTGGGACGGCCTTGCTCCAGGCCCGACCGGCCCTCTGCCCCTTCCCCAAGGGCGCGCCGGCCGGGGCCCGGGGCCCGGGGCCCGGGGCCGGCGCCGCCCGCTCACGCCCCTCAAGCACGGCCCGCCCCGGGGCTCACCCTCGGCCCAGGCCCGGCACGTAGCCGAGCGGCGCGGGCATGCCCAGGAACGGCTTCTTCTTCTTGTTCATGGCGCAGGTGACGACAAGGGCCGGGAAGGGAAGGGCCGGAGACCGCGGCGGGAGGCAAAACACCACAGACGTCCGAGGTTTCGCTGCAGGAAGAGGTCGCGCGCTCGCGTCACCCGCGCCCCGGAAGCAGAGCGCCAGGTCGGCACGAAGCCCCGGCCACCCCGGATTCTACGGGCGGAAGTTCCGGAAACGCGGCTGGGCGACTTCCGGCCGCGGCTGCGGGACGGAGAGGCGGCAGGTGCGTGGGCGAGAGCGCCCCCTTGTGGCGAGGAGGGCCGGAGGGCAGCCCCGCCAGAGGTCCAGGGGCGACACCTTTCTGGACAAACCTCCAGGGACCTGAAAACTGAGCCTGGGCACCCTTGCTTACTGCGTGTTCTCGATGCATTCCACGGAGACCTGCAGTACCAATAGGACCCGTGGGTCCCCTCCGTCTCTAAGCCAGCACAGCTGCCAGTGAGCCCTAGGACTGAGCCGTAGCTACCCACCCTGCCCTTCAGAGTAGCCTTGGCCCGGGGCAGGCCATAACACATCCGAGTGGAGCTGCACACCTATCCAGCTGTGTAGAGCTTGTGCGGGGTGTATGTGTCACGACTGTGAGCACACCTGTTTGTGTGTGCTCCTGTGTACACACTGCTTGCTGCCTTGGCTCTCAGGACTCGGATTCCTGAGCTCCAATTCCAGCACAGGTCCCCACTCACAGTCCCGCAATACCCTGAAGGTTCAAGTGAGGGCAAGAGCCCACCCCTGTTGAGCTAATTAACGGAAATAAATCAATGCAGCGGGTATGTCGGCAGAGTCAGTATGTGGGCGTGGGCGATCACAAAATTTGGGTGAATTCCATGCCGATCTCTGCTTGTGGGTGTCGTGGGCATGCCTGACTGTACTCTGCATACATTTCTGGGTGGCCACGTGCACCTTTGCACACTCCGCTGTGGGACATCCTCTCGCCCCCACATATACCGGGCAGAGCACTCAGGCTCCTGGCAGCGCAGGCAAAACTCAGGTCCCAAGTCTGGCCTTGTGCTCGACCAGACCGCCCCAGCCCACCCTAGCTCTTCTCACCGGCGTCCTGCAGCAAACACATCCCTCCTGCCTGCTGCAGCCTCCTTGGGGCTGCTCCTCCCTGTCCCCAGCCAAGCTCCTCTCAGAGCCACATCTTGGGCACTGAATCCGATTCTGGGGCTACAGAAGGAAAGGGAGAGACCCTGGCTGTCCTCCTAGAGTTAAGTGTGATGGGGTAAGAGAGAGTCAAACTGACTTCTCTGGGGAAGCAAGTGCCCATTTGAGGGAGAGACCTCTGGAGAGATCTGGAGAATGCGAATTAAAGGAGAAAATTGAGGTAGAAAAATGGAGGGAAGTGGTTTGTTTGAAGGGATGGGTCTGGTCTTTGACCTGGGCCCCAGGGGGCAGAAGGTCCCAGGATGGGTAGGACGCCCCCCACGACAGACACACACACACACACACACACACACACACACACACACACACACACACACAGAATGTGTCCTTACTTCCCTGCTTCACAGGCCCCTGCAGACGCCTGGACCCCTAAAGGTGCCCAGTCACTCGTCCTTGGAGCCTTGCCCAGGTGCGCAGGGACGCCCCTTGCCCTGGCAGACACTCTTTGCATACGCAGACCCGCGCGCCGCCGACACACCTCGGAGCTCCCGGAGCGCGCCCAGCTCTCAGGGCTCAGCGGCAGGTGCCTCGCCGCGCAGACTCGCCGGGCGCGGGGACCGGCTCCGGCGCGGGGCCGGCTGGGACGGGGCGGTGGCGCGCGTTCCCCGCCGGCCACACGGGCCGCCCTGCGCCCGGCGAGGGGCGTGTGCACGGGCACGGGCCCCGCGGGCCCCATGTTCACGGAGCTGAGGACCAAGCTGAGCCCCCCGCGAGGCCGCGCCGGGGCTGTGCGCGCCGGCTTCGGGGAGCGCCGGGATGTGGACGGTGAGCCGGGCTGAATCCGGGCGCAGGGATATCGTGGGCTGGGGGCTTGGGAACCGAGAGGGACGGGGGCGGGACCTGGAGGACTTGAGCTGCGGCAGTGGACAGAGAAGGGGGCGCGTCCTGACGGATCTGGGGTCCCTTGTGTCTTTGTGCTGCGCTGGGGGCGAGGTGGGGCGGCCTCAGGCCTTGGGGATCAGCGCACCCTTGGCTTGGGGGAGGTGACCGGCCGGGGCTTCTGTCCCCAAGCTCGCACCACCGTGCGGTCACCTTTTTTTTCCGCGCGCGGAGAAAACCCTCCCAGCCTTTGCGTTGGAGCGAAGAAGGGGCCGGGGCCACAGCCGTGATCGTGCGCCCCCACCCCATTTTCTACGGGAATTACGACGTTGGGGCTGAGAGGGAGGGAGGGAAGGACGGACGTACCCACAGAGATCCCTCCCCCCAGCGCGGGCAGGAAATGGGCGGGTCCCGTTGACCCGGGACAGGTGCGACGCCCACGGAGGTGTCGGACTGGTTTACCCAGGCCTGGCCCTGGCGAGGCGAGGCCATGCGACCCCAGGGCCTGTTCCCTGAAAGGTCTCGGCTTTAATTCTTTTCCCACGGTACCAGAAGCCACCTCGAGGCGGCGGCCACACTCTCAGTCTGACCCTAGACCTCAAATTTAGAGTCACCTGTGGTTTTCTGATAGTGGAAAGTTGCAGGAATGCGGTGGAAGGAGGGGAGCAAGATGGGAATTTCCCCCATTACTGAGATCTGGGCACAGGGCCAAATCCTGCCCTAGGGGTGGGGGGCTGTGTCCGTGGGAGGGAAGGTCTCCCTGCTGAGTCAGGACCTGGATGCTGTAAAGATGCACATCACACAGAACCTTCGTCCATCCGTTCATTCATCACAATGCTTCTGGGCACCTCCTTTGCACCAGGACCTGTGCAAGGTCTCGGGAGGGGCAGTGAACAGGCGACTGCTCCTCCCCCACTCAGGTCAGCAGCCAGCCCAGAAATGATGAGAAAACCAAAGTGTTGACGAGTGTAATGAAGTTGGTATGGGAAGAGAGCGCCAGGTGTCACTAGGGGTCCCTGAGCACGTGGCTGCAGCCTGTGGGCCTGTGCTGAGCAGTCCATGGCGGCTGCAGAGCCACCATGCACAGCCGTCACCCTGGGTTGGCAACCCTGTGGTAGGTGGGGGAGCAGGAATCCCGGTGCTGGCTTGCCCAGAGTTTAGGCTTCTTGTCCATGAGTCACAACCAGTGAGCACAGCTGGGCAGGGCCAAACCTCACGTGGCCAGGATGGCTGCAGAGATGGCACAGTCTGTGGCAAAAGGCCTGCAGTGCACCCAGGGGGTCTCCTCACCATACGGGCCTCCCAGTACACCGGTCCAGTGTTTCCTCGTAGGTAGGGCCTGTGTGTGCACCCTGGTTCGGTGTGGCATGTGCCAGCCCAAGGCAAGAGTGAGCTGAGGGCTGTCCCAGGAGAGCCCTACCTCTGACTGTAAGTCTTAGGCTCCCCCGTGGGCGTCTGCTCTCAGAATCCATTTGGCTCCCCAGAACGTGTACTGTGGACTTGGAGGGTACAGGCGTTCCAGTTCTTCAGCTTTGGGCTGGGTGGGGCCCTCAAGACAGCTCTCGACACTTCCTTCTGCATTTGGGAAAGTGGCTCCTTCCTCAGTGGAGGGGAGGTGGGCTGAGGGACGAGGGGAGCCTCTGGCTGGGCCCCTGACCACTCTGACCAGGCACCCCTCCTCCACAGCCACTGCCCACTTCAGCTTCTGCCGGACCCTCCTGGAGCACACGGTGTCCACCGAGAGCATCCCCTGCCACCTGCCTAGGACACCAGGCACCAGCCTCACGTGGCATGATTCACGAAGTCAGAGGGCAGCAGGTGGCCGGCCAGTCAAGCTCCTGCAGCAGCCTGGCACAGAGACCCCCCAGGTACCCAGCCACCGTACCCGTCTCAGCCCCTGCCCTCCCCACCACCTCGTTCTATCTGCTGCCCCTCTCCCTTACAGGGCTGGCTGTACTCTGACCACTGTGGCCTGTACCACACGAGTCCCTCATTGGGTGGACTGACGAGGCCTGTGGTCCTGTGGAGTCAGCAGGACGTCTGCAAGTGGCTCAAGAAGCACTGTCCCCACAACTACCTCGTCTACGTGGAGGCCTTCTCCCAGCACGCCATTACCGGTGCTGTGGGGCTGGGGGCTATGGGGCTGGGGGCACAGGGATCCCAGGAGAGCTTGTCCTTTCTCCTCTTCCTACCCTCTCCTGTTTCCTCCTGAGTCAGCCTCTCCTCCGGTCTTTGTCTCTGCGGAACCTGCCACTGTGTCTCCCAGCCTCTCTGTGTCTTCATATGGCTTTCCTCTGCCTCTCCCTGCCTGCCTCTCCGCATCGGTGTGTCTGTCTCCCTGCCCATTTCCTCTCTCTCCTCCTCCCTTTCCCCCATCCCCCTCCTGCCCCCCCCCCCCCGTCTCTCTGCATCTATGTGTCTCTGCGTCCCTCCCCCCATTTCCTCAGTCTCCCTCTCTGTCTCTGAGTCTCGGCCCCCTCCCCCCGTGCCTTGGCTTCGATTGCCCACCGGAAGTTGACTTCGGCCCCGCCCCTCTCCCTGCCCCCAGGCCGGGCGCTGCTGAGGCTGAACGCAGAGAAGCTGCAGCGCATGGGGCTGGCGCAGGAGGCGCAGCGGCAGGAGGTACTGCAGCAGGTGCTGCGCCTGCAGGTGCGCGAAGAGGGGCGGAGCCTGCAGCTGCTCAGCCAAGGTCAGTGGGAGGAGCCAGGAGTGCCTTAGAGGCGGGGGAGGCGAGAGGGGGCGGGGGGCGGGGCTGGAGGCCCTGAGTGTAGGGTGGGTGGCTGGACTCTGCTGTGGGACCCCAGTAAGGGCCATCCTGAGCCCATGGCAGAGGGGACGATGCCAGAGACCCCCACTCCTCACCCCTTCCACCCATAGCTTCCTTCGGAAACATGTCTTAGCTGCTGCCTGAGGCCTGAATCCCAGACCCCAGCACTGTGACCGGAGCCCATGGCAAGGACGAGGCAGAGCTGGCCATGCAGCCCCTCTTGGACCCTGCAGGCATCCCCAGGGGCCGAGCCGGGCCCAATGGACAGGTGTGACCAGATTTGCCCGTCCAGCCACCTGTGGTTGTGCATTCTGGGCTATGCCTAGGGTCGGGTGCGTGGA
This sequence comes from Rhinolophus sinicus, assembly GCF_036562045.2. Classification (NCBI taxonomy): domain Eukaryota; kingdom Metazoa; phylum Chordata; class Mammalia; order Chiroptera; family Rhinolophidae; genus Rhinolophus; species Rhinolophus sinicus. Next base: position 16,704,690 of record NC_133762.1, read on the forward strand.
GGCTACTTGAGTGTGGCCCCTTCTCCCAGGACCTGAACCAAGGCCCACCCCTGGTGCTGCTGGCAGCATGTGGGGCAGCCACCTGGGGCCAGAGTGGGGTTTGGATGGTCCCCAAACTCCCAAGGAGTGATTATTTATATTCCCTTCACCCATGTTGACGTCTGTCCCCCATTGCTGGCTGAGTCACGTTTCCTTGGGGCATCCTTCCCTCTCCCAGGATGAGAGGTCTGTCTGTCTACCCACTTGTCCAGTTCAACACCCTCCTCCAGCACCTAGAGAACTGCCCACAGAGGTGGGATAAACTGCCAACGCTCCCTGTGCCCAGCCCCTGACCCTGCCAGACAGGCTCAACTCACTGCCCAGATGATGGTCATCAGTGTCCATCTGGCCAGGCACCCTCCCCCTCACCATGCCCCCATCTATTCACTGCAACTGAGGTGAGGCAGGTCCGGGATTGCCCAAGCGCCCGAGAACTAACATGGCACGATAGGGCCCCCTACCTGGCGCCCAGCACTGGGCTCAGCAGTGTCCTGGCCTGAGGTTTGGGAAAGTTACCCTCCTCTCAGGGTCATGGAGACCACTATGGAGACAGAGGAATGGGCGGGTATTCCCGGGGAAATCCAGATCACAAAGAGACTGTCCTGAGGGCTATGGCCGCGCCCCCCCACCCCCACCAGAGACCCAGCAGGCACCTGAATAACCACTCCCTCCTGGCCCCAAGGGCTGAGGTTTGGGGCTGGTGCTGCCCAGCAGAGGGGACAGTGAGGGCTGTCCTGCTGCCTTGTCCCTCTTGTTTCTCTGCCCTCCCACTCCCCTGGGGGGCTCTGAAAACCTCAGATGGGGGGGTGCAGACCAGGCTGAGCACCCTGCCCCGCTCTGTTCCCTGTGCTGGCTTCCAGAGAGGAGGTTGGTTGGTGCATGTCACGTGTGGAATTTGGACAATTGGCCTGGTGCCCCCCCATCCTGTATGTACCCCCATGGGAAGGCCCCTTGTCCTGTCTGGCTGCCCTGAGTGTCCCTGTCCACCTTGTGCCATCACAATGGCGCCCTTCCCAGAGGGCCCTTCCCATCTCTGCCTCCCTTCTCCTTCCTTTGTCTTGCTTCCCTAACGCCCCATCCCCAAGCTCCTGTCCTGTCGTCTTTGTTTTGTGTTCACTTTTTATATTCTGATAAAAAGACCAGAAATAAACCTGGTTCTCAAGTGCCCCAGTGTGGTGCCCAGCTGAAGTCATCGGGGAGTGTGGGGGTGGGCACCGCCCTGGGTCTGGGATGAGGGGGTTCCCAGCCCAGCTGCCCCCAGCCCTGACCACCAGGGGGCAGTGATGTCGCATCCTGGCAGGGTGCCTGTTTATGCCAGGCGTGGGGGAACCAAAGGCAAAGGCTGGAACTGGGCTCGGGCTGGTGGACGGCACTCAGAGGCACACAGGTGTGATAGGTTCCTGGCTCTGCCATAACAAATGATGACAACTGAGAGGCTAACACAACAAACTCCTCTCACAGTTCTGCAGGCCACACATCTGAAATGCATCAGGGCCTGCTCCTCCCGGGCTCGGGAGAGAACTTTCCTTTGCTCTCCCAACTCTGGTGGCTGCCTGGAAATTCCTGGGTTCACAGACACCTGGACCATGTGGTCACATCACCTTTGATCTCCCAAACCTCCCTTTTATAAGGACACTTACCACTGGATTTAGGCGCCACCCGGATAATCCAGGACGATCTAATTTCCAGGTCCTTAACTCAATCACATCTGCAAACACCCTTTTTCCAAATAAGGTTATTCATAGGTTCCAGGGATTTGATGCGGCTGCCTTTTGGGGACCCCCCCATTGGAGCCCCCCACAGGGCAGTGCCCTGACATAGGAATATACAGGTCATAGCACATGCCCTGACATGTACCCAGGCAGCAGCCAGACACACAGATAGTAACAGAGGCATAAACCAACCACTGCAGTCTGAACACAGATACCAACACTCAGAGACAATGACACCAGTATCCACACCCACAACAACACACCCCAACACAGCATCCCAGACACACAATGACCACCTAACATACAGAAACACATGGGGCCTTGCACACCCTGTATACAAACACATGATATTGCATGACGCCCTGACCTCCAGACATGCTGCAGCCTGGACATGTCTGCGAGATCCAGACACACCCCCATGCCCTATGTCCAGTCACCTGGGTACTGACATTACAGACAGGCATCTTGCCACCTAGTACAGGATACAGACATACTGTGACACTGATGTTCAAACAGGATGCCACCTGACATACATGGTCACTCGGACACAAACCCACTGACATTGACATGGCACACACACAGACATGCAGACTTACATGGGGAATGCTGACAAAACTGGATGCACCTCAGGGCACAAACACTGACCCCTCCTGAAATCCTGAGTGTCCTGTCCTCAGGGTGGGCCCAGTCAATGACAGAGGGACATTCCTTCTTCCTCCTGAGGTCACACAGACCTCTCTCTGGCTCTGATTTCCAAGAGAAGGACTGACTGACTGACCCCTCCACAAAGGGCCTCCACCTTGCTTCTGTGTGAGCACTTTGTGCTGGCATCGAGAGTGGATCCCAAGGGTCCCTGTGAGAAGAGGCAGACCCCAAATCTGCGACATCTTTTGTGCCCTGCACACCAGCAGTGGAACCCGAGCCTGTCCCTATGTGGACAGAGGGGTGGGAGTGCAGGTGGGTGCAGTGTAAGGATAGCGGTGGGAAGGGCCCCAGGAAGGAGGTGCAGCCTGTAACTCTGCTTCCCCACTGCCACCCCTTCCCCGTTCGTTCCCAAGTCCTGGTGGAGTCGGTACCCATCACCTCAGATCTGATACCAGTGTCCTTGCAGAAGACCAGGTTCTGGGGCAAAGAGGAGCAAGAGACTAGGCGCTGGTCTAGGAACACCCCCCACCACCACCACCACCAAAGCTGACAGAGGCTGCTCCAAAGGTGGTAACCCCAATAAAGGCCTGCCAGCGAGCCTCAGAGGATGGCCACAGGCAGAGGTGTCACAAGGGGAGCTGGAAGAGAAGCTGGACTCTGCTTTTCAGGCAGAAGACCCCCAAGGGTCAGGGGTTCAGGGTCTGGGAGGGCGGTGGCCACACCTTCCCAGGGCCAGGACGTAGAGGAGTCCGGCAACTTCAACCAGAGCGCGCTGGGTTTGGGGCAGTACACTGCGCCCCTATGGTGCCTCAGTTTACCCAACTGCCTGAAAAAGGCCTCCGGCCCTATGGGCCACATAACTCACTGGAGGCCTGGCGGATGCATGTGATGGACCCGAGAGTCCGGAAAGCCGGCTAGCCCGACGGGCCCCCTCCCCCCGACCCGTCCCTCCCCGTAGCGGAGCGGCCGCAGGAATACCGCGAGAGTTCGCCCCCTCCCCTCCCCCCCACAGTAAAACTGTCAAAGGTGGGAGGGGCGGGAGCGCGCATGTGCGCAGCGCGGCGCGCAGCCTGCGCCGCCCGGACCCTGCGCCCCGCGCCCCTGTCCGGCCCCGGCCGGGCCCCGGCCCCCGCCCCGCCGCCGTCCCGCTGGGCGCCGCAGGTAAGCGCCCGGCCGCGCCCCCGGCTTCGACCCCGGAGCAGCCCCTGCGCTGGCCGCGCCCCCGACCCTGACCCCGCACGCAGGTCGGGGGCACCGCGCGGGAGCCCCCGCCCGCCGTCCCCCGCCGCGTCTGGACCCCCTGCGCCGCGCCCCGCGCCCCGCGCCGGCGCCAGGTTCCTGCCTCCTCCTTCTCCAGAAAAAGTCGCCATTTTGGTTCACTGCCTTCGCCCCCCCTTCCCCAGGCGCCCGCGATCGGCCCTTCCGGGGCCAGGCCCGGCCCGCACCCCGGCCGCAGGTGACAGGTGGGTGGCGAGGCCAGCCTCCAGGTGTGCATCCTCTGGCTGGCTTCCTCTGCACTCCCGGGCCTGAGCCGGGGTCCAGGGCCCTGCGGCCTTGGCGGTGGTCCTGCTGCCAGCGTCGCCTGCGGTCAGGGCGCGGCGCCCCCTACCTCCGTGAGGGTCCCACTTCTTCGTCTCTGCTGGGCCCTCCAGGAGGGCGGAAGCCCTTTCTCCTGGTGCCAGACTCATAGGCCCTGCATGGAAGGAGGGTCTCTGCTTCCTAAGCCAGCCCTGGCCCCAGGCCCCCCAACTCTGAAATCTCCACCCAAGCTGGAGAAAGACTGGAAAGTGGGGTCCCGGCAGGTACTCGCACCCCAGGCTGCTGGGGTCATCATGGGTCTGGGGTGACTGACTGATGGTGGCTCATCTCCTTTGGAAGTTGCAGCGTGAGGACTTCCACAGAAGTTAGTACAGACCTATCCAGACCCATACATACCTCCCTCCAGGCCCAGGATATGCCCCCCCCCAATGGGCAGTGACTGTCTTGACCTCTGACTTCATCCTGCCCAGATAGTTTCTGTACCCTCTTAGGCACAGCAGCCCCTTCCCATCCTCTGATCTAAGTTAGTTAGAAACTTCCAGGGGCGGGGTCACTTGCCCACACAATCCGCACCCCCAAGTCCCACTCTCTTCTGTGGCTTCGGTGTCCCTGTGGGAGGACCCAACAGAGTCCCTCCAGCTCTCCGGTCCATGGAGGTCCAGCCTCAGCTAGTGGGTGTTCCCTGTGGCTGGTGGCCAATGGACAGTGGTGCTGTCCACTGTGGTGCTCAGGAGTGGTGCTGGTGGGCCTGTAGGTGGGGAACAGAGAGGTTCTGGGAGTTGGAGGTAAGGAGGTGAGTCAGGTGGAGGGTGGCTGAGAGGCCCAGCACGAGGACTCCATCTGGGTGGAGGGGCCGCGGCTGGTACAGGCCGAGAAAAGTCAGGTAGGATGGCTGCACTGCCGTGAGGACCAGAACCAGGTGCCACACGGTCCACAGTGCTTGGTCTGCCCCCCACCCGGGGGTGCATGCCTTTGGGGAGTGGGCAGGAGCCCTCAGCACCCACATTGGCTATCTTCCATGTGTGTCCTGGGGAGAAGGATCCAGGGGCACCCGCCTTGGTAGTGTGGCATTGCCTTGGGTCTGTGCAGGAAGGTGTCCCGAGGTGCCAGGCCCATAGCCATACTGGTGTCGTAATTGGCCCCCAGGAGGGATCCTTCCGCCTGAGCACTCCACCTCTCCTGGGGCCCCCAGCCCAGCTCCAGGTGTGAGGTGTGTGGTTCACGGCACATCTGGGACTCTGTCTAGGGAGGGAGGGAGCCCATCAGACCTGGTGAGGGTCTCACTACAGGGTTGGATCCTTCCAAGCTGATGGTGTCTCCAGGGTCATCTGGCCCCTCTCCTAAACCAGAAGCCCCCTGTCACCTGACTTCCCTGTGACCAAGAGCACAGCAGACAAGCCCCCCTGCCCGTGGCCAGAGAGCAGGCCTGTCTGGGGGTGGGGTATAAGGGCAGCCATTTCAAGTCCCGAGTGGGCCCTGGTGGGCCTCACAGGTCTGTCCACTTGCTCTGCAGCAATGACCGATCCCTTCGGTGTTGGAGGCGGCCGCCGGCTCCCGGGGTCCAGCAAGAGTGGGCCTGGGAAAGAGGGCAGCCGGAATGAGGTCCGACTTCCTGTGCGGCACGACCCGCCGAAGCTGGGTAAGGGGGTCAGGCCAAGGTCAACTCTAAGCTGTCATGGTCAGCTAGTGCTGGGTGTGGGCCACCTCCCCAGACGTCCAGCTCCTGGGTGCCAGGTGGGCCACTTGGGCTCCTGAGAGCCTTCCCAGGGCAGGAGCAGCCAGGGGCCCTGGATTCTTGTCCTGTGTCCTTCTGCCCTCAAGCCTTTGCGGTGGGGATAGCAAGGCTCACTCCAGGTCTGACCAGCCTTCTGTGTCGTGTACTGCAGGGCTGCCGGTGGCCCGGGGTGGGCAGATAGTGCCCAGCCAGGCCCCACTCTGCTTTGACCCGGAAAGTCCAGCCAGCGACAGGACGGAAGGAAAGAAAAAGGGGCGTCCGAAAGCTGAGAACCAGGCCCTCCGTGACATTCCCGTGAGCTGCCTGAGGGCAGGGTGGGCTCATGTGGGGTCGGCCTGTTGAGGCCACTGCCCTGCCTCTACTTGCCTTCCACACGTCCAGCAGCATGCTCTCGGCCCATGTCAGCGGGCCAGTCTGTGCTTCAGGCCTTCGTGTGTGGCCTGGGCCTAGCTGACCACGTCCGTGAGGCCTCTAGAACAGGTCTAGTGCTCCCTTGCTGCTTGGGGTGCATTCCCGAGGTCCCAGGGCTCCTGTAGCCCCTCTGCCCCACAGGCCTGGGCAGGGTGCTGAGTCCGGGGCTCGGGTTGGCAGAGGCTTGCGCGGCTGAGGGGTCAGCAGCCGGCCTTTCCCACGCCCAGCTCTCCCTGATGAACCAGTGGAAAGACGAATTCAAGGCGCACTCGAGGGTGAAGTGTCCAAACTCGGGGTGCTGGCTGGAGTTTCCCAGCATCTACGGGCTCAAGTACCATTACCAGCGGTGCCGAGGGGTAAGGGGCTGTGGGTTGGGGAGCACGAGGCCTGAGCCTGCTCTGCCTAGCTGCTGGGGTGTGTCCAGGCAGCGGCCCGGGCGGCCCACCCCACGCCTGCCCTCTCCACTCAGGGTGCTATCTCAGAAAGGCTGACTTTCCCATGCCCCTTCTGTGAGGCCGCCTTCACCTCCAAGACCCAGCTGGAGAAGCATCAGATCTGGAACCACATGGATCGGCCCCTGCCCGCCCCAAAGCCTGGGCCGGTCAGCCGGCCAGTCACCATCAGCCGGCCCGTTGGAGTTAGCAAGCCCATTGGAGTGAGCAAACCTGTCACTATTGGCAAACCCGTGGGAGTCAGCAAACCCATTGGCATCAGCAAGCCAGTGACGGTCAGCAGGCCTGTGCCGGTCACCAAGCCAGTGTCGGTCAGCAGGCCTGTGCCAGTCACCAAGCCCATACCGGTCACCAAGTCTGTGCCGACCACCAAGCCAGTGACAGTCAGCAAGCTGGTGCCAGTCACCAAACCGGTGACTGCAAACAAACCGGTACCGATGACAAAACTTGTGACAGTTACCAAACCTGTGCCAGTCACCAAGTCAGTGCCGGTCAGCAGGCCCATTGTGGTCAGCAAGCTGGTGACCGTCAGCAGACCCATAGCCATCAGCAGACACACACCGTCCTGCAAAATGGTGCTGCTGACCAAGTCTGAGAACAAAACTCCTCGAGCCGCGGGAAGGGGCAGTGGTAAGAAAAGGTATGGGGGCTCCTTCCCGGCTGGGGGTTTGGGTGATCCCCAGCTGCAGCCTGGGGTCACAGGGCTCCGAGTGCGCCTTCCTGCCCCTCACCTCCCTGCTCCCTGCAGGGCTGCAGACAGCCTGGACACCTGCCCCATCCCACCCAAGCAGGCGAGGCCAGAGAACGGGGAGTATGGGCCGTCCACCACGGGCCAGAGCTCGGCCTTCCAGCTGAGCGCAGGCTCCAGCAGTGGCCCCCTTTCTCTGGGCAACAGGCCTTTGGGGGGCAAGGAGGTGCTGAGGGCCACAGGCCCTGTGTCCCCACCTGAGGAGGGAGCGGAGCGTACAAAGCACAGTAAGAGGAGAGCGGGGGGGCAGATGGCTGGGGGGTGGGCAGTGGCCAGCCTCCTGATGGTTATTTGACCAGAATCTCGGTCCCCATTTTCTCTCCCCCGAGTCAGGAAGGAAACAGAAAACACCCAAGAAGTTTACAGGGGAGCAGCCATCTATTTCAGGAACCTTTGGACTCAAAGGTGAGGCCCCAGCCGGCCGGGCGCCTGTGGGGCTGGGCTGGTGCAGCGTGCCTGTGCCCTGGGCCCACACCTGCACCTCCTCACGTGTGCTCACAGGCCTGGCCAAGGCTGAAGATAAATCCCGCGGCTACCGCACCAAGAAGCAGGAGGGCCCAAGCGCTGAGGACGTCCGGAAGAAGGTGCCGGCCCCTGCCAGCACCGTCATCAAGGAGGTCCCGGCCCCTGTGGCCCACCCGGCCCCAGGTGGGGGCTGCTGTGTGCTGGGGCCCAGGCCAGGTCTCAACTGTGGGGCACGCCCTGTAGCACACAGATGGGGGGCTGGGCATGGACCCTGGGTCCTGTGCTTGGCGTCCAGGGTGCTGGGAGCCCCCACCAGCCCCTGAGGCCCTGGCCCTGCCCCCCAGGTGGCCCTGAGGAGCAGTGGCAGAGGGCCATCCATGAACGGGGACAGGCTGTCTGCCCCACCTGCAGGGTGGTCGCCCGAAAGACCCTCGTGGGGCTCAAGAAGCATATGGAGGTTTGCCAGAAGGTAAGGCTGCCTGGGACTGCTGGGAGGGGTGGTGCCCAGGTCCAGCTTCTCACGGGCAGGGCCATGTCCGCAGCTGCAGGATGCACTCAAGTGCCAGCACTGCCGGAAGCAGTTCAAGTCAAAAGCCGGCCTCAACTATCACACCATGGCTGAGCACAGCGCCAAGGTACGCCACTGGGCCCAGCTGCTGCCCAGCTCTGACCATTGACCCCTGACCCCTGGCCGCCCACTCCATGCCACCCCACCCGCCCAGCCCCAACCGCTGACCTTTCATACCACACTGTGGCAGAGCCTAGTGGCCCCAGGCCTGACCTTGGACATGGGCAGGGGCAGGGGCCCTTGGTGGCGGGGGCACTGAGGCTGGGCCTGCCCCCCAGCCCTGTGCCTCCGGGGCCTCCGAGGGCAGCGAGCAGGAGGAGCGGGAGAGGCTGCGCAAGGTGCTCAAGCAGATGGGGAGGCTGCGCTGCCCCCAGGAGGTCAGTGGGCAGCGCAGGGGTGGGTACGTGGGGGGCGGCCCGGCACTGTCCCTGCTGGCCACTTACTGGCCCCTGACCTCCAGGGCTGTGGGGCCGCCTTCTCTAGCCTCATGGGTTACCAGTACCACCGGCGACGCTGTGGGAGGCCGCCCTGTGAGGTGGACAGCCCCTCCTTCCCCTGCGTCCACTGCGGGAAGACCTACCGCTCCAAGGCCGGCCACGACTACCACGTGCGCTCGGAGCACACGGCCCCGGTGAGTGGCCGGGCCTGCTCTCCCCAGGCACCGAGCACTGGTGTCCATGTGTCTCTTCCTCCCACTGTGGGCCATGTGCGTGGGGGGGTGAGCCTTGGCGCCCCGCTTCTCATGTCCCCCGCACACTCACTTGCCGTGTGGCTCCTGCCGCTCACCCAGATTTCCTCCCCCCACAGCCCCCTGAGGAGCCCGAGGACAAGCCCGCTGAGGCCGAGGACCTGCTGGGTGTGGAGCGGACCCCCAGTGGCCGCGTCCGCCGCACCTCGGCCCAGGTGGCTGTGTTCCACCTGCAGGAGATTGCGGAGGACGAGCTGGCCCGAGACTGGACCAAGAGGCAGATGAAGGACGACCTGGTTCCCGAGACTGCACGGGTGAGCCGCCCAGTCGCAGAGGACGGACCTCAGCATGGGCCCCTGTGACCTGGCCCACCGGCCCACCTCCCCAGGGTCACGTGTCTGTGCGGGGAGGCACAGTCGGGGGCCTCCTTAGAGCAGCTGGGGGAATCCAGGCTCAGCTCCAGCCCAGTCGCCCGTGCTCACCCTGGTGCCTGCGTTTTTACAGCTCAACTACACTCGGCCAGGCCTCCCCACGCTCAACCCCCAGCTGCTGGAGGCGTGGAAGAATGAAGTCAAGGAGAGAGGTCACGTCAACTGCCCCAATGATGTGAGCTGGGGTGGGCTGGTGGGGCGGGTGTGGGGGCACTGGGACTTAGGGACAGAGAGCCCAGGTGTGGCCCTGGGTGGGAACCTTCCCAGTGACCAGCCTACTTGTGACCCCTGGGCTCCTGGAGGGTCCTCAGACGGAACCCTGTTGGCAGAAAGGCCTCAACCTCAGCCCTCGAGGCCCAGCCTGCCCATACCCCAAGGCGCCTGGGGTCAGGCCCCGGCGCTTGCCCAGAGTCCCCGGCTGGGCCACGGGCTGTACAGTTGTGTGGGGCACCGCTGGAGGTCCTCCCCCCTGACTGTCTCCTGCCCCCAGTGCTGCGAAGCCATTTACTCCAGCGTGTCCGGTCTCAAGGCCCATCTTGCCAGCTGCAGCAAGGTCAGTTCCCGGGACTCCCGCACATTGGGCATGAGACCCTACCCCGTGCCCGATAGCCAACCCAGCCCAGTACACTTTGCCATCCCCTAGCCTTAGCCACGAGTTGGTCAGTCTCGCGTTGTCCTGCCCATGGGGGCTCATCAGCGTGGGTACAAGTGGACATGCTGACCTGGTCTTGGGGTGAGGGGCCCTCTGCAATGGGGGTGATCCTTTTCCCCTGGGTGCCTGCCTCTTCCCACTCTCATGGGTCCCTGAAACCCACCCATTGGACACCCATCCAGATAAGCTATGGCTGCCTACCCTGTCATGGCGGTGGGGGTCCTGGCTGGGGCTGGGTCCTTCTGGTCCCCACAGGGTCACTCTGGGGTCCCACATCTGGGGGCTGAATGCCGGTGTCTTGCAGGGGGACCATCTGGTGGGGAAGTACTGCTGCCTGCTGTGTGCAAAGGAGTTCAGCTCCGAGAGTGGCGTCAAGTACCACATCCTCAAGGCCCACGCAGAGGTGGGCAGGGCGGGGCGCGGAAGGTTCCAGGGCGGGGTGTTCGCCCATGGAGGCATCAGGCTGGGGCAGAGTGGTCATTGAGCCGAGTGGCCTACATTGACAGATGTGGCAGTTTCTCTTTAGAGTGGTTCTTGGCTTCTCTGGGAGAGCCCAGAAGCTTGGGTGTCCCTCTTTGGGTGGGTACCCTGCTGCCAGCCACCTTGGCTCAGTGGCGGGCCTGGCCCTGCTGCTCAGCAGCCTCCTGCCTCAGGGTCTCCATCGCTACTTTTCTGTTCTCAGAACTGGTTCCGTACTTCAGCAGACCCGCCTCCCAAACACAGGACCCAGGACTCATTGGCGCCCAAGAAGGAGGAGAAGAGGCTGGCTGGTGGGAAGAAGCGGGGCCGCAAGCCCAAGGAGCGACCCCCAGAGGAGCCTGCACCCAAGATGCCCCCCAGCCAGGACGATTGGCTCCCAGGAGGCAGAGACAAGGGGGCCCGGGGCTCTGCTGGCCGGAAGGTGGGAGCCGGCAAGGTGCCTGAGAAGTGAGCATGGTGGCTGGCAGGTGGGTGGGGCCCAGTCCCCACACTGCCCACCAAGTCCCTCTCTGTCCAGAGTGAGGGTAGCTAGCTCCAGGAGTCCTGCCCTCCAGTTCTCCATCCCCCACCCTCGCCTATTCATCTGTCCAGTGGGGGCAGCCAGCCCCTCTCTCCTCTCTGAAGGTGGCCCTTCTCTTGTGCAGGCTGCTGCAGGGCACACCTGGGCTGGGGCTCTCTGTGGAGGGCCAGTGGCAGCAACAGAAGTGCAATAGCCTAGAGGCACATTCACGGGCCTGGCAGAGTCGGGCCCTGGACGGCAGGAGGCGGTCTGCGCCTGGGCCTTGGCGCATGGGCGGCGCAGAGCAGCCAGATGCCTGTTGGCCGTGCGAGCTGCGTGCCCTGTCTGCTTCCTCAGGCCCAAGGCTCAGGGGCCCCTGGTTCTGGCCTGATGAGGGTCCCTGAGCAGTCTCGCGCCTCTGCCCGACACTGGAACCCCAGCACCCCCAGCTACCTCCCAGGACAGACCCTGAGTCTGACCTCTGCCGTGCTGACCTGACAGTCCTCCCCCATCTCCCTGCCTCTGGTTCTCCTGCTTCTGTTCTCTACCTCTCCAGCACCCCCCACCTGTGCGACCCCTGCTGTGCTTGGGCCCCTGCCCCCTGGCCTGTGTCCATCATGGTAGGGGGAGGCGGCCCCACTCATGGGACTCTTTGCCATCCCCAGTTGGGCTCCCTGCTTGGGGTGAGGGAAGAGTTCTGCTTCTCCCACTTGCGGGCCTGCAGGAATAGGGGTTCCAGGCCCATGGGAACGGCTGCCAACCCTGGGGTTGGGGTCAAGTGGCACATGTTCTGCTGACACCATTGGCCTGGGTTGGGGCAGCCTGACGGGTTAGGGATGGGTCAGTCTGGGCTCTGGGGTCGACCTGGGTCCCAGTGGCATATGGGGCTTTGAGGAGTGACCACTGCAGGAGGCAGCCTTCTGCTGTACTGGGTTGGCCTGTGGCCAAGCTCCCATGGGAGCCCCCTCCCCCCTTTTTTTACCTGTCTCTTCCTTCTGGTTGTGTGATCTTTTGATATGAGAGCTGAAGGACAGGGAGGGCCCTGGCTGAGGTCACAGTGGGTTGATGGGGGCTCTGGGGCTCTGCCTCGGCTCCCTTTGGGGCCCTAAGGACACCTAGGTCTGCAGCTTGGGCAGGGGTCAGGCTAGAGTCCCAGGCACCTGGAGGAGGTGTCCTCCTTCCTGGGCCCTGCCTTCCACCTGTGGCGTTGCCAGACGAGGTCGCTCAGAGCTGCTGGGTTTGGATGGAGGCTGTTTTCCCCTGGGGGGTGGGGGTGGGTGAGGGCTCGGCCTTGCCGATCCTGGACGATGTGAATTTTGATATTTGCCCGTGTGCGTGTGTCTCCTGGGTGTGTAGTGAATGCCAGTCTTGTTGCTGTGACAAGTAACAACCTTTTTTTTATTCTGTTTTTTATACAAAAAATTTACAACAATCTGACATTTTGGTGCTAAGGGTTTCCTGGTGCCGATGGTGGATGGCTAGGGTCCCTGGGGTCCCTCCCCTGCTCAGGGAGGCAGTGCTGACTGGGCAATGTGCTGCCCCCAAGCTGCCATCCTCATCCAGCCCTGGAGAGAAGGGGCTCCAAGCGGGGCTCCGCTCTCCTGGCCCTGCAGTAGGGAGACAGGTCCCTGGGGCTTTGGGGCCAGGTCCTAGCTCCGCTTGTGTTCAGCTTTTTCCTTTGGCCAGAAGGCTCTGATCCTGGGCAGCTCTGGCTTCATGTGCTAGGGAGGGGGTACGGAGATGGGGACTCCTCCACTCACACACACCTTGATCTGATCACGGGGGAGGCGTGGGCACATGGGTGTGATCCAGTGTCAAAGGTCAAGGTGGGGTGGCATGGGCAGAGCTTTGGGGCAGGAGGGCTTTCTTTCCTGTGTTCTGGGTATCACTATGGAGTGGAGGTGGAGCAGGAAGCCACTGCAGGGGCAGCCTGGGGAGGGGAGGGCGGAACAGGCACTGATGGGAGCCCCAGGCACACTTTCTCTGTCCTTGTCATCAATGGCTGGAGGAGGTTGGACCTCAACACCTCTGCTGGGGACAGCCGCCCGCCCCAGCCTCTCAGGTACTTGGCCCTTGGGGAGCGGGGGGCTGGTTTTTGCTGGGGGGTGAGTTTCCAGGTCACCTCCCGAAGTCCACAGGTGGTCCCTGGTGTGTGGAAAGAGGTGGGGTCCTGGATAACTTGATGTTTAGCACTTTAACCCCCTTATTTGTCTTTAAAGTGGGCGTGGGGGCTGCTGCCAAAAGTGGCTATTGGGTCGGACCCCTCCCCATTCTTCCCTCCCTGCTTCCTGCGCTGTGGCTGATGAGTGGCGGTGGCAAGCTGGTTTGCAGAGCCCTCCGAAGAAGCAGAGCCCTGGATGGCTCAGCAGGGTCTGCCCACCTCCCACTCGGGTGTGAACACAGCCACGTAACCGCCTGGCTTGACCGACACCTTCAGTGGGAGGGACCAGAGTGGCAGACTCCCAGGGCGTGGTGGGCGTGCACTCTGCCCTAGACCTAAGCCTAGGGCACAGTGCCGGTCCCTTACTGAAGATCTACCTCTGGCCCAGCCCACCCACCTGCCCTGAGAACGGGAAAGGGCCCACTGGGGGCTGTCACTTCACAGAAATAGGATGCACTTTATTTGCTTGTGCAAAGGCAGATGAGGGTGCCTCCTGCTGTGACCAGTGGCCCTCTCAGCCGCAGCACCTCCCGTTCCTGTGGTTGGGAAGGGAAACAGCGGGTGCGCCCTGACTCACGGAGGGCAGGGTTGAACCCATGTGTACTCACTCTGCGGGCCCCAGGTGGCTTGCCCTGGAGCCCTGGGGTTCAAGGAGTTCGGCCAGCACCGCGGGCCTGGTAGCCACACGTCCTGTGCTTTGGGTTTCTTGGTTTGGTTATTTTAATGCCAGTTTTCCGTACATAAGTGCATTTTGAAAGAGAGGTTCCAGCTATCACTTGTAACCATATATATACATATATATTCTATCTACAAAGTGTTTATTTGCAAGATGTTTTGACGGTGAGCTCGGGCTCTGCCCGCCTTGTGACCATCTGTCCCCTGTCCTCGTACCTGCCTCCAGACCCCGAGTGGCGCGGGGGCGGGCCATCAACTGTATGTATTAAAAATGACTGTATCAAATAAATGTTTATTGATTTTTTTTCCAGGGGTTGAATGCGGCTGAGTTTGTGGTAACGCGCGGGGTGGGGTCCTTTCCCGGACGAACGAAGCCCTACGGGCCGCGCGACCGACTCCGAGTCTCCGCCAGCAAGGCCTCAAGGCCTCATGGGACTTGTAGTCCGCGCGGCGCGCCGGCCGGTGTGCGGCGCGGGGCGCCGAACCACAGTTCCCGGCGGCCTGTGCGGCCGGCCCCGTCTGTTCGCTCGGCGCGGAGGCCTCTGAGCTCCATGGCGGCGCCCCTGGCCTCCGCTGACACCCCCTGTTCGCCCCCGCCGTCCCCCGCGGCTGGAGACGGGGCCGAGCGGCCGGCTGCGATGAGCGAGGCCGCATGCGAAGACCGGTAGGCGCGGCGGCCGAGCACGGGCTTGGGATCGCGCACGCCCCTTGAGTCTGCTGTGGGAAAGGGCGGCCACGTGAGCCGGAGTCCCAGCCCAACCAGTCCTGGGGGGCGCTGCCCGCGAGCAGGGGCGAGGCGGCCTGTTTGCGCACGCACACAACCCCTACGGGTCAGAGGCGACCCCAACGAGCTGGGTCTGGCCAGCTGGTGCCCCCGGACGCAGGGGGAGGGGCCCTGGGGCCTGGCGGGGGCTGGGGGCCGAGCCCGGAGGTGAGCTTGCGCGTCTGCACCGCTCTTCCCGGAGGCCAGCGGGAAGGGGCTAGTGGGTTAGCTTGCGTGGGGCCGAAGTCCGCTGCTCGGCGCATGGAGCGCGTGCTGCAACCAGAGGTTGACTGGTTTCTGTCCCAAGTGGACACGGCCCGTGGGCATCCGGGCTGCAGTGTGTGGCCGCCTTACACTCCAAAGTGGTCAGTTCTGGAATTCGCACGTACTCAGGATCTGTCCCACCCCACTAAGAGGCCACGCGTCGCGATCGTGATGCTCTCTGACTGTCCCGCCTGATGGGGGGGCCACTCTGGGGGGAATTCGACGCTTCGGTGGGGGCTTTGCAAGAGGGAAAGTCGTGGGGGAGCAGCCGTTCTGTCACCCTGGCTGGGGAGGGAAGTGGCCAAGAGGAAAGAGGCTAGCCACCTCAGGGCCAGCGCCACCAGGGGGCGGTACAGAGCAGTGTTGGGGCCGCCCCCCACCCCCCCCCCCACTTGAAGACTGGCTCCTCACTTCCAGGCCTGAACTGTCCCCTTCGGGCACCAGAGGAAACGGTTGTTGCATCCTGGGCTCCTAGTCCCCGGGATCGGGTGGGCACTCGGAGGCAGAAACGCCCCGGACCTGGAGTCCTGGACGGTCTGTGTGCTGCCAGTGAAGCCTCTTAATGGGGGAGAGAGAATGGGGGGCAAGGGGTGCCCTGCAGTGACAGCTCTCCTCCAGGAGAGGGAGCATCTGGGTCCTGGGCTCACACCCTCCCAGTGAGCAGTGACTAGGAGCCTGGCACAGGGCGTCAGGGTCTAGTAGGACCTGAGTCTCTGACACCTGCTGGTTGCAAAGAATCTTTGATTTAGCCCAAGATCAGAGAGGGCAAGGCCAGTTAAGTTCTTGAGAAAAGCATTGTCTGAAGACACGGGTTGGTGGCAGCTACTGTCTGGGTCCCTCATGGTGCCCGGGGAGACAGAGGTCATCTCAGGTCATGGTCCCCAGTGGACAGAGGAGGGAGCCAGGACCTGAGATCAGTAAGTGTGGACTTCCCGAGGCCGCGGGATCTGTCCTCAAACTGCCTCTGCTCACACTGTTCCCTGGTGCTGGCACGCTACGGGCCTCTGCCTGTTCCTCAAGCGCTTGCCCCCCAAGGGCCCCCGAGCTGGCTCCCGTCGGAGTCCTTGACCACTGCTCAGCTTCTCCTTCCATGTTACAGCGGTGTGGTCTGTCTACCTTGGCATTGTTTCTTGTGCCCTCTAGAAGGTCAGCCCCGTGAGGACGAGCCTGGGACGTGCCAGTGCACGAGCAAGCACCGTGGCAGTACCAGCACTCCTCAGGCCACGTCCTGGTGCAGGCAGGTGGAGATGAGGCTGCAGCTGTGGGTGCAGGGACGCTGGCCCCGAGCAGCGGGAAAGGGGGTCCTGCAGGGGGTTTTCCAGGGTGGGGAGGTGGGGGGCAGTGCCGGTCTGTAGAGCCTGTCTCGGCACTTTTAGGGCTATAGCCTCCCAGCCCTCCAGCCTCCACCTGCCCTGATACCTCTGTCCCTGAGCCCGTCGGGGCCCCTGGGCCAGGTCCTCGTGGACCAGCTCCCCCCTCTGGCCCCACTTTACTCACCCGGCAAACTTCCCAAAACCCAGACAGGTGTCATGCATGAGTGGAGACCTGGCACTGCCTGTATCAACTCTGCAGTCTTGCCCAGGACAGCGCTGGCCCCTGAGCGTGGGCCCAGCCCCTGCCCGTCTGCCCAGGTGCCTCTGGTGGGGGCGCAGACACCCATTCACCTGGGCAGCCAGGAGAGGCCCCTTTTAGGTGTGTGAATCCCACGTGGAATTTCCTCTCCCCTGAGCCTGTGCCCGCCCAGAGCAGTGCTGGAAGCTGAGTCAGGAGGCAAGCTGACATGGATGGGAGGAGGCAGCGGGGAGCTGTGGGCGCAAACCCCTTTCCACACTTGAGGAAAGATGCTTTCGCTGACCCACACTTGCTGAGCCTGCTCTCCCTCCTGCTGCTAGGCTGGAGAGCGGCTCTGTCCCCCCCAGCGCTGAGCACTGGGTGGCCTTGGGGGATACACGAGCCCAGCTGTGGAGCGGGAGGGGCGGGCAGTTATTCTCAGATGGCAGGTGGGTAGAGTTTCAGATTTGTTTATGCCTCTAGGAGGCACCTTGGGGACAGGGTTGGGACGCCCAGCTCAGCTCAGCGTTGCCATTCAGCTCTGCGTGGCCAAGAGACACCTCAGGTTTCGCTGTTCCACTGGGGGCTGTTGGCTCTACAGCCCCAGGCAGGCCAGGCTGCTGGGGAGGGGTGCACAGTGGCCCTCAGCCAGCCCCCGCACTGGAGGGGCTGTTCTCACCGGAGGCTGGCCTGCGCTCTGCCCGGGCCATGCCAGCCTGTTCTCTTCAGCAGGGTCAGTGCTATTAATACCAGGCGGGTGCACAGCCCCCAGCCGCTGATCGTCTTATGCTTGTGACCTCGGTCTCTGGGGCCGGGGTGAGTGCTGCTCCTCCCAGCAACGCAGCCTCTGCCAGCCAGGCCCGGACCCCTCCAGGCTGCTCACCTCTGTGCCACCCGCCGTGGAGGGGTGACTCAGGTGGCTCCTTGGCTGTCCGGGGCTGCTGTAGGTCTGAGGCAGTACACAGGTGCCCCTGCTCACGTCGGGTCAGCGCGTCCCAGCCATGAGCAGCCCCCCCGCTTACCCTGGCATCAGGATCTCGGGGTGCTGGGCCCTTGGAGCAGAAGGCAGGTGAGTGGCAGGCCTGTAGTCCCGCAGCTGTGGCAAGGGGACCACGGCCCCTGCGTGTCGGCTGCCTCTGGCCCCGTCGGTGCATGTCTGCGTGACGGGGCCAGGAAGCAGACAGCCGGGCAGGTGCTGGGGGCGCACTGGTCTGCGGTTCCAGGCATGGCTGTTGGTGTGGCTCCCAGTCCGTTGGTTGCAGTTGCCTGTTGTCTACATGTGAACGGGGACTGGGGTCTTCTGTGCCACTTTCCCATCTCAAAGTTGGTCCCGTCATGAAAATGGAGTGAGGCTTGCTCGGAGGGCACAGTGAGGCTCTGTCCCTGACAGAGGCACGGACTTTGGAGAAGGCAGTGGGCTGGGCTTGGCCACAGACCCAGCCTGACGCCACTGAGGCACCTCGCAAGCCCGAGGGGGGCGGATTTCTGGCACAGTAGTCCCTGGTGACTTCTCCTCCTCCCGGGAAGGTGTTTGCCCTGGGTTGTCAACACCGCAAGCCTGAGTCATCCTCGGTGCTCATCACCTCAGTAGTCCCAAGTAGGGGCCCGAAGGCTCCTGCTGGAGAGGCTACCAGACGGGGGCCATGCTAGCCCAAGCGGCCACTGGCCCACGTCACCCCTGCGAGGTGGTCCTCACAGCCCCCTGCAAACCAGCTTTGCCAGAAGGCACAGAGGGGAGGGGCTGGTCTGGACTTTGTTCCCTGCCGCGCCTTCAGGGCCACTCGGAGCTCCCTGCCCTGTGCTGTGAGATGGCTCACCTGTCATTGCTGTGCCATCACCTGCTGCTAGGAGGGCACGTTGGTGGGCCCCACAGCCTATGCTCACTGTTGCTGGACAAGTGCGTCCAGGGGAACAGCCAGCACCGGCCCTGACGGGGCTTGGGGACACCATGCTAGTGTTTGCGTCTCCTGCTTGGCTGGGTGGGAGTGTGGGGGGCACCCCTGAGGCAGCTTGTCCGAGCCAGGCCAAGTCCCCCACACACACTGTCAGGTGGCCGTGCTGCGGGCTGTCCCAGGCCCACCTCACTGCCTGGTCACCTTGGCGCCCACTGTGTTACTTGCGCTGAGCCCTGCCACAGACAAACAAGGGCAACTGCTCCTGCTCCCTCCAGGGCTGCAGAGCACACAGATGGGCAGTGACTCCCGGGGCTCACTCCCGACCGCACGCTGGCCTGGCCACGGAGGGGCAGCGGCAGCCCGGCCAGTGTCCTCTGTCCCCAGGGAGGTGCCATGTGTCTCCTGTCAAGTGCGATGGGTGGCGTTCTTGTTGCTTTCATTTGTGCCGACATTGTCCTCTGTGCCCTCGAGAGTTGCTGATGTGACTTGTCACATGTCAGGCCTCAGCTAACTCTTTCCATGGCCCCCACCCCCACATGTGCACAGACACTGTCCTCCGGCTCTGGGCAGCAGCGGGCTTCCGAGAACAACAGTGTTCCAAAGTGGGAGACACTCAGGCCATCCCAGCAGCAGGGAGGCAGTTGTCCTGGCCCTGGGCAAGCTGGTGCTGCCCTGGCTGGGCCTTGGCCGGAGGCTGGGTTCCCAGCACCTGTGCCCTGGCACCGCAGGTTGTCGTGGTGATGGCAGGGCCGTGAGCTTCAGAGGCAGACCAGGGCTTGGCCCGCTTTTGGATAACAGGGGCCGATGCTTACAAAACATTCAAGTGTGGCAGAACCCCTTTTCGAAATTTGGCGCCCAAGAAGACCTTGGCAGGTCTGCGTCTAGCTTGTTCTGTGCACATGCACCCTCAGGCACGCACACGAGGGGCACGCACCTGGGGTTGGCTGGTGTTCACATAACAGGCCCTCTCCTAGTGTTTGGTCTCTCATGGCCTCGTGCTTCCAGGACACCTTCGCGTCTGTCCTTCTCAGGCCTTTCCTGAGTAGGCCGCTCCACCCCCTAAGCCTCCCAGAAGCTGTCCCTGTCAGCATTTGAGGCCCTGGGCCAGTCACGCTGGTGCCCCTTTGGGGCGTAAACCGACAGAGGTCAGTATGTCCACCTTGCAGGGTGCTGGAGAGCGAGGCAGTGGCTTCCACATGGGTGTCGCAGCCCAGGGTCCCCTCCTACATCCATCCATGTCGCCGCCCGGCTCAGCCCTCCTGTCAGTGGCCTTTCTCTGGGGGATCCTCTCCCTGTGTGCCCTGCAGGGTGACAGGGATTGGATCTTACAAAACGAGGGGGCTTCCCAGAGGGTCCTGGGAAGGGACACGGTCCTTGATGGGGTCGTCACTGTCCTTGACGTTGGACGGTGCTCCCCTGCCTGTCCCTCTGAACCTGTGTGAATGGTGACTGAGGCCACGGGCCCTGTAGATGGGGTGGCAGGTGGTGCCCGTGTGCTGCGTGGATGGTGCACCACACGCCAGGCCTGACATGGGGGCAGGGCCCAGGTGAGCCTGTCCTCTCCCAGCAGCAGTGTGGAAGCCTTGGACAGGCTCCTCCCACCCATGGGAGCCGGGCGCTCACCCCGGAAGCGTACCACCAGCCAGTGCAAGTCTGAGCCACCCCTGCTGCGCACCAGCAAACGCACCATTTACACGGCCGGGCGGCCGCCCTGGTACAACGAGCACGGCACGCAATCCAAAGAGGCCTTTGCCATCGGTGAGTTGGCGGCTGAGGCCACCACCTGCGCGTCACCCCCAGTCGGGTGGGTTAGGCAGGACCGCCCACCGTCAGATGCCAGGGCCGGCGTCTCCACTGACCTGGATGCCTCAGGGCCCTCGGTCACATGTCAGGCCTGGGGGGGTTGGTGAGTTGGTTGGAAAGGGCTGTCCTGCCTCTGCCCACCGAGGGACCCACCTGTGAGGCCGGCACACACGGCTCCGCCCCTCCTGCAGGCCTGGGCGGTGGCAGTGCCTCTGGGAAGACCACCGTGGCCAGGATGATCATCGAGGCTCTGGACGTGCCCTGGGTGGTCCTGCTATCCATGGACTCCTTCTACAAGGTGAGGGCTGCCCCTGCCTGTGCGGCCACCGAGCCCAGAGCACCCGCCCACCACCGCTGCCCTCCACGCAGGTGCTCACGCGGCAGCAGCAGGAGCAGGCCGCCCTCAACAACTACAACTTCGACCACCCGGACGCCTTCGACTTCGACCTCATCGTGTCCACGCTGCAGAAGCTGAAGCAGGGCAAGAGCGTCAAGGTGCCCGTGTATGACTTCACCACCCACAGCCGCAAGAAGGACTGGGTAGGCCCGTGGGCTGGGGCTGCGGGGTCGTCTGGATGCGGGCGGGCACGAGCACGGTGCCTCCCCTTTGCAGAAGACGCTCTACGGCGCCAATGTCATCATCTTCGAGGGCATCATGGCCTTTGCTGACAAGACGCTGCTGGAGGTGAGGGCGGGGCTCTGGCCACGCTGTCCTGCTGGACCCCTGCAACGTGCCTCCTCCAAGCAGGCCCCGCTCGTTCAGCCTGTCCCCAGGGTGCGGTCACTGGGTGTGGGCTGAGGACGGGTCTCCTGCCATGGTGAGGCGCGTGCGAGAGGCCTGTGCTCGCAGCGGCTGTGTGCTTCCTACTCCTTGTAGGTTCTGAGACTAGTGAGTTTGGGCTCAGGCCCAGGGAACCCCATGGCCCCCAGTGTCCCTCCAGGGGTCATCTGCTGTGTGCTGAGTATGGGGCCAGACCCAGCGTGTGAGAGCATCAGCGAGTGGGGCTGTGTGTAGGGCAGGCTGCCCAGGGGCCATCCAGCCTGCACCCCATCTGAAGCCCTGGCGGGCAGCACGCACAGCGCCGGCCACACCCCCGCACAGCGCCGGCCACGCCCCCCTGCTCGCCACACCCCCGCCCAGCGCCGCGGTGCCGTGTGGGCCGCGTGCTGGAGCTCTGGTGACAGCCCTGCTCCGCGATGCCACAGCTCCTGGACATGAAGATCTTCGTGGACACAGATTCTGACATCCGCCTCGTGCGGCGGCTGCGGCGGGACATCAGCGAGCGCGGCCGCGACATCGCAGGTGTCATCAAGCAGTACAACAAGTTTGTCAAGCCGGCCTTTGACCAGTACATCCAGCCCACCATGCGCCTGGCGGACATCGTGGTGCCACGAGGTGAGCCTGCCCCGGGGAAGCGGGCGGCCCTGCCTGTCCCCCGCCCTCCTGCCCTTCTCACGTACCCGCTTTTCCCGGCCCAGGGAGCGGGAACACAGTGGCCATCGACCTGATCGTGCAGCACGTGCACAGCCAGCTGGAGGAGGTAGGCCCCGCGACCCTGCTGCCACCACCCACAGCCACCTGCTCATGTGGCCCCCACGTGTCTTCTGTGTCCTGCCAGCCATCCGTGTCTGGGCCTGCTCGGTTAGCTCTTTGTACCCTGAGAAAGGGGCTCCCTGCCCGAGCTGGGCCTTGCACAGAAGAGGGCGTTCCCGTCCCTCCCAACCCTTCGGGGAACCGTTGGGTTTTGGTGCTGAGTCCCACGTCCTGAGCACCGTTGGTGGGACCCTGACCTGAGGGCATGTATCCTGGCTGGCTTTATAATGGAGGCTGGAGGCCTGAGGCCTGTGGACTGGAGCCCCAGGGGTCCTACCTCTGCCTCCACTTACCCCAGAGGGTGTCTAGGTCAGAGCCATAGGGAGCTGGCCCCTTCACAAGACTGCCAGTCACCTGGGACTGTCCTTTCATGGGACTGCATGTCCACTCCTGGGTGGAGGGGCCTGGCTGACCGGGACAGCGGCAGTGGTTTGTGCTGTCGGGTGGCTGCAAGGGGAGCTGTGCTGCCGTCACTAACGCACCGCCCCTTCCCTTGTCTCCTGTGGCTGCCGCAGCGTGAGCTCAGTGTCAGGTAAGACTTCCCACACCTGTCTGCACAGACGGAGGCATTTGCAGCATCCACAGGGGGCTAGGAGTCTGGGTTGTCACCAGGCAGGCAGAGGGTCCTCTCCCGCCGTGCCCACCCACTGTGGCAGCCCTGCTTCAGGCACCGAAGGGTGCTGTGGTGGCCCCCACACTGCTTCTGCCTCCCCTCGCAGGCAGATGAGACTAAGGCACAGAGAGCTTAAGGAACTTGCCTAAGGTCACACAGAGCCCTGATGCTAGGCTGGTCACACCTCTCTGGAGGCTCCTTCCCAATGGGGCTCATTGTGGGACTCCCCCCACCCCGCACAGGCTTCCTGAGCCAGCACTGCTGGACCCCTGGGTGGGAGCCACAGGCATGTTCCTCAGCGGCCAGAGGGCCTGGGTCGGCACGTCCTCTGCCTGACCCAAGTAGCCTGAGGCCCCAGCCCTCTAGCCACTGCAGCCGGTGTGCAGAGACTGCCAGGAGGAGGTCTGGATGGGCCAGGGCGGCCTTGGAGCCGCCCATGGGGGTGGATGGGTCACCTGCTCGTACGCAGTGGTCAGCACCAGGGACCTGCCCTCGGCGGGGCCACCAATCAGGAGAGCCCCTAAGCGATGCTGCTGTGCTGGAAACGCCTCCAGGGCCTTGGCCGGCTGCCTCCAGCTTCCTGCCATTGCATGAGTCTGCTTGTCTCTCACCCAGGCCCGGGGACCTGCGGGTCTTGTCATGTCAGGTCCTCTGGAAGCCTTTGTTCTGAGAAAAAAAGTTTCCAGGGCTTCAAACTGGAGAAAACACCTAAACGCAAACACCTACATTTTCCCTTCTCTGGTCAGCCAAGGAAGTGGTGGCCAGCATGCTCACCTCCGGCCCAGGAAGTGTTGCTGGGTGTGGGAGGTGGGGCCTGGGCCAGCCAGGCACACAGCTGCAAAGGCTCCAGGGCTCTTCCTGCTTCTTCTCTTCCTCAGGCCAGCTGGTGGCTGCAGGGACCGCCTGTGCTCTCCTCTAAGGGGTCTTTTCTCTGTTCTTTTCCTTTTCTGTAAATCCTTGGGTTTCCTGCCCTGTACCCTCCCCGAACACACTCTTCACCTGGCGAGCAGAGGAAGCTGCGCTGGGATCTGTGAGGAGAGTGCTCTGTGGTGCCTCACTGTGTTGGCTGGGGCTGCGCCCCCACCCACCCTGCCCCTCCCCGCCTGGGCAGCATGCCCGCCCTGCCCTGCACTCCCCGTCCTCCCCTTTCCCTCCTGGCTTGGAGCAGCAGGGGGCCTCTGAACCAGCTTTGTCCCCTCTCCTGTGGGGGCCACACATCACCTGGGGGAAGGGTCAGGGCTTGGCCCAAAGCTCAGCTGTTCCAGCAGGGAGAGGTGTGCTGGGGTGGGGACCAGCTGCCCCTGCTGGGGGTAAGGCTCATCTGGAGGCAGGAGGCCCCACCCTCCCGCCCGGTCCCCACACGCAGGAGGGGACCTAGGCTGTGAGGGGAGGCCCACACCCAGCCCCTCGCTTCCTGCCTAATCATCAGCTGCTCTGCCTTTCACGTGTCCTTTAACCTTGGCTTTGCCCTTGGTGGGTGCAGGGGCACCTGGTGGTGGGGGGGGTGTTCTGCAGGCCAGCCGCAGGGTTGCAGCAGCCCCCACCACGTCTGTCCCCCACGCAGTGTGCAGAGTAGGAGGATGGGGCCGTGGGAGAAAACACCCCTTCTCAAGTCTCCAGTCCGTTTGTGTCCCCAGGGCCGCGCTGGCCTCAGCGCACCAGTGCCATCCCCTGCCCCAGACGCTGAGTGTCCTCAAGAGCACGCCGCAGGTGCGGGGTATGCACACCATCATCAGGTGAGGGCCTCCGCGGGGCGGGGCGGGGCGGCGGACGGGCGGGCCCCCTCTGCTGACCCCCACGGCCCGCAGGGACAAGGAGACCAGCCGGGACGAATTCATCTTCTACTCCAAGAGGCTCATGCGGCTGCTCATCGAGCATGCGCTGTCCTTCCTGCCCTTCCAGGTGCGCAGCGCGGTGAGGGTGGGGACCGGGAGGGCGGGCGGCTGGCTCCTCGTGCTCACAGCGCCCCCGTCGCTCTGCGCGCAGGGCTGTGTGGTGCAGACCCCGCAGGGGCAGGACTACGCGGGCAAGTGCTACGCGGGGAAGCAGGTACCGGCCGGGGCTGGATTGGGGCGGGGCGGGGCGGGGCGG
Organism: Rhinolophus sinicus; assembly: GCF_036562045.2. Lineage (NCBI taxonomy): Eukaryota > Metazoa > Chordata > Mammalia > Chiroptera > Rhinolophidae > Rhinolophus > Rhinolophus sinicus. The sequence continues at coordinate 16,729,164 of NC_133762.1, forward strand.
GCGGCCCGGGAGGCGGGGTCCGGACAGCTCAGCCCCACCCCCAGATCACCGGCGTGTCCATCCTGCGGGCGGGCGAGACCATGGAGCCCGCGCTGCGGGCCGTGTGCAAGGACGTGCGCATCGGCACCATCCTCATCCAGACCAACCAGCTCACCGGGGAGCCCGAGGTACGGGACAGCCCGCGTAGGGGTGGGGGTGGGGGCGGGGAGGGCGCCCGACGGGCGGCCCTGATGCTGCGGCTGCCCCCAGCTCCACTACCTGCGACTGCCCAAGGACATTAGTGACGACCACGTGATCCTGATGGACTGCACCGTGTCCACGGGCGCTGCGGCCATGATGGCTGTGCGCGTGCTCCTGGTGAGTGGGCGCGGGCGGCTGCGGGCCGCTGGGCCGGTCGGCATTTCCCATCCCGTGCCTTACGGCGCAGGACCACGACGTGCCTGAGGACAAGATCTTCCTGCTGTCCCTGCTCATGGCGGAGATGGGCGTTCACTCGGTGGCCTACGCGTTTCCGCGCGTGAGAATCATCACCACGGCGGTGGACAAGCGCGTGAACGACCTGTTCCGCATCATCCCGGGCATCGGTGAGGCCACCTTGGCCCCGGTCTAGGGAGCCTGGGTGCCGGGTGGGCCACAGCCCCCAACACAAGGGCCTGCTTTTTTTCCTAGGGAACTTCGGCGACCGCTACTTTGGGACAGACGCAGCCCCAGACGGCAGTGACGAGGAGGAAGTGGCCTGGACAAGTTAGCTGGCGGCAGTTTCTTGCCATCCCAGCCCCACCCAACTTCCTCCTGCCTCCTGGCCTGTGACAGACACCTTAACTTATTTTGACTGTTACCAATGTAACTTATTCAATACGTTTAATAAAATAAAGCTTTAGGAAAAACGAAGTTGTGACTGATGAGCTGGGGGGTGACTGGTGTTCTGCCTGGGACCCGGGCTTGGGGAGGAGGCCCCAAGGCTGCCAGCTGTTTAGCTGTCTGTCTCAGTCCTCACCAGGCCGCCATGGACAGGGGTGGAGTCCAGGTGCCTGGCCTCTGCTGACTGGTGGTCAGGACAGGCTTTCCTTGCAGTCCAGGCTCGGCCAGATTTAGGAGAGGGCAGAGTGAGGGCCCGCGGCTCCTGGCTCTGCTACGTGGGCTCCTTGGTGGCCACCTGGCCTGGACCTAGGACACTGGCTCTCAGAAGAGACGTCATCCAAAGCCACTCCCCACCCCACCACGGGTTTGTATCATCAGGAGGCCGAGCGGAAATCGGTGTGTGGGCGGCTGGAGGAGGGCGTGATGAGCTGGTCCTGGCCCCTGGCTGGCCACAGGAGTCCCAGTTGCAGGAGGTGACCAGGGTCTCAGTGGCCCAGCCATGCCTTTCAAGGCCAGAAGCCCATGTCCAGCCCTGCCCTCTGCTCCTGGGCTTGATGGGGAGGCTCCTGCAGCCCCTCACATGGCCAGTGGCTGGTAGGCCCGCCTGTGAGAGGTGTGCATGGTGCAGGTGGGCTGGCAGGTACCCATCTCCCCCTTCTGCTGCCCTCCAGCCCTGGCTCTGGCCTCTTTCTTGCCCTCCTGGTCTCCTTGGTCTCACCCCTCCCCAAAGGCCATGTCATGGAAAAGCTTGTCATGGGCGGAGACAGGAAGTCACTGGGGGGGGCAGACCAAGGGCGGCAGATAAAGGCGGGAGGCTTGTCCACAGAGTGGCCAGGCACCAGGGACAGAGGACTGACTCGGCCCAGAAGTCAGCAGGAGGGCTTCTCCCCATCATGGTGAGTGGATCCCTCTCCCATGTCTGCAGGGTCCCCCTTCATTCACTCACTCATTCATTCACTCTTTGTGCTATGTGTTGGAACCTGGAGGCTGCCCCAGGCCTGGCCCTGCTCAGCAGGTGCGAGGGCGCCATGAGGCAGGGAAGATGCCATTTTGTCCAGCCAGGTCTTCCTAGATGAGGACGGGGGCAACCAGCTGCTGAGGAGCCTGGCTGGGCTGAGTCATTCCCGGGTGGGCCTGCCAGAGTCCAGCTGAGGCTGACAAGCTCCCACACACGCACACATGTGCACCAACACCCACACACGTCTCATGCAGCAGCACAGAGCACGTCCAGACATGCGGGCACATGTGTGTGAGAGGAGCCAGCTGTCCCTACCCCACCCAGCCACTGGCTCTTGGGGACGGATGGCCTCTGCCCTCCTCTTGAGGGTCAGTGGGGGCCTAGAGCAGAGCCTGGAGGCAGGTCTGAACCAGAGGCCCTGCCTTCTCCGGCTGGGGTCCCCTCATCAGTGGCAGCTCAGGGACGCCAGGCCACAGGGTAGGGGACCTCTTCAGCCCATTTCCTGCCAGGGTTCTGTGGGGCGGTCTCTGGGGTGCCAATGAGAGGAGGGGCAATTCCTCTGGCGCTTGGGAGCCTCCCAGCCCCAGAAACAGACTTCACCGGAGCAGTGCTTTGCACAGCTGTTGGGCACGAGGGATTCCAGTCTGAGGAGCCTTGGGTGGAGCCCTCCAGGGCTGACAGGCTGACTGGAGGCTGGGAGCTCCTGTGCTGCCTTTCTGGGCATCTGTGGGGCCGGGGGTGGAGGGCACATGGAGGAGAGAGGGGCGCTGCGAGGATGGGGCCGCAGCTGGGAGGGGGAGAGGTGGGTGGGATGCAGACCTGGAGCCCCCTCCCCGTACTTGCCCGGAAGCTCCTGTGACTTAGGGTGAGGGTCTCCGAGGGGAACCCATCCGCTGAGGGCTCCACCACCTGCCCCTGGGCAGCACCTCCAGGACTGTCCAACCTGAGAATGGTGTCTCCAGGGTCAATCTCAGGTTCGTCAGCCCGTGAGGTGTTCCCCCTTCCCCAGCAGTGGCAGCCATAGGGCGAGTGGGAAAGGAAGCCTGGGGCTTCCTTCTGGGCCGGAGGCTGGGGTCCAGACCCAGCATTAGGCACGTGTTTGTCACGCTGACTCAGCAGCTCCTGCGTGCCCACTGCACATGTCAGCAGGAGGGTCTGGAGGGCTGGATGGACCTGGGAAAGGACCCGGCCCGTGTGGTGCCTCGCCGGGGCCACCTGGAGTCAGGGGGCATCCCACGAGGCGCCTGGATTCCTGGGCCCTGGGCCAGGCCTGTGGCCGGAGGCTGGGGCTTTCAGGCTGTCCAAGGTCAAGTTGAGAGTTTGAGGGGAGCAGGAGTGGAGGGGCAGGCAGTTCTGAGGTGAAGGGAATCGGGCAGCAGGCAGCAGGTGGATTTGGGCTGTGCTTGGGTTAGAGGGTGCGAATGGGACAATTCACACACAGGTTGCAGGGACCCATGTCTGTGACCCCACAGGATGGAGCCTTGAGGAGGGACTCCAGTGGTGACATCTGCTGGGCTGACCACCTTGTGGGTGGGGATTGGTCCAGGCGTGGGTCTCCTGGCTCATCTGGTCACCACCCGGTTTCCAGGTGGGGGCCAAGAATGGCCCTGGTGCCACATGGCTGGGGGTGGGATGGGCTCTGGCTCTGACCCTCCAGCATGCATGTCCCTGACCAAGCTGGCTGGGGGACATGGAGGGGCCTTCTGGGGTGGAGGGAGACACTGGAGAAAGTGTCCCTGCCATTCCCCGAGTTCTGGGGAATCCGCAGCTGAAATGGGGTGCCCAACAGGATTCGATCTGGGTGGGAGCAAGGGGTCCCTCTGAAGCAGGGTGTCCACCACTCCTCTGGGAGTTGGAGTTGGGGAGGAACGGGGGCGCAGGCTGGGAATAGGCGGCCCCACCACCAGAACCGGAAGGCGCCGGGTCTCTCGCTGTGGTGACCCGGGCGAGGGGCCCAGGGCACTGCAGCTGCCGCCCGGCTGGCCGCCTCCAGACCCCGCGGCCCGCGCGCCCTAGGGAGCCAGGTCGCATGCTGACGTTATTGAGCAAGAAGTCATCCTATGGCCTTGGCGCCCTGGGTCCCCAGGCCCCTGCCTGTCCCCACCGCGGTGACACATGACTGCGACGGCTACTTGCCGGTCGTCCCCTCCAGCTTTTTGAATAAACTGCTCACGTGGTGACGCCAGTTGGCGTAGTCCGCGGGGGACAGGAGGGGCATCTGATGCCGGACCTGGGGCACTGTTTCCGGGTGGTTTGTCCCAGGAAGCCCCCGCGGACCTGGGGTCTCAGCGCGGGAGAGCACACACGACGCGGGGCGGGGGTGGGGAGCCGGCTTCGGGCAGGCCCCGCACCTCCAGGCAGACCACGCCCCGTGCGCCCCAACGCGGTCCCTGGTCGCGCTTTTGGCAGGCGGTGGGGCGCCAGGCGGACCTTGGGAACGCCCCGAGGCGCTCTTCAGCCGGGTCCGCGGCCCTGGACACCGTGCGGCGGGGTGGCCCGCTGTTAACTTGGGTTCTCTGTAAGGACCCCACGTGGGAAATACTGAAGATAAGCGTCGTGCTCCCTAACTAAGCAAATCAAGAACACACAATAAGGAAAAGCGTCTGAGGACGCGAAGCCTGGGAGCGAGGAGGGGAGGGGCCTGCGAGCCGCTGGGGACCCCAAGGCCACTCCGCCAGGCAGTTCCGGGGGACTTCAGCTCAGTGCTCAGCGACCGCAGCGCGCATGCGCGCCTAGGGGAGGGGCGCTCCACTCCCAGAGGTTCCCCACCAGCAAGGCCGGCAGGACTCGTGGTCCCGTCCGAGGTGGTCCGGCCGCTGTGCGGGCAGCCGCAGTAGACCTACACGTCACCTGGATCCACGAGAAAACACACTAAAGGGAGACCCATCCGTAGGTGGCGTTAGGGCCATGTGACATTTTAAAACTCAATGACGAGGCGGCCCCAGTGGCTCAGGTGGTCGGAGCGCTCCTGTCGCTGAGCTCGCTGGTCCCATTCACACGAGTCATTGAGCTGCGCCCTCTACAGCTAAGATTGTGAACAACGGCTGGACCTGGAGCTGGGCTGCCTGAGCGGCCGCCGCACTGCGGACAGTCAGCCGGGAAGCGCCAGGCCCACACCACCAGCCTGGGCCAGGGAGCTGGGACCTACACAACTGGACTGAGAAGCAATGGCTTCAACCGGAGTTGGCGTGGGAGGAGGGGAAAAGAAAAGAAAAAAATGCCTATTAAAAAAACACAAACCTCAATGACATGTATTTACAGACGCTGACTCCGGTACGCAGGGCTTAAAACCCCAGAAGGCTAGTGGCCACGCTGGGAGGGAAAACGGGCTGGGAGAGGCTCAACGGGTTTGCGGTCCTTTCCCCTTTAATGAAAATCTTAAATCAAACTCCTGATTTCTTACGTCCACATTGTTTCAAGGTATTTGTTACATTTCTTAGTATTTTTATGCTGCCTTAATTTTTCCAGAGTATTTTTACACTGCCCTGAGTTACCACCAAGGTCACAGAAGGAAGACCAGGCACCTCTGGGAGGCATCGGTGTGAAGGGACGTTCACCTAAACAGTGTGGAAGGGGACGCGTGTGGCCTGGGTTTCTGGAGGCGGCTGCTGCTGACAACCCCCGGGCCTCCTGCTTCAGGGTGGCCCCTCCGTCCTCATGCCAGGGTCTGGATGCCCAAGCCTCACGTCAGTGCCAGCAACACTGGCAGGGCCCCACCTCACCTGCCTGGGAGCAGACCTAAGAGCATGACCGGACGCAAGCCCCCGCGTCCCACACACCTTCCTCCAAAAAACGGGCACAAAGGTGCGGCACCGGGCTCCCCCCTCCCGCCCCACCATTAGGTGGCAGGGGAGGGACCCCGGGGACTGACTGCTGCTGGGCCAGGTAGGAGGCTGAGCCCTACCCAGGAGATGCCCTTCACAGTGCTGGGTCACCGCCAGCTTGGAGATGACCCAGAAAGGCAGGCGTGGTGTCCAGGTACGAGGATGCCCTGGGTGGGGCAGGCAGGGGACAAGCCCGGGAAGCCTGCCCTGAGCAGTCAGGACGAGAGGTTGACACCCAAGGGTCAAAGGAGAGCACAGGCCCAGTCGTGACAGCCACTGTCCTGAGCGCACGGCAGCCACTGTCCTGGGAGGGGAGGGGCTGGCTGGCCTGCACCAGGCGTCCTCTGCCACCCCACCCCCGGCCTTGCAGTGCCGGCTGATGGGCCTGCTGTCCAGACATCAGCGGCCTGGCTCCTCAGGCTGGATGGTCACTACCCAGCAGCAGGAAGGAGGGTGCTGCTGTCTGGAGGGAGGGGCAGTGCTGTTGGCCACCGCCTTGCCTGGACATATCCCAGGGGGGCTGCAGACCCCACAGACTGAGCTGCCCTTGGCTTACGGGTTTCACAGCTCACACGTTCCTTCTTCACTCCTGTGAATATTGAGGAAATGAGGGGAGGGGCGTCTGTCCACACTTGGAGCAGGAAGGTAGGAGTGAGGTCCCAGCCCCTCAGTGTGAGACCTGCAGGGATCGTTAAGTAAGACACACACCTGGTCCGCAGTGAAAACATTTATTTTACAAGTTATCTTTAAGTCAACATTCAGACATACAAGACGGAGGTCACCATGGGAAACCACCGTCACCTCCAGCCTGCCCTTCGGTGCGCACGTGGATGGTCGGGTTCCAGTCACAGGACAAAACTGGGCATGGACGACGGCTTTCCATGCATTTACACTTAAGTTCTTAAAAACAATGCAAATATACTTCACTGTCAACTGCCTCCCTCACTTAGAGCAAAACACAACCGTACTTCCCAGTGAAACCGTCTACCGAAAGGTGCCGCCTGCAGGACCCACCCTCGGGCCGACCGGTGTGTGGCCAGGACAGAGACCCATTTAGAATGCAGCTTTGTCACTGATTGTACCTGATGCTTACAAAGTTGGTTTAAAGTTTCAAGGGAGGAGAGGGTTTCTAGCCACCTCCTAGATGTCACATGGGGACACTCACCACCCTGGCAGCTCTGGTACCCGACCCTGGCAGGGGCGTTCCCTGCAGTGCCCTCAGGCGCCAGACCCGGCCATCCGAACAAACCGGGCACACGGCAGGGTCCGCTTTCCCTTCCGTGCTCCCAGTGAAGGTCTCAGGGACCCCGCTCCCACCCAGCTCGCCCGCCAAGGAGCCAGAGGCCATTGTGGGGCCCGCGCGCACACACACGCACACACGGGACACGGCTGCAGCCACAGCACACGCCCCACCGTGCTTGTAAGGGCTATAAAATGGAGCTTCACCAATTCCACAGGAGGATGGGTCACAACCAAAGTAACAAAAAACAAAACGTCAGTCCTGTGTCACGTGGGTTCACAGCTCAGAACATGGGAAAGGAATGAGGTCCCTGGCAGGACGTGCCGAGAGCCAGGGAAGGACAGAAACGGCACCCAGCGCTGCCCGCCTGCCGCTGCCTGGGTGTGCGCCCGGACAGCTAGGAAGGCGCAACACACTGAGGGCCACATCAGACGCAATTTGAAACGCGAAGGAAGCTGGAGAGGAAGACAGGAGCACATCACTGAGCAGAGAAGCAAACCTACCTGCAGCGGCCATCGCCTGCCCTGCGCCACACATGGCCAGTGCTGCCTGGCCCGTAGGCACACTGGTCTGGTGCCCGGCAAGCCCTGCTCTTGGCAAAACGAGGGGGCTTCGTCGTGTACCGACACCAGCACTGGCCACATGTGGCCCTGACTCTGGGAGCCCCAAGTGAAGCTGAGCCCCCCCTTTAGCACACCAACGGGGTGCGTCTCCAGACACCTCTACTTAGCAGGGAAACTGAGCACGTGAGAGAAGGAAATGCGCCTAGGGGTCTGGTCCTGAAGCAGGACGGGGGTCTGAAACTGACCCAGTGAAACTGCAAAGTGTTCTGGGGTACCAGGCCATCACCCTAGGGGGGCCCGTGTGTCTAGCAAAGGATCAACAGCTCCTGTAACTGGAAGACACCCAGCGACACGTGATGGGCCTTGGCTGGGCTGAGGCCAGGCCCAGGGACAGCACAGCCACTGCAAGATTGAAGCCGGGTTCTTGGCCATTCTGGGGGAAAAGAACTCATTTCCTAAGGTATTCCCAGAAACATCACAAAGGTTGCCTACGGCCTACAGCTCAGGCTGAATCCCGCAGCTGCCATGCTGGGTGGCAGAGAAAACGCCCCCGTCTCGTCTCTTCCCTTGTGCCAAACAATGAATTTCATATCCTTTTATGAGTCCTGATGTCAGCAAATTGTTTCTAATTTCGCATCACAGCGCACAGCTCCCCTCTCACCGAATGTCTCCAGGATCCTTTTCACGGGCAGAAAACAAACCCAGCGGGACCAAACAGCCTGCAAGAGCACTCGGCCGGGCGCACTGCTTTCAGAGCGTCCGTTCTGTCCTGACATTGCTGTGTTGATCAGCCACATCCTGGCCACACGACCTGCCCTCTGCACGGCCCTGGGTGAGCAGGCGAGGGCAGCGGGTGAGGACAGTGGCTTCAGGAACGTGTTTTGGTCCCTCTGAGCCAGGGAACTGCCCCCGCACAGCTTCTCCAGCTCATCCTTTTCTCCTGGAAACCCAGGGACGCTCAGCAGCAGCCGTCAGGTTTGTGCTGCAGAAACCAGGCCCACTTGGGCCGCTCGGGTCTCCAGTGGCTAGCCTGGGCCCAGCAGGGCTGCACCACATGCAGTCTGCTGGCACGGGCACATCATAACCCACGTTTCTTCAGTCCCCGCAGCAGGGACACCCCCTACAAGGTCTGGGACACAGTTAAGACAGACGACTTCTGCAGTTCACAGAAGGTGCTGCTCGCGACAGTGGTCAGGGGGCCCGTGGTCTGGCTGCTGGCTAACAAGCCCAAGGGCACTAGGGCTCCCCGGACCCGACCTCGCTCGGCCAGAGTGTGCCCTTGGTCCTTCTGGTCCTCCCCCAGGGACCTGAGGACCCAGTTCTGCCAGAAGCATCCACGAGGCCGAAGGGAGCATCTAAAGGAAGGGGGTGGGCAGGAACATCGGGGGGCCGAGGGGGGCCGTGCAGCTGTGCACCACCAGCAACCTGGATTCCCAGTCCCTCTGACTATGACTAATTGGGCCGCTGCTACTGCTTGTGGTTCTGAGGTCCACAAGAGATTACAAAGAGGCCAGGTAGGCCTGAAGGAATGTGGAGGGTGATGCAGAGAAGGGGGGGCCCTGTCTGTCCAGCTCGTGGCCTGAGGGACCACTTGAAGGACAGGAGCTGTGGGTCCCTGGGACGTGGGGACTCAGGCCAGACACAGGCAGAGCACGTGGTCTCAGCAAACTCACCCGCGGGAAGAACCCCGCCACACGGCCACGCACACGAGACGAACAGGTCCTGTGCAAACTGTCCTCGCTGCCAACACTGGGCGCTGGGGGGCCGTGCCCGTGGCCACACTGCAGGGACGGCCCCCACTGCGGCCCCAGGGATACCAGGGAGGGGCAGCCTTGGGGGCTCCAGCGTCTGGCCAGGGCGGCCACACTGCACCCGGCTCGCAGCACAGACAGACATGGAGCGTGACCCCGTACATGCTTAGAAAGGAGACACAGAAGACGACGACGTAGCTAAACGGCTGTAAATACGGCATGCTACGCGCTTCACGTGGCGGGGGTCGGGGGACCCGGCGCAGTGGCCCCCCCACGCTGGGACTACAGTTCATGATCCTAAGGTGACGAGGCCGGTGCGGGCGTCTCCCCGTCACGGCTGCTCCTGCGCTTAATTGAACCCGTCGGTGTGGTAGCTGGGGTGGGAGTCGGCCGTGAGCTGGGTGGTCTCTGTGGCAGACGCTGGCTGTATGACAATCGGCGTGTCTGTGGCCTCTGAAAAGCAACCACACGCGTGTTCATTGGACGAGGACGGCTGCCTCGCCGTCCGGCCCCTGACAGCACGTCCTCCGGTGACAACACTCCGTCGCCTGGTTCCTCTACTGGGCCAGAGGTTGCGGGACAAGCGCTCGGAGGGGAGAGGCTGTGCGCTGACCGCCACCCAGCACGCCTTCCTGTCAGTCACCGCCAGCCCGTGGCCCCGCCCCCTCGGTACTACGGCTACCACAGTGAAGGCGGGGACGGCCCTGTGCGTCTGCTTTTACCTCTGGTGTCCACGTTCACACCTCAACAGTCCCAGCTGCCACCACACACACTCCCGGCACAGTGTCAGTGCCCTCCTGTTTGACAAGACAGGTGGACACCGTTGAGGGCCCGCGCTGGCGGCGCCCCACGCACGACGCGGCCCGGCTCGCACTCACCGCGCTCGTCCGACTGCAGCTGTGCCTCCAGGTCCTCGGGGGACACGTAGAAGTCGCCGTCCTCGGCCTCCGGCGCCCTGGGCTTGCAGCGCCCACAGCAGCAGTTGAAGCAGCAACACAAGCAGCAGCAGCAGTAGCAGCAGGTCAGCAGCCCGCACACGACAAACAGGGCCTGCAGGGGGAGGAGGGGCCTGCATGGCGGCTCTGCGCAGAGCAGGGCTGGCCGACCACCTGGGGGACAGGGATGGCAGCGAGCGGAGGGGCCAGAGGCGGGAGGACGACAGTTTAGAAAGGTACGGTGGGCTTCCTATGCCCAGCGCTGTGCCAGCGGGCACAGCCTCGGCCTGACATGGGGTGGGCGCGTAAGATAAAGGAGGAATGTTAAAAAAGAAAAGACAACACGGGAATACGGCAAAGGCTTCTCAGGTGAGACTTCCAATGAGTGTTCCCAGCAATGGAACAAAACACCCCCACCGCGCCAGGCTGCGTCCTCGCTCTACCTTCTGGAGAACTGACGGTGACCGAGCGTGAGAACGGTGCTGACACGCTGGCACTGTGCACTAGGAGTGTTACGGGATGACGCAGGACGAGGACAAAGGCCGCCGTGGCCCAGAGCCATGGCGCACGGCCCGGGACGCCCCGCGAGAGCCCCGACGGCTGCAGCCCTCACCTTGGCCCACCAGCTGGACAGCACGAAGTAGGTATTGACGTTCTCCTCCCCGAACTGCTCGGCCACGTACAGCCCCAGCGAGCCGTACTTGTCGTAGATGTTCCGCTTGGTGGCGTCCGTCAGGATGGCGTGGGCGTTGTTGATCTCCTTGAACTTGTCCGCGGCCTCGGGATTGTCAGGGTTCTTGTCAGGGTGATACTTCAAGGCAAGTTTCCTGCAAACCAAAGCCATGCCGTGCCTTGTCTTCACGTCCATCCACTGGACAGAGGGCCAGCGCAGACACAACTGCCCAGGACCAGCACACGCCACAGCTTTCCACAGAATTCAAGAATGTCAGGGTCAAAAGAAATCTCTGCAGTCATTTCAGGCCAAAGCTCCCGCCCCATCCATGCACAGGGGAGACGCCGGCCTGGCCCAGCCTGCAGTGGGTCACCCGGGAGCTTCCCACAGCGCCAGGCAAACCCGAGCGCCAGCGTCTAGTGTCTGGCCTGGCAGCTGACTGCACATTTCCTAAATGAAGCGAAAAGCAAGGCGAGGGCACTAGAACGCCTGAACGTGCGTTTGTCAGTCCACAGTGCAGAGAACATAGAGGAAATCCAGCTGAGGCGTCTGGACTAGTGATGGTGTGTCTCTTACAGCTCAGTCAATGGAACCCCATGTAAGGGGCACGTCCCTCAAGTTCAATGGGAAGGCGACAGCACTGCCACTGCAGCGACGCCCTGCAGCCCCCCTGCCCAGCTCACACCTGTTCCCCACAGAGCTGTCCACTCCAGTGCACACAGTCTGCAGCAACTACAAGTGCTATGTGCTGTTGCCAAGAAAACAGGAGTATATGTAACAGGTTTAAGCTACAATGGAACACACCACACATGCAAAGATGCAACATTCCAGTGAAATGCAGTTAGTGGTTCTTGGTCAGTGCAAAGCAAACCACACGGGGCACGACAGGCCCCCGGGAGGGGCACAGCTCTGACAGGCCCCCGGGAGGGGCACAGCTCTTACCGGTAGGACTTTTTGATGTCATCTGAGGTCGCATTCTTGTCCAGCCCGAGCACATGGTACAGTGACTCCCCTGAGGTAGACAGGGAGCGCTGTCTCTGGTCCGCCATGGCAGGGTGATCTACAAGGGAAGTAAAGGAAACATCAAAGAGTGAAGGTAAAAACTGCAGCCACAGAGCTGACGGGCTTTACTCCACGCGACGGTTCAAAGCACAAAGTCACAGGGCTGTTTGTGGGACCATAATGTAGAGACGGGGCACCCACATGTGAGGCGGGGCCCGACTGTGCATGTGGCCTGCCCCAAAGAGGCTGTAAAAATTACGTGCACTTACTGTCATCCCTATGGCAGCCTCCAGCTAAAAAGCGATGAGAGAAATGAAGAGATTGTCAGAATGGATAAATACGCAAGACCCGACCATATGCATCTACAAGAGATACACTTCAGACAGAGCCTGAGAACACAGGAAGACAGAATTAAAGGGAGACACAGACAAGCCTCACAGCTATGAAAATCTTAATACCCCTCTCAGAAAGTGACACCCCCCCAAAAAAAAACAGACCAGGAAAAACACTGACAATCTGAAGAACATAATCAACCATGACCTAACTGATACTTACATGACATCCAACATCTTAAAAACCACCAAGACAAACTACATAATGAACCTTAAGACAAGTTTCAACACATTTAAATGGTTTGAAGTCATACAGTATGTTACCTGACCTTAACAGAATTAGGTTAGAAACCCAATAAACAGTAAGGTATCTATGAAAACCTCAAGTATTTAATATTAAACAACACACTTCCAAGTGACAGGTAGCTCAAAGAAGAAATCGCAAGGGGAATTAGAAAATATTTTAAATTAAATAACAACAAAACACAACATATTAATCAAGACCTGAAGTCCAAGCTATAAAGCAGCAGGGAAAACCCAAAAGAAATGAAAGGAAGGAAATAATAAAGAGCAGAAATCAACAAAATAGAAAACAGACAGATTGTAATAAAGCCAACGGTTGGTTCTTTGAAAACAACAAAATTGATAAATAACTGGCCAGACTGATAAAGGGAAAAAAAGGAACAAAACTTAGCAGCACAAGGAAAGAAAGGAAGAGGGCTCCTCGCTAGTCCCTACAGGAAAGAAGACAGTGAGACAAGATGATGGACAACTTGACGCCAAGAAATCAGACCAAATGAACAGATACCTTGAATAACACGATTTACCAGAAACGAACACAGGATCAAACAGAAAATCTCAGCAGCCCTAGGGTCATTAACAATCAAATCAGGAATAGAAAACTCCAGGCCCAGAAGGTTTTTCTACTAAATAATATCAAGGAAAAGTGACATCAATGTTAGACAAACTTTTTCAAAAACAAAGGCGGGACTTTTACCAACTTGTTTTTGGAGCCAGTACAACCCTAACTCAAACCTGACAAAGACATTATCAAAATAAATCCCTCACAAACATCGATGCAAAAATACTTAACAAAGTATTAGCAAATGGAATTTAACAAGATACAAAAAGTTATATAAACCATGACCCAGCAGAAATTATCCCAGGAATGCAAGCTTGATTTAACATTTCAAAACAATCAATGCAATTCACTATTTTAATAGAACAAGTGAGATAAACCACATGGTCACCTCAAAGATTCATAAAAGCATTTGGTAAAATCCAACACCAAGTCATGATTTTAAGAATTCTCATCGTATTGGGAATAAAAGGGAACTCTCAGTCTGAACGGGCAGCTAAGCAAACACCTACAGCTAACACGCATGTGCTCAGTCGGGAAACTCTGAATGCTTTTTTCTCTTAAGACCAGACTCTGACAAGGATGCTCCCTCTTGGCACCTCCACTCAACACTGTTCCTGGGCTCCTGAAAATGCAACAAAGACTAAAAAGTCCCACTTCCGGTCAAGATGGCAGAGATTTTAAACAAACACAGACATAAACGTGTCCCTATTCAGATGACTTGGCTGTGTACCTAGAAAATCCTAAGGAACCTACAAAAAACCCAACTAGAATAAGTCACAGGAAACAAGTGTAATATTTAAAATAACCTATTTTTCTTTGACAGCAGTAAAACAACTGCAAAATTTTATTGCAGAAGTCCCCCCATCTTGATCTCACTTTCTGCAGTTCCAGTCAACCGCAGTTCAAAAATGTCGCACAGAAAATTCCAGAAACAAACAATTCATAAGTGTTCAATTGCGTGCCCTTCTGAGTAGCGTGACGAAATCTGACGCCGTCCCGCTCTGACCCGCAGGACGTGCATCATCCCTTTGTTCAAAGCATCCGCGCTGCCTCTGCTCCCGCCCATCAGTCACTCAGCCATCTCGGTGATCAGATGGCCTGTCCCAGTACTGGTTGTGTTCAGGTCCCCTCATTTTACTTCATAATGGCCACAAAGCCATTCACATACCTTTTATTACAGCGCATTGTTGTAACTGCTCTGCTTTATTATTAGTTACTGTTGTTAACCCCTTACGGGACCTACTTTATAAGTTAACCTTCATCACAGGTGTGTATGTACAGAAAAAACAAAGTGTGTGTATAGAGCATTCGGTACTGTCTACCATGTCAGGTAGCCACTGGGGGTCTTGGACGTGACCTCCATGCACAAGGAGGGGCTGCTGTATGTATACATTTCACCCACAGCAGCGTCCAAAGCCAGAGTATCATTTAGGAGTAACACTTAACAAAAGACGTACAAGACCACACACTGAAAACTATGTGCTGCGGAGAGAAATGAAAGGTCTAAGAAGGAAGCGAGATTCACCAGACTCATGGATTAGGAGACTCAGATGGTTACGATACAATTCTCTCCAAATTAACCTACAGATTCAATGTAAGCTTCAGGCGTTTTTGTAGAAAAATGACAAACTGGCTTCAAAATTTGTAGGGCAATACAACGGGCTTCCATTAGCCCAGTAACGTTAATAAAAGAACAAAGCTGGAAGACTTAGCCTACCTGATTTCAAGACACACCGTCAGCCTGTGCTGCTTGGTCCTGATGAAAAGGCAGGCACAGAACGAGGGCACACTCCTGTTACATACACCTGAAAGGGGACTCAGGGCCACAACACATGAAAACATACACAACTCAATTATTAAGACAAAAAAATCCCCGAATTTAGAAACATGGGCAAAAGATGTGGCTGCTTCAAAAGCTACCTAGATGGTCAACAGGACGTGAGAAGATGCTCATCATCATTGAAAAACACAACTGAACGGAGACACCGTCACACATCTCCTAGAGGAGCCGGTATGAGAGATGGGTCACAGCAAGTGCGGGTGGGGATGGGAACCAGCACCAAGTCTCGTCGGCGCGGAGAATGTGCAACCCTTTTAGAAAACCGTTTGCTGGGACTTAAAAGTTAACACCACACGACCCAGCAATTAATTCCACTGCTGGCATGGCGCTTACCTGCAATAATGAGAACTTACGTCCACACACAGACTGGTACACAAATGTTCGGACAGTTTTATTCACAGCAGCCGAGTCTGCAAAGAACCCAAATGTCCACCAACAAGTGAGGGGCTGCACCAAAGGGACATGCTCGGCACAAAGAGCGCAAGCTGCCAACACACATGCCAGGGCAGCTCTCACAGCACCTTGCCCAGTGCCGGGGCCGGACCTCCCTCAGGAACACGGACGAGTGCTTACACGAGCTCCGTCCCGCCCGCAAACACAAAGCAACCTCCAGAAGGCAGATGAATGGGTGTCGAGTGTGGGGGCAGAGAACACGTGGATTACCAAGGGCCCAAGGCAACTCTCGCAACTGTTTGGCACACACCTGCCATGCGGGACCCAGCAGTTCCACTCCCAGGTAATTTATCCAAGAGAAAAGAAAATATGTTCATACAAAAACCTGTACACAAACGTTCACAGCAGCTTCATTTGTAATAGCCCCAAACTGGAATCAGTCTGGATGCCATCAACTGAATGGTACACATATACCACTTACTACTGCTCTGCAAATCACACAGAACAACGTGGATGAGTGTGGAGGGAATTACGCTGAGCAGATAAAAACCAACCCCAAAGGTCAATATGGCACAGTTCCACTTATGTAACGTTTTTGAAATGATCAAATTCTAGACCTGTAAGACAGATTAGACTGGTGTTTGCCAGGGGGTAGCGATGGGAGGTGAGTGTGACTGTAAAAGACATCACGAGGGTCCCTGTGCGGTTGGAAACGCTTAATATGGTGACTCTAGTGGTGAACACACAAACCAGCGTGCGTGCATGCATGCGTGTACACACACACACACGTAAAAGACAACTGGGGAAATCGGAGAAGACCAGTCGATCGTACCACACCAGCAGCCTGGCTGTGAGATTAAACTAGTTTTGCAGAATGTCACCCCTGGGGGAACAGGCAGTGTCTGTGTACTTTCTTACAACTACATGTGAACCTGTAATTATCTCAATTAAAATTGAAATTAACAGCTAATTACTGGACCAATTCAAGGTTACTGGGTCAGTTTAGACCATGAAAATAAGTCTGAACTACAGATAACGCAACATATTGGTATCAGCAGCAAAGGCCAGATGTAAAATCACTGGCAACACCAAAAGGCACACACTGTCTAAAGCTGTGACTTGCTAAAGGAGCGTTCCCATTGCTTCACGTTAGCAAACACTAACAGGCTGCCTTTCCAGGAAGTACGTGGGGTACAGCTTCGCGGTCATGCCCCTCGGAGGGAGGCTCCAGATCTCGCAAATCTGTCTGCATCTGTGAGAGGAGCGGTGGGCGGGCCAAGGCCCAGGAGCCGCCCAGCTGCACCGCTCACTGGCAGCCGGCACGGAGGGCAGCCACCCGAAAGGTAGGGGACGGACGTAACGTTTACACTCATCACTGACCAAGTCGATGTGTTCATAACCACCAAAACTCAGAAGCAACCAAGATGTCCTTCAGTAGGTGAATGATAAACTGCGTCCATCCAGACAGTGGAATATTACTCAGCACTAACAAGAAATGAGCCGCCGGGCCATGAAAAGACACGGAGGAACCTTAAATGCACATGACTAAGTGAGAGAAGCCTGAAAAGGCTGCACCCGTGTGATTCCAACTACACAACCTCCTGGAAAAGGTACAACTATAGGGACAGTGAGTGACAGATCACGGGTCGCCAGGGGTTAGGGGACAGGGAAGGATTAATGGACGGAACACAGAGGAATTTTAGGGCAGTGAAACTATCTCGTATGACACTAGAACGGTGGATACCTGTGATCATACAGTGTCCAAACCCACAGAACGTGCGACAGCGAGAGGGACGCTCGTGCAAACTACGGCCTTGGTTAATGACAATGAATCAACATGGCATCACTGACCATAGCAACGCAGTAACGCAAGATGTTAGTTGGTAATGGGCGAAACTCTGGGGTGGGGGGACTACATGGGAACTCGTGTACATTCCATGCAATTTTTCTGTAAACCTAAAACTGCTCTACAAAATTGTCTACCAATTAAAAAACAAAATACAAAAAACAGCTGGTGACCCCAGAGGAAAAGTGGCAAACAAACTTCTGAAGCCCTCAGAGCTGGAAGTGGTGCAGAAAAGGAGCGTGGAAGGGTGAGGATCCTTGGAGATGGCCGCTCCGCAGCAAGGTCTGAACTGAGCAGATGGGCGCAAGCATGGGGCTGACGTGGCCGGAGGCCGAAGCAGGGACCACACGATACAGTTCAGGAAGGATCTTAGGAGAACCAGCACAGAGAAAAGAGGAAATCTTTTCCAGCAGGAGTCGGAAAGGCAAAGAACACAGCCAACTAAGAAAACCAGTCAATTCAAACCAAAACAAGAGCTGAGAGAAGAGTCAAGTGTGCAAACTGAGGCCCCGTCAAGCATCGAGGTCACACTTGAACATTCCAGTCAAAACTGAGAACTTCCCCAAACCAAAAAACGTTTCAAATTCTAAACAGAAAAGATTTTCGGCCTAGAGTTCTATTATCAACCTCGTGTAATGCTGAAAGAACACATAAGCGCAAGAGCTTGGGGAAAGCGCTGACAGCCAATCTAATGAAGGGGAACTCAAGAAAGAGAACACGGGGTAAGAGCGCTGGTGGCTACCAGGGCGGGTGAGGGGTGGCCCACACTCCTGCAGAGGCCCACGCCTTTCCCCACACCCAATCACAACCCACACTGCAGATGGGACAGACGACAGGACGCTCACAGCAGACAGCAGGATGTGCCGGGGCCCCAACTCCCTCCGGTGCTCACCTTGGCCGCTGGACTGGGTCCCTGCGTGTGGCAGTCCACAGGGGTCAGGCCCCCCCCCACCTCAGGACACAGGTATGATGGCAATATCACAGGTGAAGAGACGAAGCACAGACAGGTGAAGTCAGGACCTGAACCCAAACAGCCCAGGGACACCAGCCAGGTTAAGTCGCTGGGTAGTGACGTGTGGCTGGGGGCAGGAAACAACGAAGTCGCATGACCACGAGAGTTGATGGAGGTGAGGGTTCTAGGCCCAGTTTTGAAAGCCTGGCTGTGACCTTGGGCATGTCCTTCCTCACCTGCCGATGGAGAGGAGAACACTCACCCCGGGGGCTGGGCTGGCAGAGAGCCAGAGACCTGTGGGACGCAGCAGCCGTTCTGCGGGTGGTGACGAAGGGGCGGGCCTGGCCAGCACCCCACCAGCAGGTGTCGCCCCATTTCGTCCATGACAGAGCACCACAGAGGTGCACGCTCAGCTGCTGCCCACTAGGCTGGTGTTTCGCTCCGCAGGAGCTGTTCTGGACCAGTACAAACTGGACGAAGCACTTTCTATGCTCAGACACTCAATGCCTACTGCATAGTGGGCTGCTGGACCCCACCCACGGGACAATGTCTGCTCTATAAGAGACCGACCTAAGACATCTAGAGGCAGCTGGCCACGTCACCTGCCTGACGACAGCCAGCAGACATGGGACTCTAAATGGTGACGCAGCAGAAGCTGGGTGAGTGCGCCCGCCCCACGTCACGGTGCTGGTGGCCACCACCACGCCCTCCTCTCAGGCCGCCCGAGAAGAACCACCACACACTGGCCTGGCTCCAGGTAAGGCCCGTCTTGGTTCACGACCACCTTCTTAGCAGGTACGGATCACAGACTTGCAAAACCTTAGAAATAAGTTTCTTAGCTCCAGTGACTTGCCAGCCACACCCTGAAGGCTAATACTTGCTTAATGAAGACGTAGCTCCCCAAATCCAGAGAGCGAACACCGAGGTATCATCCCAAGTCACTGTGCGTGGCGTCCCCTGCCCAAACTGAGCAGATCGAGCCTGTCACACTCAGCGCCAGGACACAGCGAGGGACGTTCAAACACCTGTGACTCAGGAATGTCACAACCAGGAAAGTTCCCCACAGACAGAGGAGCACACGAACATTCCCGTGGATGTGAGAGCTTATGAAACCAGAGCTTCTAGAAAAAACCGATCTGGTGCTACAATCCAGCCAGTGAAGATGCGAACCAAAAGGAGGCAGTGACATGGAAACCAGGGTAACAGGGCCGCAGGCAGGCCTGAGCCCCCGGGGACGTCAGAACCAGGGTGAAGGACTGTGGGAGCTCTGGCGACAAAGCCCAACGCAAAGGTCACAAACCTGGAAGGGACACGGGAAGTGTGGGTGTGCAGAGTCCCCACCGCCCAGCAGGTGGTGATCCTGGGACCGGGGACGATGGCTCCCTCGAGAAGGGTGGAGGTTTGCTGGTGGCGAGAGCAGCAATTCCGGCCTGTCACCTCGACAGAAACTTCTGTTTGCCAAATTCAAGGGAAATGAAACAAATGCTCCTCTTTAAAATACTGCACGAAGGTGACTGGTAGGGAAGTATCTGGCCATCTGGTTGTTTCTGGCAGGGACCAGGGACCAGAGGGGAAAAGACTTCCTCTTTGTTGAACACCATTTCTTTACCTGTTTCTATGCCACTCCTTGATTTTTCAAATCACGGTCTTCTCTATGCTTTTCTGTACTGCTAGAATTTTTATAAATTTATGTATCATTTTGATAAAACCACAAAGCTGTCATTCTGAGAAAGTGAGTGGCCACAAGGCCTTGTCTACCTGTGTGTCCAGGTGTGTGCGCCCTCCCCAGAGGCTCCTTTTACAACAAGTCACTTCCTAGATGGCTTTCGTGAGCAGCTAGCCTGTAACCACACTGAGAAAGAACCCCAGCCTACCTGGCCACCAATGTCCCTGCAGCCCAGGGTCTGGAGCTCAGCCCTGCGTGCTCACTTGCCAGCAAACAGTCCCTTGACATCAGAACTCCAGAGAAAGCTGTTCATTTGGAGTCTGCCTGTTTCGGCCACTGGCCCATCAAAAGGACCTAGACGGAGGGTCCAGTCAACCTGGGTCTGGCAGCCCCAAATTCTTCTAAGCATCGGCAAACATCCGAACGTGGCCTCCCTCTCAATCTAATTCCAAAGCGTTTGGACTTTTCCGAGTGAAAGACCAACCCTCCTTATATTTTAATGAAACAACTGACACATTTACTTACCAAAGCCAAGTACACCAACACAAGAAAAGAGCAGGCTAGATACAGCAGTCAGCACAAACTTTACACTTAGGTTTACTTTGGTGCCATCTCCAAAGTGCTATTGACTTCAGAGCAGGCGCTGGCCAGCTTTCTGTACCGGGAAGACAGTAAGTTCTTCAGTCTTGTGGGCCAGACAGTCTGTTGCCTGTCCGCAGTCCCCACCTCTGCCTCTGAAACACGAAAGTGCCCAACATGTAAGAGAATGGGGCACAGCTGTGATCCAACACAACCGGACTCAATTCCAGGAGCAGGCATAGCACCTAGAGGTCATATAATGGTTCTCCTGGGAATATGTCAGAAGTTGGGTCTTACAGGCGCCCACGTACGCTTACGTACGATAGACAGGAAGGCGTGGCGTGTGACTTGCTTAGTCCTCAAAATTAACTTTGCACAAATACAAAACAAACATGCAGGCACACACTGAGGGATGTAAGGAAGAGATGTCCTGAATATACATTTTTAATCAAGACGGCAAAATTCAAAGCCATGTGTTGCCACACAGAACAACGAGGCCAGAGGGCAGCAAGGCACCGCTGTTCACATAAAAACCGCTGGGAAAGCTGTGTGACAGGTGAGGGCATTTTTCACAGACACCATCCGAGGGTGCTCAGCGTCACTCCTCACCAGTTAGCTCACTCTTTTCCCCGGCAGTGTACCTGACAAGGCAGCATACAGCAAGCAGAGACATTTAAGCCGGAAGACAAATTCAAAAGCCACAGAACAGATACCACTGCAAAGAAACACAGTGCTGTCACGCCGCCATCTGAGGACCCTCTATGGGGGGGCTGGGAGCTGCCGCCTCACCCAGCAGGTCCCCTGACTGCCTGACAGCACAGCAGTGGAGGCCACCACGGCTCACACCAGACACACACCACAACACATTCCGAGGCTTCCGACTGGCATGGTAACGCGATTATCAGGTGTGGGAACAGCGACCCTCATCGGCAAGCCAAAGGTCACAGAAACAAAGTCCCCTGTTCTGCATGGACTCAGGGGACAGTCTGCTGACTTCCCTGCTCCTGTGACCACCAGGAGCCACGCGTCACAGCACAGCGACTGTGCAACACTGTCCCTACGGGACCGTGGGGATGAAGACGATCCCCCTTGTGTTGCTGGGGCTTCAGGGGCTGTAACTTCATTCACAAGACAGTCTTCCCATGTGGCATCTGTCATTTCTCCGCCAGACGCTGGGAGCTCTGTGGTGAGCAGCACAGCCAACACCTGACGATGGGGAGAGGGCCTGGTGGAGGACACCTGAAACCAGGCGAAGAGAGCCCCAAAGACTTACTTTGATGGGGACAGGCAAGAGGCAGTTTGTTCATGGCTTAAGGTCACTCTGGCTGCAGGTACAGAACGCATGTGAAGAAAATCACACCAGGCACAGCAGACTCTAACTGCTGAAAACCAAAGACCAAGAGAAAATCCTGACAACAGAGAAATGGACATGTTCCATGGGGACCATCATTTTCACCACACTCTCCTCATCGGAGGTCACGGAAGGCAGGGAGCATGTCTTTAAAGAGCTGAAATAAAAAAACCTGTCAAACCAGAATTCTATTTCCGGAAAACACATCCCTCAGAAACAATGGAGAAACAGAACATTTCCAGATAAACAGGAACTAACACAACCCTCACAAAGACCTAAAACACAAGCAATGCCAAGAGTTACCTGGGCTGGAGGGAAATGATAGCAGACAGAAACCGGCACCTTCGGGAAAGACAAGACCGTGGAAACGGTAGGCACCTCGGGAAAGGGTACCTTTCCTCCTTTTGATTTCAGTTGTGGAAAGCCAAAGCGACCGACCCTGGCTTGTGGGTCTGGGATGCAGGTAAGACCAGACACACAGGGCGTCTGTAGGAAAGGAGAGCGGGCGGCAGGGCCCTGCGTGGCTTGAGGTTCCACCTCCGATGGCATCCTGCCATCTTAGCTCGAGGGCAGGAGGCCTGGGAGGCGGGTCCGTGCTGCACGGGACACTCCTCCCCGTGGAGAGGGTAACACACCAGCACAAGCAGAAACGCTAGACACAAAACGGTCCCGTGTGTGTAAAGACGAGGCGGAGGAAAAGGAATGTCGTGACAAGGCAGTGAGGAGCCTGCTGGGTGACAGGGACTCGGTCACACCTTCACGAGGACACACAGACCAAAAGGGGGCGGTTCAGTCACATCTGTGCGCTGCCCTGTGCGCCAGTCCTACTCACGGAAAAGAAAAAGCGGCTGTCGCCCTCAGGTTACGCGCACAGAGCGGGTCTGCAGGACAGGCCGCCTGCCTGGGGCCACACTGCCACCGGGACACAGCCACAGCCAGGCTCAGCACAGGCTGTAACCCTAAGCTAAACACCAGCCTTTCAAGAAAAAAAAGAGCTGCTATGAACACTATTCAAATGGCTATTTTATATGTCAAGTCAGAGATGAAACAAATGCCGTCCAAGCACAGAAATCACTCCATTTCCACGCTCTTCCCAGTTAGCATTCTTGTTAGAAACTAACCGTCGCAGGCAGCACGCACCTTTAACTTTATGCTCAGCTGGAATCGTCTTGTAACTGGACAGATTTAAATCCCACGGAAGGCCAAGTGAGAGAGACAGTTAAGAAGAGAAAGGAATAATGAAGTTTTGTGAGGTTTTTAAATCATTAAAGGCAACTCCTGAAGTTATCATCTTCTTAATACTTTATTTTCCTAATTTTCTGAAACGAACAGGTATACCTTAATGATTAGAAGAAATAAACATTTTTCCAATGCAGGAAAAAAAGATCATCTGAAAAATACTACCCTACACACTGTAGTTTGCAGAACTACCTGGTGACTGTCCTCAGCTTCCAGTGTGGGCTGCTTTCATTTTCTTGTCATCTGCCTTCTTCAGTTTCCCCAACACCTGCTGGAACCGCAGGCACCTGGCTCCCAGCGGAGCACGCGGTGCGCAGGCCCCAGGGAGTGCCAGGGGACCCGGCTGTGCCCTGCACCAGCCTGCAGCCCAGGGCAGCCCAACGCTCCTGAGCTGGTGGCGCGTCTGCAGCTGAACCCCGCACGGTCAGCTGTCCTCCCGTTTCCTTGGGGCGATAAGCAGAGTGTACACCAGCTGCTGCCTGAAGCAGTGCCTCACCACTCTGTTTTCCCGAAGCTGTTTCAAGCGGTTTTAACTAAATTTCAAAGGCACTTCTGAGGCCCACGTCAAGCTCTGGCGAGCAGGCCCGTCTCCGTGAACTGCACTTGTGCCACCACAGGTCTGTCCCCAGGCCACATTCCCGGAGGGTCAAGCCCTGCCCTCAGGCTGCACCTTCCTCAGTGACATCGATCTCTGAAAACAAAAGGCCATGTTCTGCACACGTGTGGTGCAGCCTGCCGTGCTGCCACCAAGAGCAGTGGGGCCGGCCCAGGCCGCCGGACCAGCCGGCACACACAGGCTGTGGCGCAGCCATGAGCTCCAGACCGGCAGTCGCCAAGCATGGGCGGGAGGGCTTCCTGGAAGACGCAGGCCTCTTTGTGCTGCTGCCGGGGCATCTGTGAAGCACAGCCCTGCTCCCGCACCACCCCACTGGCCGCAGCCGTCACAGCTCCCCGGCCGGCCCTACACGGCCCTTTGGGAAGCAGGGGACGCCCACTGGCCTACGGAATGACAGGTGGACCACTGACTCGCAGGCACAGGCAGTGCTGTCACGAGTCCTCTGGCTCCTGAAGCCCTGCTCCCTTCACGTGGGGAACTCCTACCCAGACCTGGGAACCCCGCAGAGCACCTGGCCCGGGCCACCTCTGCTGGCCGCAGCTCCGACGTCCGGGCCTGGAGCGCGAAGCACATGCCGTGTGTCCCGCTCCGGCCTCCAAGCTGGACATTCGGCCGTGAACAAGTGAGTGCAGCACACAGGGCCCCACTGATGCCCCTCGGAAAACGGGGACCTTCAGGGAGAGCAGGGGCGCTGACTCTGTGCCTCCAGGTGTTTTGTTTAAAGAGCTGCTGCTGAATGGGACCTACTGTTGGGCGATGTCACCTGCTAGCTTCACAGAACAGATCTGGAAATATCTTAAAAGGGTTGTTCGTTCTGCTTTTAATATTTTATTACGTAGTATTTATGCCCAGAAAGGACTATATGGAACACGTAAGTCATGATCCATAGTGACAAGATAAATACCGTGACCCCCCTTCCATTGACAAACTAGAAAATGACCAACACCTTGGAGCTTCTTCCTGTGTTCTCCCGTGTACCTCACCCTGAATTATTTACCCCCTCGCTTTAAAAATTACCTCGTGCTTCTCCCTCAACACTATTTTAGTTTTAATTTTTTGAGCTTAAAAAAAGGTCTAAGACTGGGTGGCCCTCTGCGGCCGTCAGGTCCACCCCCACTGCCGGCTGCGGCTGTAACGCACTCATTTCCAGCACAGGACAGACAAGCCCCCGCGGTGAGGTCACCACGACTCATCACTGCACTCGTGTCGGCGGGCGCTCGGCTCTGCTCTTTCAGTGCTGCCCTGACACCCCCAAGAGATCCCCGCTGTACGAGTTTCTGGAGGGCAGTGCCAGAAACACAGGGTGGGGAGCGGCTGGCGTACCTGGGTGAGGGGCAGGGCTAGACAGTGGGGGACTTACAGCAACGGAAAATAAACACAGGAGACGTGTTCGGCGTCTTCCCTCATTTGGCAAATTCAAGTTCAGACTACAGCAATTGAAAAATAAAACAAAGGGAGGGAGGAAGGGAAACTGCGAGACATCACTACACACCGATCAGAACTGCTTTAAAAATAACCAGCAACACGAGTGGGGTGAACTATGCACGCCTAGAACCCTCAGCACGGGGGATGCCGAATGTGGCGGCCACACTGGAACAGTCTGGAAGTTTCTCATAAAGTTGAGAGCAGACTCATCACACGGCCCAGAACCGCACGCCTAAGCATTTATCCAAGAGAAACGAAAACAGATGTTCACGGAAAACCTGCTGTGGACACGTGTAACCGCCAAACCCAGAAGCAACGTGTGTGTCCTTGCGAATGACACGATGGACAAAGGACGCGGCCACCCACGCCACCCGCGTGACTCGCAACACCACCACGCTGAGCGTCAGACAGCCTCAAAGGCACGGGTGCTGGGTCCACATTCGTGGCAGAGCGGGGGAAGCACATGCCAGGGCAGGCGTGTAGGCAGGGCGCCCCACATCCTGAGTTGGCGAGGCCACCCGATCTGTACGCTACACCTCAGAGAACTAACCACACCACAAAAAGGGTCAATTTTACCGAATGTTTATTTGAAAGTAAGAGAAGAAAAAAATCTGGGTTTGCATGTTTTGTCTGTGACTTAGTTTTCTAGTTAGTCATTTTTATTGCAGTTTACAAAAGTCTCATCAGTCTGTGACAGACTGGAAATTAAAAATCAAATAAAATCTGGTCCTTCACCAAACAGTTTAGGAAGAACTTCTGTAGGGTATGTCCCTAAACAGGGAACCTCGGGTCCCAGACACCCAGCAGGCTCTGCATGTGGAGGACGCCCAGGGCCGCCCAGGCCATCGCATGGACCTGCGTGCTCCGGCCACCCCCACCTCAACCATGACCGGCACTGCCCACTGCCCACCCGTCCACGGGCAGAACAGCACCTCGCCCGCCAGAATCCATCCCATGCGGGCTGCTGGGGGCGACTGTGCCCAGTGCCTGCACCAGGAAGGCCCGGTGACTGCAGGGCTTGTCCACGTGTCAGGACACCCGTCCTTTACTGGTTATAAACGCTACAAACATCCTCTGTTTGCTTGCACTTCTTTTCACTTATCATGGTGGCTTCCAATGAATGTAAGTTCTTCAATTTTTCTGTTGTGGTGAAAACTCAAAAACTTACCACCTTAACCATTTTAAATGGACAGTTCAGTATTCTTAACTGTACGCATTGTTGTATAACAGGACCCACAAGTTCTTGATTTTGATGTAACTGAATATACCAAATCTTTGTAAACCTACAAATTTTTCCCCCATCTCTGTTCAATCAATTCTTCTCAATCCCAAGATCAAAAGTAAATTGTCCTATACTTTCTTGTAAAGTTTTGTCATCCACAGGCGATCTGCTCCACCTGGGCCTAACCTGGCATGAGACACAGCCGCGCTCCAGCTGTCCCGTGATGCCCAGGGCCCCGTCCCAGTAGCCCCGCATGGCCCGTCCTCCCTGGGCTGCGAGCACCCCGGCTCACTGCAAATGCCCAGGGTGAGGGCTTTGGGGGCTCCTGACGGCTGCCCCTTGGATAGCACGGTTCCAGCTGCACGGGGCCCAGGTACGTGTGGGATTTTCTGTGACCCGCGCGTTCTCACTGTGTTGTCAGGGGTCAGCTCCAGGGTTGAGAGCCCTGCTACGCAGAGGGCTGGCTGCAGTCACACTCGGGTTTCCCACTGCACAGGTGGCCAGCACCCCATCCCCAGCTGCTCATGGGTCAACTGCATTCTGTTCTTTCCTTAGCAGTTTATTCAAAAACCTCTAAAATTATCTGAGGCAGTGTCAAAACCTTTTAGAAAAGCTCCAAATCCTTTGCTATTTCTACACACATCATTAGACAATACTGCCTAAAACAACTGTATTTTAATACAAGCATCCATTAGGAAGACGAGGGTTTTAAAGGCAATTATAGGGAAGTCAGCGAATCACTCCTCCTCCCCCCCCCTTCTTCCTCCTCCTCCTCCTCCTCCTCCTCCTCTTCCGTACCTAGGTGTGTGCCCCACCCCCACCCCGCATCCCTGAGCCCAGGCTTCCTGCCCTGAAGTCTGGTGGTGCCATGTAGCAGTGGGGACAGGGCCATGCCACGGGCCTCTCACTGCCTCTGGGGACACCTGAGATGCCGTGGCCTCGTGGCGGGTCCACTCAGGAATGTGCTGGACAGGCACCCTCGGGAGAACAGAATGCTCACAGGAAAGTTGCAGGCCACAAAGATAACCCACTGTACGCGTATGACACAGTCTGAAACTACAGAAGCTACGAAGAAAAAGGCTAAGTGGAAGGAAAAGGCTATTAGGAAGCCTGAGCAGAGAGGGCGCCCTCTAGCAAGAAAATGTAATCAGAGCAGGGACCTCGGCTCTATAATAAACATTGTTTCCACATGTGGAAATAATGTAAGCATTTTATGGATCTTCAGCAATAAACTTCGACACAAGCAACTTTATGGTCACAAAACAATGTAAATTCCTCTGCCTCAGGGCAAAGGTAGAACCTACAACACTCAGAGGAAGAGGAAGAGGGAAAGGATGACGTATTCAAGGACACTCAAGTTAGAGACGGCAGACAACGTGTGTTGCTGATGGAGCACGACACAGTGACGTCGCACAGACCAAGGGAAGCGCACTGCGCGCGTCTGACTGCGCGCGTCTGACTGCGCACGTCTGACACACGGCTACCAGGGTGGCTGTGATACTGCGAAAGGAGAACAAAAGTGCCGCACGCAGCCTCAGCTCAGGACAGAAGGTACATGTAATCCGTTAGGTGAAGGCTGGGAAACTGGCATGTGAGATGCAAGTGAGAAGCAGCAAAACGCCTCTGTGGAGAGAAGGTGCAGTCTGGGAAGGTCCTGCCGCTTTCCTCATACACACTGGACCCAGCCCTACACAAGAAAAATGGCTAAAAATAAAAACACTAAAAATGTTGCTCCGAAGACAGCTGAATTCTAATCCTTAGAGCAATCTTCATTTAAAATCTGCAAAGAACCAGTGGCCAAAGGGCACTCAAGAAGCAGGTGGTCTAATATATGGTGATGGAAGGAGAACTGACTCTGGGTGGTGAACACACAATGGGATTTATAGATGATGTAATACAGAATTGTACACCTGAAATCTATGTAACTTTACTAATAATTGTCACCCCAATCAACTTTGGAAAAAAAAAAAAGCAGGTGGGTCTTGAGCACATGCCCCAGGAAGGGAGCCAGCTGCGCCCCGTGCTGGGGACAGGCTGAGAACAGGGAAAAGGCTCAGAAGAGCAGCATGCCTAGCTCTGGCGTTATCATCGACTCCAAAATAAAAACGTGAGCACACTGCAGAATAGAAGGAACCGGCCACCTATCACTCCAGAGGTGCGATCAAACAACACGGTGAATGTTTAAATTTTTAAAAATTATTACAGTAAAAGACACATTGGCATTAATCTCCCTCAAAATACTCCCCCTCGCTTCGAACACACTTATCCCATCGTTCTTGCCACTTTCGGAAGCAGTTCTAGAAGTCCTCTTTCGTGTCTTTAGTTGCACTTTCGTGGCTGCCTCCATGTCCTGAATCATTTTGACTTTGGGGAAGAGGCAGAAGTCACATGGTGCCAGATCCAGTGAATAAAGTGGATGACGACACACTGTAATGTTTTTATTTGACAGAAATTGCCGTGTACCAACCAGAAGGGACGTGACATGGAGTGTTGTCATAATGGAGGATGGTTTACGGCACACTTTGAAACACCTCTTCTCAACCATAGCTCACTCCCGACTGACTGCACCGAACAAGTTGAAACTTGTCACACACTGTTACTAAGTTTCGATGCGCCGCTTCCTGTATTGAAGATCCCTGCCTTTCCGCTGGATGGCACTCGGCAGCAGCATTCACTGTATTTTGTGATCACAACGGAAAGCCTGTGTCTCACATCACTTCTGGTACGGCCATTTCTGTCAAATAAAAACATTGCGGTGTGTCCTCATCCACCTTATTCACCAGATCTGGCACCATGCGACTTCTGGCTCTTCCCCAAAGTCAAAATGATTCAGGACATGGAGGCAGCCA
The DNA here is from genome assembly GCF_036562045.2 of Rhinolophus sinicus. Lineage (NCBI taxonomy): Eukaryota > Metazoa > Chordata > Mammalia > Chiroptera > Rhinolophidae > Rhinolophus > Rhinolophus sinicus. The sequence continues at coordinate 16,758,143 of NC_133762.1, forward strand.
CAACCGTGCAACTAAAGACACTCACGAAAGAGGACGCCCAGAACTGCTTCAGAAAGTGGCAAGAATGATGGGCTGAGTGTATTCGAAGTGAAGGGGAGTATTCTGAGTGGGATTCATGGCAATGTGTCTTTTAGTGCAATGAATTTTTTTGATTTAGACATTCACCGTATTGTTTGATCACACCTCGTATCTGAAGAAGTTATAAGCAGTAGTCAACAAACGTGGAAGGTGGAAAAGAGACGATGCTAAGTGTCACACAGTCTTCTGTTATCTCCATTCCTACCTTAAAACGAATTTCAAATGTAAATAATTCCTCAAGGTGCTGGCAATACAGGAACCCCAAAGATTTTACTTTTCCTCCTTAATTCTGAGAATAAAAAGCAGCACTGATGCTCAGCCTCAAAACAGAGGAATAAAAAGAACAAAACGGTCACTTCTTTAGGGATGACCTCCCACCAACCTTCAAGTTATCAGGCAACCAGCCTGATCGGGCATAGGGACGGTCAATACACCCTGTGCTGGTCACAAAGCAGAGTGTCCATGGATTCCGGCACTGAAAGAAAACCAGTTCTGCCCTCACGACTACACAGCCAGCAGCAGCACCAAGCCTGGCACCCCTGGCGGCAGCAGACAATTGAGGAAGAACCGCAAAGCGCCCCCCAGGGCCACGCCTCGTCCAGAACCGTGGTCTCCCCAATGGTGAAACCGAGCAACTGTCCTGGTCCCGGCAGGGCAGTTGGTAAATGACCAGTCATTTTATCGTAGTAGGGACGTGTGCCCAGACACCAAGTAAGGTTATTGTGTAGTGAACCGATGCTCAGGAAACAGTAAGTCAAAGGGAAGGGAGGTGAGAAGCTGAGCAAAGTAACTGCAGCTAAGAGCGTCAGTCCGAGAGGGCCAAACAACGCGGGCATTCTCAAAGCCCATTGCAGAGGCGGCTGCCTCTGGTCCCTTTGCCAGTGGCCCTCTGGGTCCTTCCTGCTCACCATCGAGTGGGAATAGCAGGGAAGGGAACGGACGGCATGCAATGAGGCCTTGGGGCAGGGTGCCATCTGCAATCCCTCGTATGCGTACACAGGGCCCAGCGCCAGCTCAGACCCCTACCCCCAGAGCACAGTCGACAGACATGTGGCCGGTCCCCCTGTCACTGCACTGCAGCCAGCAAGCCCTCGCCTGTGCACAGCAGCAGAGGAAGGTTCCAGGGCGCAACCATCACTATGACCAAAGACGTCCGGAAAACCTTATTTCCAACTCTAAACACGAACTGACGGGAGAGAAAGTGTCCCTTGGGACAGTGACGTGCTGGTGCTCCAACCTCACAACACCCAAAGTGTCGCCGTGCTTCTCAGGCCGGCAGACACCTGCTGCTCCCCAGGCTCCCTGCAGCCCCAGAAAACTCACAGGCACCTGGCTCTCGGCAGGGCGGGGAACTGAGGGTAGACAGAGTCCACCCGCATGAATGGCCACCAGGAGAAACGCTCTCGTCATCTGCAGGTCATCTCAACTTCAAATACCGTGAACATACGCATGACCACAAGCACAGCCACTCGGGACAGGCAGGCTGAGGTGCCTGTTGAAACATTCTGGGACAGCCCCAGGCTCAGGGCCATCACTGAATGACACTGACAAGCAAGTGACCCACCACCCTGCCTATAGCTCCGCCCCCAAGGTGGACCGGATGCCCCAACAGGGCTGCACTCCAGAACGGAAGCTCGAGGCACACCCGTGGGGAAGAGTTCGTAACATGTGACAGATGAGGCAGTATGTCTTCTGCGTCTCCACGAGGTACACACCCAAAACACAGCTGCTGGTCTCAACACCACCGCCCGGCCTGGGCGCGCACGTCCTCGGGGGAGGCAGCTGGCTGTGTCCCACATGGTGATGGCTTCTGGAGAAGCAGACAGACTGGCTTCCGAGTGACTGCCTGCCCGTGACCACGACCAGATCAAACTATTCCTCAAACCTCATATGCAGCCAAGTATAAGGTGCCAATTACACCGTGACAAGCCAACTGTGAGACGCCTGGTGTCAGAGGTGGTGGGTGTGAAAACGGGAAGCAGCACAATGGTGACACGTCGTGCTCACTGCTGCAATTTGCCAACACTGCACTACAATTCAGGGAGCTCCTATCACGGCAGGCACGGAGGGGCACACGCGCCCTGGACCCACTGAGCGTGCCCAGAAGTCTGCTGCTCGGGCTGCTAGTCCAGTGGGGGTGGGTGGGCAACTCTGGGGTCACCTGCTGGGCTCCGTGATGGGGCGAGTTAGTGGACACCTCCACGTGTCCATTGGCAGTGGGGATGGAGATCGTCTCGCACGGTGTCTGGGAGGGAGCGTGTCAAGTGCTAATGACAGTGCCAGGTACACAGGGGACAGCAGCAAGCAGCCAGCACCAAGACCTGCGCTTCCCAGACAACAAGGCCGAGACTCAGAACGTGGAGCAGTCCACTAGAGGCCACTGAGCTCGGGAAGGGCTGCACACTGAGTCCGGCATGCTTCTCAGCACCCATTTCACAAACGGGGGTATGTCTTCCTGAGCCCCACAACTGGCCTTCTTGCACATTAAGTCTTACCTGAGTACGGCACTGTATCAGCCCTCCCCTTATTTTTTAAACAAAAATAAACACACGTATAGACCAATTCTATAATGCTGAGTTGAAGTTAAGCTGGTTATAATTTATTTAACTGTTCGGTGGAACACTAGTATTAACTACTGCTGCACACGTTCCTTCTCGGGGAGACCTACCTTGAAGCCTTTAGGGGCTGCCATCTAACTCAGTGAGGCAGACTGAGTGCCGTCCACTAGTCTCACTCTGGGACCACCCGGGCCACCAGCAACACGGAGACGAGCCGTCCAGCAGCTGGATGGCTGTTCTGAGTTGAGGACAGGGCAGAGGCCGTGGGTCTCCCCAGCTCTGCTTCACAATACACTGCGACGATGATGGCTGAGATAGGCCACAGGAAAAGGCACCAAGCACTGCGCCTCCCCAGACCAGAGCGGGGCGGGTGCCAGGCTGTGCCACTCCCACCTGTTTGCACCACAACCCACTGGCCTGAGCAACATGGAGCCAGAGCCAGTCCACATGGCCGCCAGCCACCAACAGACCCTCAGAGGATGGGCCACAGCTCCCCTTGCATGGGGCGTTTCATGAAGTGTCAGCAGGGGCACACGCATGAGGCAAGGACGGGGGCCACATCAACACTAGTACCAGGGAGCAAAGGGCGCGGCTGGTGACAGTCAGTCAGGATCAGCCAACTCGGCGGGCGAGGCAGGAGGGACCAGCACCAACAGAAACGGCACTCTGCGAGGTGTAAATCCTGTGTTGTCACTTTAACACGCGTGCCGTGTTTGTGTGTATTCAACCACACCTTTATACTGGAGAAAACACGTGACCCTCAGTTTCCTTATCTATAAACTGGGTTAACAGCTACCCTGCGAGGCTGCCCTGAGGACGCGGCAGATGTGCGCTGAGTAACCCTGGCCCCTCACAAACACAGGCTGGGTCACTTCGGGGGGGTTTCCTATGGGGGAGGGGCATCCTCTAAGTGAACTTCATGAGAAACCTACTGGTTCAAACAGAGAGCAACTTAACTGGCACTGGTTACGAAATACCTCACAGATAACTGTCATCCGTAACTGTAGACTTTCTAGTTTCATCACAAAATGAAACAGGACCATTAGACGCCTCAAAATCTGAACTTCACATGTAGATGAAGTCCAGTCCAGTAAAAGCCTTTCTCCAGAACACAACTTCTGTTTTAGTTAACTTAAAAAAGGGATGTTGACTGGTTTCGTGCTTTTAAAAAAATTCGTTTATGACTAAACTTTTTACTTTACTTATAACTAAGTTCCTATTTTAGAGGACACAGCAAATTTTATTGCAACTGGAAAAACCTCAGATTCTAATATCAAACACCACAGCAGCAGCTCAATGACCACCAGGATGTAAAGTGGTAAAATCCCATATGGGTGAGAACAGACACACACTGACTGAACATAAACTTGTAATAGATGACAACAATCATAAAGTCTGTACTCTCTGATCCAGAATTTTCCACTATTTATCTTAGCGAAACCCTCTCACAATACATTTAACACTGCTACTTAATAAAAATTAAATGGGACTGCCTAGCTAAAAACTACACATTTGCTAAATCCCTTCCAAAAGCAGAAGTAAAAACTACAAGTCAGGCGGAGGCAGCCACTGCTCTGCAGAGCGGGGGTCACTCCTGTCCACCGCCTACAGCTTCTTCCCAACAGGCACTGTCTGCCAGGAACCCACGGTGGCCTGTGTCCTTGGGCCTCAGCCCCTGAAGCAACGCGGGGTTAGAACAAGACAGCAGATTTGTCACTGCACCAAGTGACAAAAACAGGCACAGGGCAGGGAGAGCTCTCTAAGAAAGGCGCCGGCCACCCCACAGCCTGCCAGGGCGGGCACAGCGACAGGGTGGCCCGTCAGCATTCCCAGCCTCTGACTCCCAGCTGCAACTTTACAACCAGTTTGTACAGAATTCCTCCGAAACAGCAATGGAGACACCAAATGACTGTACCTTTTGTCTTGTAAAACACCTCGTTTGCTGGCCATACACGTCCAATATAGAAAAGTTACAAGGACGATAAAGTTACAAACGACCCATGACGATGGGTAAGGCTCACTCACACTCATACATTCAAGGAATAGTCACGACAACTAACAGTGGGTCACACTACTTAAAACTATTAGTCAGGTTTAACATACAAAGGTTTCTGCCACACGACAAAGTTTTAAAACCATTCACGCAGATACCTGTACAACGCAGAATGATTGTGGAATCAAGTGAAACTTTAATGTCTACAGACCAGTCCTGAAAAGGAAACTGCTTAGGATGCCATTTTCCCTGACACCCAAGGCCGGTCTCACTCCCTACTTCCTTCTTTAGAGAATGAGATGCGACACTTCATTTCTGCAATTTCAGTGTTAACTACCAATGCGTTTGCAAAACTCTTAGAATTTAACACTATTTTTATTTGCTGAAGACCTAAATTTATTAAATATCCGCCAGAACCAAGAACCGGGGCGGAACGCATTATTTCACTGACACTACTCACACAAAACGAATGCAGAGGACAAAACACAAGTCTGAAGGCAAGGCTGCCGGGGAATGTAATCCCCAAACCTCGGTGCGGGACAGCAGACCCGCTGCTAATCCTTCCTGAGCATGTCATTATCATCGAGCTGCCCTGGTGCCAGGCCAGCAGGTAGGCAGCAAAGGCACAGCAATTCCCTCTGGCAAGGGGGGCACAGCGTTTTCTCACTGTTCAGCATCTCTGTTGACGAGATAGCTCTCCACTTGTCATCTCCTGCACCCCGCCCCCCTCCAGGCAGGCAGGGCAAGTGCCGTGACCCTCCTTTTAGTGCTGCTTGTCCTCTTTCAGGAAGGAAAGCCTGGCACGGACTCCACAGGCACATGGGGGGAGGACTAGGACAGAGCAGGTGTCTGCAACCCCAAACGCACTGCTCTAACCCTTCGGTTCATCCCAGGGGTGCCGCAGTTTCCACTGCCAAGCAGACAGCACTCACCAAGGAGGGCACCAGCAAGAGTAGCAGTCTCCCCTACTTGTTGTGCAAGAATCCGTCCCCTGGAGGCAGCGGGGTCTGTTTCCGTACTGGAAAACCGGCTGCCTTCGTGGGCTGAGGTCTGGTTTGCCTAGGGCATTGCACGCTCCAGCCCTGCCCCGTGTACTTTACAGGAAGGGGCAGGCATTTTCCAAGGGCGGTATGTGTACATACCATGACTCTAGAAGGAAACTCCCATCTTACATGCCTTATCATGACCTCTAGGCTCACTGCATTTTAGTCATTCATTCAATGAACATTACTGAACGTCTGCTACATCCCAGGACCAACGAGAGCCCCTCATATCTGGGTCAGCAGCTGGCTATGGGATTCTGCGTAGTGGTGTCAGGTAGGAGGTCAGACACGGACCAGTACATGAGGCCCGAATTCAAGCCCCAGGTCTGAGAGTGAGCAGGCACTGGTCTCCAGGGTACCTCACAACTGAGCACAGTGGCACACACCCTCTGCAAGTGAGGGGACTCAAGGACAAAGATGGTGCAGAAATTCAAGCCCCGGACATTAAGAGTCGCCTGAGCAACACAGGAACATCCACCCACCCGCTCTGAGTTAAGAAGGGCACAAGGTGAAGGTCCTAGACACGACCCCAGAGTCCTTCAGTCACAAAGCAGGACCCAGTTTGGCTTCGTCACAGCAGCACAGTGACAACAGCTCACTTTCCAACAGATTACTCCACCTCCCTCCACTTAACCAACCCATGTCACCTGGTATTAAGACCAGCATGTGGGATTTTGGGTTTTTTTGGGGGGGATAACCAAACACAAAATTTCTGAAAGCATTATCACCAGTGGAGATCTGACTTTAAAAGCTTTATTATTTTGAAATAATCATAAAGATTCACAGGGAGGCCCCAAGCACCTCTGATCTACCTGTAACTGGTTGTGCCCAAAGGGAGGCGACTTGCCACAGACCTCCCTCGGAACCCAGTACCCCCAAGTGCTCAGTACTCACACACGATGACTTCCAAGTGACAAAGTCATCGCATCACCCAGCTGTCAGTAGGCTCGTAGCTTTCATTCACTCAACAAGTATTTACTGGACACACAGTATTGCCTGCAACTGTTCTTTGCACAGAAAAGTCTCTCTATGGACCCTACCTCATAGTAAAATAGTAAGTGTAACAAACATGTGTAATTAAATAGGACATTAAAACAATCAGGTGCTGTGGGAAATCAGGGAAGGGAGACAGGAAACAGGAGGCAGCAGGCTGAAATTTGAGGGAGAGTAGTCAGGGAAGGCCTGGCCTCAGGGAGCACGGGGGTGAGGAAGTTGAGTGTTCCGGGCAGACCTGAAAACAGCATGTGTGTTTGCTCAGAGCGCAGCAAACAGGAGGCGGCAGTGAGTCAGGAGACAGGCCACACAGGGCTGGGGACGGCCCAACAGGGGCTCCCATCCAGAGGCCACAGTGGCTCACAGTCTCCCCCACACACCCGAGTGTCTGCTCAGCCCAAAACCCCTCCAACACTCTGCCTTCACCATGGCCGAAGGGGCCCTGTAACGCTCATCTCCCGGAGTCCAGTGCTGGTCCACGATCACCACCCACAATGACCCTGGGAGACAATGCCGTCTGCACCACCCAGGCACGTCTGCTACACAGCCGGCCGGCCATGCTACCGAGTCCTAGAACCGCGACACAGGCGACAGGAGAACAGTCCAGTATGACATCTCCCAAAGGCTTCGCATCTCATCTCCCATCTGACACATTCCTCAGTCCTGAAATTCAGCACAGTATTTAACAAGAGAAAAGCAAGTAAATGAACACAGGTCCTTTGCCTAGCTTCGCCTTTGCGCAACCATGGTAACAGATGGGGCCACTTTTTGATTCGATGATCTCGTCATCAAGACGTTTTTTAAACAGACAACTAAGTCAGGAAAAGGTGTCTAACAATCCAAACACAGCGCCGATTAGGTTCTGACCGGCTGGGTAAAACGCCCCGTGAAGCCTAAACCTCGGGACAGAGAAAGAATGAAACCGGAAACTTTTGCTTCCTTTCCCTGCGTGACACAACTGAGTGAATTTTGAGAAACCACCACTCGGGCACATGGGAGAGGCTCTCCTTAATCCAACCGCCCCACGGACACCGATACCCAGGAAGGCAAGGACCCTCTGTCACGGGGACAGCGGGAGCGGAGAGACGGCTGCGCGGTCGCCGCGACCCGCAGAGCCGGGATGGCCTGGCGGCGCCCCGCGCAGACCCGCGAGACCCCGGAGTGCGACCCCACCCACACGCGAACGCGGCCCGCTCGGGGCCCCGACGAGGGCACGCCGCACCCTGCGCACCCAGCGGCACCCCGCGTCTTCCGGCGGGCGCGGACCCCGCGGGGCGACCCTGACAAAGACACGCGCGGCGCCGGCCCCCGCGGTGGGCGCACCTTTCCGCCCGCCCGGGGGTCGCCCCGCCGCTGGGTCCGCCGCCCAAACCGCAGCGCCACCGGCCCCCGCCGCAGCAGCGCTCCGGGGAAGCTCCTCCCGCAGACCCCGAGCCCCGGCCCGGAGCGAGGGTCGCCGCCATTTCCGGCCGCGGGCGCGCCGCCCCTCGCCCCGAGGTCCCCGTCACACCAGGCCGCCCCCCGACTTCATTCCGAGGCCCCCGCACAGCCCCGCCACAGCCCCGCCCCGCGCCCGCCACCCACCGGGTCTGACGCGAGGCCCGCTGGGCCCGCCGCGAGCTCACCTGTCCGCGCGCCCGTCCGCCCGCCCGCCCGCCGACTCCGCGGCTCCGCGACTCTGCGGCTCCGCTCCGCGACGCTGCTGGGCAGCCGGCCGACGCGCTCCTCAGCCGGGGCTGCACCTCGGGGACCCCGGGCGTCGGCGGCAGCGGCGGGGGCAGCGGCAGAGGGCGCGGGAGCAGTACCGGCAGAGGCGGGGGCGCGCACGCTCACGCACGCACCCGCACCGGCGCGCGCGCCCCCGGAAGGACGTGGGCTCCGGCGGGTCGCAGTCGCGGACGAGGCAGGCCGCGCGTGCGCCCAGAGCACTAGGCAGACGCTCCGCCCACCTAGGGGCGGAGTCCCAAATGACAGCCCTGGGGCCGAGGCCCCAGACCTGTGGGCGGAGCTTGTTCTGTGGAGCCGGAAGCGCCAGCCGCCAGGCGGTGGCGAGGCCTGCGGCGGATGCACAAGGTGCTCATAGGTGAGCGGGCAGGTGCTGCGGCGAGCCGCACGGAAGAAGAGGTGCGGGGACTTGTCTCGAAGCTGAGTGTGCAGCGCTTTACGTAAGGTGGAGAAAACGTAATTGTCATCAAAGAACGCGAGAGGGAACTGGTGAGAGATGACCCGGAGGCGGACGCCCCACAACCAGCCACTGTTGGGGACTGACGTTTGCTCCTCCCTAGAGCGCAGAGATAGGACTTCCTTCCTGCGCAGTCACCAAAGGGCCACTTCCATCATCCAGTCACCCTCTCCCCCCCCCCCCCGCCAGAATCACCTACAAACGGCGTGGAAGGGCAGAAACCAACTTTCACTCCCTTCCCTCCCTGGCTCCTCCCATTGACCCCGAGGGAGGGGAGACCTTCCCTATCTAGACTCCTGTAACGGAGTACCTGCTGTTCCTCCTAGAGCGGTTTGTGCCGGTTTTCATCCTAAAAGCCACTCCCACAGGCTTTTCTGGTCAGTGCTCCTGCCTCCGGGCTTCCACTCTTGCCATTGGCCATTTGTCTTCTTATAACAGAAACCTGATGACATCCAAGGCTTCCTATGACAGTAAAATTCAAACTCTTGGCCAACAAGCCCCAGCCCCCATCTACCTCTGCCCTCTTACACCTCTTTACCATCATGCTGGCCCTGGACTGCCCAGTTGGTCCCAGGCTCTGGGCCTGTAAGTGGCAGAGAGCTCGGGAAGTCTCCTGGCAGTCATTCAATTGTGCAATATCAAGCAGGCAGCAAGAAAAGGCCCATGAAAACCAAGAAGCAGAAAGGCCAGGCTGATATCTGTGTCTGTTGATTCAGCGGGTGAAAGATCTGGGGCCAGAATCATAGGATAAATGAGACAACAAGGAGTGGGCACCAATTTCAGACTGAAGTTGAAGCCGTGTCCAGCCTGTGTTGGGAGCTACAAAAACAAATGAATCAGGTCTTAGGGAGGCCCCCCCAACCTAGGAGTTCTGCTTTAGGGACATTCTTCCTAAGAAAATGTTCCCAAATACAGGAAAAGCTGTCAGCACTAGGCAGCTCTTGGTGTTTATATAACACTGAAGACGGAAACCTGCCTACTGTACAAGTAAGCACATTCAAAAGGAATGGTGTATAGTTAAGAAGGAAAACGGCCACAAAGGCTTACTTTGCTCCTGAGAGCAAAATAAGACGCATGCTACCTAAAGTCCCTTATCACAAATACTTTATAAACAAGCAAGCCAACCTGTTGGGAGAAAATATGACAGGAAGGATACCGGTGTGCTTCCCATGGCCTTTTATCGGGTGAGGGGGACCCATCAGCCTCACCCTGTGATGAGGGAACTGAGGCTTTAGAGAGCAGGACCTGGGCTCACACAAGTCAGTTCTTCAGGGAAACACCGTCTTCCCCACAAACGGAAGTGCAGAGTTCCCGAGGCCTAGGTCCATGTCAAATTCACCCTTGCACCCCACAAAAGCCCAGTGGACTCTTCCCCCAGGACATTTAATAAACGAAGACCACATGACACCCACTTGCAGCATAAATGAGGGTAAATGTTGACTGCACACAGCTGTGGTGCTTCCCACCCTTTGTACCAGCTCACTGTCGCACTGGACTGTCATGCGGGGACTGCTTCTGAAAACTGCAAGTCACTAACTTCCCCGCCTGTCACATCTGGGGCAGGCCTGGCTCCCTGACCCCAAAGGAGGTCAATGCCCCTGGTAAGGGGTTCCCACTGTGAACACCTGAGACGGGCAGTGGGCTCCTGCGAGGCAGCAGGCAGCTGTCCCTGCAGGGCCTGGGCAGGGGGTGTGGCTGACACTGCAGCGTGGCGCTAAGCAGGGAAAGCAGGTCGCAGGCCCTGCATGCCATCTCCTGGTAAGAAAGGGACGGGAATGAGTGCATTCCATTTGCTGGCTTGTGCAGGACAAAGGCTGGTAGGATGAACGGTTGTCAGAGGCTGGGTGGGTTCTGAGCACGGCTGGTTGTGCTTGTTTCAGATCCTGTAGACAGATCATCTTAAAACTTGACAAGAGTGCCGCGAGCCAGGCCGCATGGCAGCTGTCTGCCCTCCCCTCTGAGGCCCCAGGCCCCAGGCCCCAGGCAGGGTCCGTGCTGCCTGAGCTCACATTCACTCTGCTCTGCTGTGTTCTTCAGGCCAGTCACTTGCTGGTCCTCTTCCTGTGGCTCCGGCTGCACAGTGGGGTCACAGCCGGCACACCACTGGTCCGAGCAGCAGGACCCTCTCCTTCCTGAGGCCACTGCTCAGTGAGCTCTGCCACCTGGCCGAGGGATGCGTGTGGCCTCGCTGCTCACAGCAGTGGCTCTAAGAGCAGCTAGAGGCAGCCCTCGCCCAGGCCACCCCTTCAAGGGGTGCCTCCTGGCTGGTTTGCCCAACTCCTGCAGCTCACCTGACCCATGAGGTGACCTGCTGGTTCCCCCTCGTCCTCCACGCCCCTTCTTCACAGAGCCCACAGGCTTATCACCTTTATATGCTGTCACAGCACGCCAGTCTTTCTTCACAGCACTGAAGGTCTGGAATTTGTCTGACACCATTCCTTCCTGCCTGCCTCTCCCTGGGGTGTGGGCTCACGCCACAGCAATCGTGTCCATTGGTTTGTTCGCCACTTTCGTCACCTTCCTGAATGAAGTAAGACACACACAGCTAAAGTGGCTTTGCCCCCAGAGGAGTACTTTATTGACGGAGTACCCAATATTTACTTCAAGGAGAAGACAAATCTTGCCTTCTCCGCAGCCCATCTGAGACATTCTAACTCTGGAGAGAGGACACTGCATGGCAGTCTTCCCATGGCACCAGCGTGGAGCAGCAGACACCCAGGTCCAGAGAGCACATCACTGTCCCCCAAAGTGGACACTGAGTGGACAGGCCCCCAGGATGGGCACAGACAGATGCACATGCAGGCTAGGGTGCACCCCATCCCTCAGAGCCAGTAAGGCACAGCTGGCCCTCCAGACACAGCCGCCATGTGGGGCCCTGGGTGAGAGGCTGCTGGGCTGTGGCAGCTTCAAAATGGGAGAGATCTTTGTAGCTCCTGAGAAAGGTGACAGCAGAGTTCCAGCTGACCCCACACCCAGCCTGGACCCGGCCTGCAGGATCCACCAGCTGCTCACCTTGCCCTGGCATATGGTAAACAGGCAGGTTGGAGCCACTGACCAGGGACACGCCGGCCGGGCCTGGCCACACCACTATGAAGGGTGCTGGCTTTTCCTTCTCCTGGAGCCCAGGAGCCCTCTGGCCAGCGGGAGCTGCCTCCGTCATTGAGGACAGAGAAGCGAGTTTCACCCACTGGGATGGAGCGCGTTAGTGAAAAAAAACACACCACGGTACAGGCATGCTGCCCTCGGGCTAAATGCAGAATCCTATGCTCAAAACCCACTAAGGAACCCTCGTTTTCATATATAAAAACATTATAAACAAATAAAGCATAAGGCGATATAAGGCTTGTATTTCAGCTTGAGTCCAAACAAATATTTTCTAACTATGAGGCTAAAGCTGCTTTGCTTAGTTTTAAATTTTGAAAAATCCACTGCATTTAAAAAATAAAGAATTTGCTTCTGTTAAAGCTAGATCATTATTGTAACAATTAGGCAGCTGCTGATAATCTGTTTCTTCTTGGAGGGTCTCAGAAGCTGACTCAGGGAAGACCAAGGTTAGAAAAGACACTGATACTCCTCACTCTTCCAGTTCTTTCAGCATCCTGATGAACTAACAAGATTGCAAAGGGAGCTCGGCCGCGACCTCTGCCCCGCCTACTTCCTGCACCCAAGGAAGGAAGGCGCGGTGACCTGTGACAACATCACCGACTTCAGTGTAAAGCGTCTGTGTGCAGACTGCTGTCTAAGTCATGCGACGCAGCGGCCACGTCTACGTGTGGATGGCACGACTGTCCTCAGAACCGCTCACTGCGCCTGCCCGCGGCCTGGCTGGTGCTCCATGCTGCAGTGGCAGGTGTGGCGGTGAGGGTGTCTTCTTGTCCTGTGGCCGGGCAAAGCTGCTGTGGGCTTAGAAAGGCGTGTGCTCGGGCAGGGGCTTGTTGTCACTTCCAGTCGGGGACGGAAGGCTGTCACTGCCATTCTCTCTGCCACCCACCACCTTAGACTACATAGAAAAAGACCAAAAAAGAAAAAACTGAGACAGAGCACACAGCGCCAGGCTGATCGGAGGACCCTGCTGGGAACTCAAGGTGTTCAATTCTCTGTGTGAGTTTCCAGATGTGAATACTCACTACTTAGCAATAAAACAGAACAAACCACTGACACAGGCAACAGGCTGAACATATCTCCTAGAAATTATGCAGCGTGACAAAAGCCAATCCCAAAAGGGTACACACTGTTTAGTTCCAGGTGTATGACTTTCTTGACGTTACAGAACTATGTAAACGGAGAACAGACTCGTGGTTGCCAGGGCAGGGCAGGAGGAAGGGAGGTGGGCACCATGAAGGGTCTCGGTGGGGATGGAACTGCTCGCTGTCCTGACTGTCAAGCATCACATCGTGGCTGTGCTACTGCGATGTCATCACTGGGGAAACTGCCACAGGTACAGGGCCCTCTGTATGGCTTCCTATAGCTGCTCGTGAATATACAATGATGACACAGTTTACCCAAGTGCCAGGTCACACCCTAGCCGGAGACTCAAACGGTCCGGGAACAGTTACCTTTATGGTCCCAACTCGGTCTTCAAACGACTTGAAGGCTGCAGAGCTCCTTTAAAGAGAAAAGGAAGAGGTGTCGGTACAAGGGACAAGCAGCTGTGTTGTCCTCCTGAGTGTAAAGGGCCTCGGGGTCAGGGTCATCCTCCGGGAAGATCCCCAGTGGCATCCTGAGGTCGCACTGCACAAATGTGACAAGCCAGAAGAAGGGGGGGCACACCCCCGACGAGAGCCCAGCCGAGGTCATTTGGAAGCTTCACCGGGTCAGGACGAGGTCAGCCACACTCGCCCACCACAGGGACAGAAGGTCCGCATGCCACCAGCTGGTAAGATCCAGGCCTCACGTGGCCGAGCTGCAGACCCAACCTGGACCATGGGTGGGTGTGGGGCACCTTTCTGCGGCCCCTACGTGTACCTGCGCTGGCTTAGGAAAAGTGCCACGTGTCCCTCACACATCTCCCCTGAGTGAAGCACAGAACAACCAAGTGCATCCTGGGACAGGGGTGGTAAGGAGGCAGAGGAGGGAAAGTAGGCTAGCCCCAGCGCCACCCAGCCCCAGGCCTCTGCAGGCAGCCTGGCGAGGACTCCCAGCATGCTCTCGGGTGTGGCATCAGCAACAAGGACAGGAGCAGAGTGGGAGGAAAGAGGTAGAGACTTTGAGAACAGGCCACGACTTCTGGGGCTCTCGGGAGACCAGGGATCCATTCCAGGAGCACATAAAACCACACAGGCCTCATGGGTGACAGATATGGGTCAGAGCCTTTGGCCCTCCCTGGCCCGACCCTGTGGGCTGCCCTGGAACGTTCCGGATAGAGACCAGTTTTGCACACCAGCCTCCTCTGCGCCTCAACCCCACTAGCTCTTCCGCCTACAAGGAGCTTTCCCCAAATTATCCGAGAGGAGGCTGCCAGGGGAAGGGTCGTCCTTGGTCCAGGGACGGGAAGTGAGGCTGACCAGCAGGGGGCGCCCGCTCCCACCCGGCCCCGCGGGCTCTGGGAGGAGCTTACGTTACCTCATGGCCGGCATACTTATCGAGTGGCGGATGGCGGAGCTGCTGCTTGGAAGCGTGGGAAAAGCAGAGAGGGAAGCAAGAGTTAGGGCGCATCAGCTCGGGTCGCGCAGAAACCGCACCGCGGGGTGGGTGGCGGGAGCCCCACCCCCAGCACATCTGGGACCAGTACCAGGGAGCCTCGTAAGGCCCCCACCAGGAGGAGAACGCAACCCCAGGCTCCTCTCTCCCACTCCAGTCGCCCCAGAAGTGTGACGCTGCTGAGGGAGACTGACGCCTGGGGCTCCAGAGAAGCTTTTGAAACAAACAGCTGTCAGATGTCCTTACTTGACCTCACAGCAAGTGAAATGACTTTTTGGCAAAAGAGAAACCACCAGATCAAGAAGGTAAAAACATTTATCATCGCAGAGTGTTCTGAATTTAGGTCGCAGACCTCCCATCCAGAACAGTGTGTGACACTGGTGCCGGTGTCACTGGAGGGAGACGGCGGGGAGTGGGGGAGGGGTCTGACTGGGTCTCGGTGCTGCCCCATGCAGAGTGCGCTCTCGTGTCACAAATGAGACGCATCACAAATGAGACGAGCGCCCCTTGAAGTGGGGGGGGGGGCTGCTTCTCAGGAGGGTGCAGGGCATAGGACACAAGAGCGTGTCTCTTTGGGAACAGATGGGGAGAACGCAGATGGGCAGCTGTGAGGCTGGTGGGGCAGGCTGCCACAGCGCCCAGGTGGCAGGGAGGCCTGGGGAGGAGCCCTGCACCTGCCACGCCGCTGGTGACGGCCCGCGGGGGCCACAGCTCAAGAAGCCAGTGTGTGCTCTCTCGTTCTGGGAGGGGCCATGTCAGGCAGCCTACGGCCCCTCACCACCTCACCCAGCACCTCCACGGCCCAGCAGAGCCCGCCCTGCCGAGCCAGAGCAAAGCCCTCCACAGGTGTGTCCAGAGTCAGGCTTACCTAAAGGAGTGCGAGAACGGACGAGCCCTGCAAGGTGGCAGCAGGAGAGAAGAAACGCAGGGTTAGGAAGGGAGGCCAGTGCCCGCCCAGCCCTCTGCTCGGGCTCCGGGAGGCCACACTCTAGTCCTCACACCGCCAAGGAGAGCAGGACGTGTCCCAAGCCCGACTCAGGGGCGGGCTGCCGCTTTCTGGCCCAATAACTGACACCTGCGCACCCCACAGCTCCGTCCCCCCAGGTGTGGTCACCTAGAAGGGCCCTCCCTGCACGTCCATGACCCTGTTTGGAAGCTGGAGGGAAGAAGCCCCAAAGGGTCGAGCAGTGCAAAGGTGTGAGATGCGCCAAGGCGCCCCGGAACCAAGTCACCCCGCTCAGCTGCACACCGCACCTTGGCAGAGCGGCCTGCGTCCTGCAGACCCCGGGCGACAGGACTTGGGACGCCGTCAGGGCTGAGCACTCGGCACTCCGGCCCCATCACCACGGACAACAGGAGTCGACCTAGAAGCCAGCATGAGTCCAAGGGCCCGGGGAGGGGCAGCACAACCCCCTCCACTCCCAGCCAGGCCAGGTCTTCTAATACTGAGGCTGCCCCACAGGGAGGTCCTTTCAGAGCCACACACACAGCCCCAGGGCCCACTCAGGTAGGCAGCAGGAACTGTTCCCCTCGGGCTGGAGGAGGGGGTGAAGGAAGGAGGGTGCCTTGTCAAAGGTCCCCAAGCTGGACCGAGACCCATCCTCTGACCCAAACCCAGTTCTGCCACCTCAAGCCCCAAGGCTACTCCTGGACAGACCACTGAGGACTCCAGCCTGGACAGTTGTCCTGAAGGCCTGGCCCTAAAGGTCGCAATGCAGTGACCAGTTAGGGGTCACTGGCCCAAACTCATGGCAGAACCTCCCTGGACCCAGTTTACATTCTCAGGAAGCAATGGACTCGCACGCTCAAGCCCTAAACTGGGGAAGTTAACAGCCAGGGCCTCAGAAACCACCTGAGACCACATGGTGACACAGTGGGGTATATCAAGGACCCTGAGACGTCAGAGTTCACAGCACCACTGAAACACAAAAGGACAAAACCAGTGGGAGATGAAAGCCCCCATGGTGAGACACCCCAGCAAATAGGACGATCCCTCCAGGCACCTTGAGTGACCCCTGGTCCCAGGCCCTGGCGAGCCCCACAGAGCACAGGGGGCAATTCCACACACGGGAGGCACAGTGAGGCCAGGCACGGGGACGGAGCCGTCCCAGCATCACTGTGACAGGAAACCGGCTCACTGCTGGCCACGGCCTGCGCACTGTGACCTGAAGCTGCACGCCCCGAGTCGGCAGCAAATCCCCGTTCTCTGAGCAGAAGCGGATACGTCACTGTCCCCAGAGCAGACTGTGCAGATCTGCACCATCAAAGTGGCTGGGACAGACTCGTCCACAGCCACTGCCATCAGCACCGCGCCCGCCGTCTCCACCACTTTCCACCCAGGGCAGTCTGAACAAACTCAAAAGTGAGTGACCCAAAAGGAAAAGAGAACGTCCCGGGTGACGCAGAGCAGACGGGCTGCCTCCTTCAAGTGCTGTCATCAGACCAGCATTTTGAGGAAAGAGCGGGCACAACCTGACATGCTGCTCGCTTCAGCGGTGCTGGGACGGCCTGCCCCGCCTGCCCCGCAGTCCCTGGAGCGAGGCCAGGCCACCAGTGGCATGTGATCAGTCTGTCACTGGGCTTACCACGGCACGGCTCAGGTGGCCAACGCAGGTGTCCCAGAGCACAGCAGTGACAGTGTCATCTATTTTAAAGCAGATTTGTTACAGGAACACAGCCACAAGGCAAGTGTTAGCAGCTCAGTGTGAGACATCTGGGAGGAGTCACTGCAGGACCCTTGTTGCCAGCTCAGAGTCACGGGGCGGGGAGAGGGCTGGGTGTCTCCTGGGCCCAAATCACAGCCACGGTGGGCAAGGCCTGCATTTATAAGGCGATCCACAGGGACCCCCCACCCCCGCCCAGCCACAGCTGCTCAGGAGCGGAGGCCACAGTCCTCATGCGCAGAGCTAACACACAGACCACGTATGACTGTTCAGCTTCTCTAAAGGTTTAAAACGGTCAGGATACAGTTGGGGAGGGGTAATTATGTGATACAAACAAAATAAAAGGTGGGCAGGGTGCTGGGCATGGGTCATCGTTTGCGGGACTGAGCAGGTGCCCAGGGGTGTTACCACCTGTCTTCGCCTCTGGCTAAGTGGCCAGAGCAGAGTCCCCAGCAGGCAACCGCCTGGCCTGGGAGGTGGGCAGGCAGGGAGGGAGCCCACCAGGGTAGAGGCTGGCGAGGGGTGAGAGTGGGGGGCACATTCAACATCACGCTCGGCACATCAAGCCCACAGGCAATGCCCCATGTGGTTTTCTCAGGATGGGCTACAGGGAGGCACTCCCTGAAGGCGGGGAGTGAGCTGGCGACGGTGACACACACGGCACACTGCCTGGCTGTCACTCTCCAATGCGCACCTCGTCCTAACAACCCCTGGGAGGTAGTCCTAACACCCCCAGGGTACAGGGAGGCAGCCGAGCCAGGATCATGCCGTTGCCTCTGGTTCCAAGGCCCAGAGGCCCAGCTGGGCGATGGCATGGCCATCAGGCTGGGGTCCTCTAAGTGCTCGAGCCAAACTGAACTCCCTGGCCCCCAGGTCCTGCTCAAGAGTCACCTTCAGTGGCCATGAGGGTCGCGTGAGCCTCTGGGAGAGGACACTCAGTCGAGGTCCCTGGCGTGCGAGCACACTGTCTGAAATCTGGGCCAGGCATACACCCGAGGAGACCCCACACCTGTCCTGATGCCGACCCCCAGGCCCGAGTCCTTCTCTCTCCACGGAACTTCAATGAGAAGCGCTCTCCTTCACCAACCCCAACCCCAGAAGTCACCCAAAGACACCCACAACTGTCCCTCCCAAGAAATACAGAATCGGCAAAGAGGCCGGCAACGGAGCAGCACAGCCTGCAGACGAGAGTCTGGGGTGGGTATGGCCACACCTATGAGTGTCCTGAGCCCTGGGGCTCCAGCAGGCTGCCCTCAGACCCTCTAATAGATGTAAAGTCCCCAAAACCTCCCCGAAGGGCCAGGCCTCAGGGAAGAGAGGCTGGCGGGGTCAGGGCCTCACCTCATGTCTCCAAGCTTCCTGCTGATGGCAGAGCCCACGGTGGACAAGGCAGCTGACGTCCTCTGCCCCGCCTGAGACAGCGTCTCCTGAGTCTTCTTGTAGCTGGCAAGAAGAAACACCAGTTCAACCAACCAAACACGAGGGGCAGCTATCACCTATAAGCCAACAAGACAAAGTGCCCACAGAACGCTCGCCCGGTCACCATGGAAGGGACATGCGTCCAAGCTCCAGGCCCCCCAGAGGGACAGAAGCAGCACTGCAAGGCTGGGACCTCCCAGCCCTGCGAGACACCCTTCCTGTGATGGGTATCCCCACTGTGATACCAGTTCTCCCACAGCAACTCTGACCGGGGAAGCACAGGGCCCCAGCAGGCCGCTCCCCACGGCCTCAGGAGGCCGCTCCTGGCTCTTCTCATGTGACAGCACACAGCGGAGAACACAGGTCACCCAACCCACAGGGGTGCGCTCCCGAGTGTCCTCCAGCCCCACCCACCCCCCGTGCTTCAGAACCCGGGAACCTCGGTCCCACGCCACCATTCAGCTCCAGGGAGGTGTGGGCTCCCAGCAAGGACCGCCCCGTCTATGCCCTCCGCCATTCCACCCTCACACATATGCATCACAGGAGACGTGATTCCATGACCCCAACATCAGCGGGCCGGGCAGGGTGCCTCGGCCACAGGGATGGCAAGGACACGCCTGGGCCCACCTGGAGAGCCAATGCCTGGAGCTGCCGGCCCTCCTCCAGCTGCTACCACAACAAAGGCACAGCAGCCTGAACCCAAGAGCTCCTTCTGGCCAATCTGGCAACCCCGATAAAGTAATGGCTTGGGATGGCAGGGCTCCCAAGATGCCAGCCTGCCCTTCTCGCCTCGCCAGCGTCGGTGGTGACAGCTGAGCGTGGGGTCCAACAGCACCAGCAGTGGGTCCTCTGAGCCCTTCCCTCCCACCTGCTCCCCACCGCTGCCTGCAGAAGGCCCCTTGGGAGTGCCTGCTGCCCTCCCTCCGTCCTCAGGCCAGCCTCCGACCACTACAGCCTGCCCACGTTGGCTGTTTCTGCCACGGACCCTGCTCTCTAGCCTGACAGTATCTCTACCTGGATCTGCCACCTGCACCATGACCAGTCTCAGGGTCTGGCAAGAGTGGCAATGATGGTGAAGAAGCACCTGTGGCAGGTGTGACACCACACAGACTGCTGAGGAAAGGCTCTAGAACCTTCTCCGGGGCCCCTAACTTGCAGTGCCTGCTAGCCCCCACACTAAGACCTAACCTGACAAATTGCTTTCATTTCAAAATGAGCTAAGTTTAGATTATCTGCAAGAAACAGGCTTCTGTGCACCTGGAGCGATCGTCGGTAACGAGAAACACCAGGTACAGAGTAACTGAAGATGCGCCGTGTCGTTAGAAACACAGATCCAGAACACGTCTCCAAGCGCAGTTGCCCCGCAAACAGCAAGTCCAGACGATCACGTTAACGCCCTCTTGCTTTGCCGGAATAAAACGGCCTGAAGCAGAGGGTTTAAAGAAAGCTTCCTGGAACCCTGTGGCTCAGGACCACGTGTGGGAGGCGCAGGCTGGAGAGCGGCGTAAGCCTGTGCCCGGAGTCCTTGGTGACGGCCGTGGGGGCAGCACCCCGCAGCCCTGGCATTTCTGGGGTGCAGAAACGGGTCACAAGCGTCTCCTTCAGGAAGCGCCAAGCCGAGGCAGATGTAGCCCGGGCAGCAGCACCTGCCTCTTGTTGGTGCTGCCCGGCCAGTGCCCCTGGGGAGTCACTCCCACCTCTCAGGAAGGCACCGGCAGAGCGCCCCATGACCAGCAGCCTCCTCCCGCCATCAGCGAGTGGCGTCTGCTGGACGCACCTTCTGCTGCATCTCCCTTGGGGGCTGCACCACCCCTACTCTGACCCCGGTCCGGCCAGCAAGAGCTTATGGCTCCTGACCATAGGGAGTCCCATCAGGCCACTTTGTGTTGGGCTGTGGCGCTGGGTGCCCCGTGCACCAGAGGAGAAGCTGACCTGGGAACAAAGCCATCCTGGGCAGAACGAAGGTTCCCAGCACCCCTAAACACCTACGCAGCGACAGGCTGTGTGTCAAGTTACACTAACAGCTGAACACGCGACCTGCTGGGGCCCCTGGGCACACCCAGCTGCAGAGGCTCCATGCACACAGCCAGCCAAGCTGGGGTCCCAGGCACCTCCAAGTCAAGCTTGGCAGAGCCCGTTTCCTTTCAGCCCAACAAAGGCCTTTCTGCTGTGTTCTCTGGAAACCACGACAGCACTTCCTTCTAAACAAGAGACGGAAAATCCCAGAACATGACTATTTTTAAACATGGCCCCACCCGGTTGAAAAGAGTTGCAATCAGGTGGGAGCACAGATAAATAAGATGCCAGACGCCATCCAGGGCTGCACGCGACGCTGTCCGTACGTGCTGTACTGGTAATGTGTGCGTGGCTGACAGCATGGGGTCTTCAGGATCCCAGCAGCACGGCCCACACCGCTCCCCACACCCAAGAACCCCCAAAGTGCTAAAGAGCTGGTGACGCTCTGGAGAAGTGCTCAGCAGGACCTCAGTCTGCAGCGAAGGAGAGAGGCCAACGAAAGTCACCACTGACACCAGCCCCGATGGCACTCGACCACTTGGCCACTTTGAAAGCCAAAGATGCTGCAGGGCTTCTTATCTAAGGGCCCCGTGCCAGGCAGAGGGGTCTGCAGTGCGGCCCAGGTTCTGACTGGACCTCTTCAGCGACTGCAGCCCACCCCACAAGTCCAAAGGATCGTTTCATTTGTGTTGGAGAGGAGAAAACTCTTCTAAAACAAAACAGCCAGGAAACAGCCGGCTCAGCCTGTGCCCAGTGCCCAGCCTGCCTGGCTGTAAGGCGCATCGGGAGGAGGAGGGAAGGGGGTGCTATGGGCAAAGGCACTCACAGGTCTGACTGGGTCATTTTCTCATTCCACTCTCCAAGTTTCTCAGAAGTTTTCACATAGCTGAAAACAGAAAGTCTGTGGTAAATTATTGAGAAAAATTATTTCAACTCAGGTTTCAAACTGCACATGAAATTCCAGCTAAAACGGAGAAGCTCCGGCTGGCACGATGCTGGCTGGGTCTCCAGCCTGCAAGAGAACAGACAGCACTTGTGCAAGGACCTGTATGCAGGCCAGGTGAGGCCTGAGGAGGGGTCGGCACAAGCGACCAGCTCTTCTCCTGTCAGGCCGAGGGACTGCTAGTGTCATTCAGTGCAGGAGGGTCTCGGGGGACAGCAGTGCTGTGAGCAGCAACAGGGCACAGCCCGGGGCCCCACACTCCTCTCTGACAGCCACCCCTGGCATTCAAAACCTACAGTTTGCTATGACAGGAACAGGCTCTGCACAGACGACCTGGGAAATGCCATTCAATCTGTCCTTCTGTGGGGTCATGGGGAACAATCCCAGTGCGTTCACGTGGGAGGATACATTTCAGAGGAGCCCCACAGCTGCACCCCCAAATTCAGAGAGCAGAGTCATGTCTGGTTAGGAGGTCCTGGCGTGGTGACTACGTGACACTCATGAGAAGGACTTATGTCCACTTCAGCAGACACTGAGCTATGGGGACCAGAGGAAAGTCGGCTTCAGTAAGGACCTGACTGTCCCCAATATGGACCCTGAAACATCTTCTTGTCACATCCCACTTGGACAACTAGCATGGGCGTCCACCCGCCTTGTAAAATACGTGTAGACTCCAAGCCATTTGAATCAATACAAGCACAGGTGCAGCACGGTCAAGCACTCAGGGCAGCCTCGTCCCCAGGTCCCGGGGCTTCTGGGCAGAGGGCCCACAGGGTGAACACCCGGGGCAGCCTGGCGCACAGCATCAGGGTACCTACGCGTTAGAGACCTGCACGTCATGCCAGCTGCGGGACAGGTTGTGCCTCAGGCCCTCCAGGGTGGAGAGGCCCAGCTTCCGCTTCAGCTCCCCACAGTGCCTCTCCTTAGCTGCCAGGACCTGGCGCAGAGTGACGATCTCCTCTTCCACCTGCAAAAGCAAGCAGTGGACAGGATCGGCTGCCACAGCTGCAGACGTGGCCGGCGCCCTGCACACTGCTGGGAGGCCTCTAGAATTATGCAGCACTTTTTGCCTACAGAGACATAATCGTCTCAGGGACAGTCTGCGGCAGACACCTGCTGTTTTTATCCGGTACCAGGACCCGAGCTTCTTCTGCAGAACTAGCTCATCCCCAGGACAAGTACTTCCAAGGGGGCTACCAGTCACTGTGCCTACCCGTGGATGATGAAGCAAGGCCTGCCAGAGCTCTTCCTGGGGGCTGGGCACAGGTGTTAGGGGAGAAGCCCGTCCCTCGGGGATCTGGGTCTGGGCTCGGAGAACAGAAGCCGGAATTTCCGGCAGCCAGTCCCCACGTGCACGGAGGAGTTCCACATACAGTGGTAAGGAAACAGAGCTGACAAACAGATGGGTGGCCAGAGACCCAGGTGACAGAGACAGCCCTTATGACGTGTGTCCCTGAGGTCAGCTCCAGGCCTCAGCAAAAGCCAGTCCCACAGCCAAAAGCAAATTCGCTTTTGCGCTTAAGGCAATGTAAGTTGGACACCAGAAAGAATCCTGACAATAAAATCCTGAACCTCCTCAGGTCTTACAAAAAAACCAAAAAACCAATGTGACCAGAAGGGAGCATTGTTGGAGCCTTACTACTTTAGAGCTCTCACTATTTTCAGCTCCTATATAAACAGCTATTCTAAAAGAGCGCTTGTTTGGATCAAAGCACTAAAACACAGCTTAGAGTCCTGCACGTCACTAAATTCTACTTTAGGAAATAGTTGAAACAAGAAATAATTTAAAAACACAGTGTCATCAAAGACCAAACTATTACTAGTCACTCAAGCAGTTTCAACCAGTGACGAGAACGTTTCATTTATGGTGCAATGACTGACAGGGCTTAAGGGCACATAGGCTAGTTGCCTAGGGGAACGTGCAAGTTGAAAATTGTAAGTGACATAAGAGCGCCTTCACTTTGTAATTCCACTCTGAAAAAGACCTGTGGTTTTAGTCTCTAAGCCAACGTATTGGAAATAAAACGTGAAGCGTGAGTGTCCTCGCACTTCCTGCTGCTTCTCTTAACCTTTGTTCATTCGTGCTTCCGTGACCTAAAACCTGCTCCAGGGGCGGAGGTTCATCGACACACCTAGCTTTGTTCAGACCCATGGCCATACCCACGATGTGTCAAGACAGGGCTTGTCTGGACACAGAGCAAAGGCCTGTGACAAGCACTGCGTCAGCCTCTGCCTGACTGGATGCTATGGTCAGATGGTAACAAGTTCATCTCTCCAGATTCTGGAATGTCAAGTGAGTCACTATTACCCTCTGCATCACACGGTGAAAAGAAACTCTTGGCAGCTGCTTTTAATACAAATTACACTTAGAGGCTTTTGTTCTTAACTCCTATTTCCTCTTAAGGGACTCTGTCTTAGAAAGACCACATGGCACCTTTTACAGAAGTATTTCTGAAGGAGAAATTAAGATTGAGGGGCAGATAAGACTCGTGGGGTCTTGAAAACATGGTATTAATTCCAACAGAGAGACTGCCAGCAGAGGGTGTGCCCGGAGTGGCTGTCCCTGTGTGGCCATCCTCAGGCAGCAGCGACCAGTGCCAGGCATGTACAAAGCACAGGCTGCAAAGGGCAGTTTCTCTGGGGCTCCGGGGACGGCCTCTCAAGAGTAATTTCTGCCAGCACAGCCAGCATCGCGGTCCCTCATGAGCCTACAGGCTTCCCCTGCTGGTAACCCAGGACAGCACCTTGGTGAGCTCGGCCCTGAGCTCCTCCTCCTCGGCCTCCGTCAGCCCCTCCACGGCAGGAGTCTGGGCAGCCACTGCAGTGTCAACAGGGACATCTGTCATGGAGTCGGACAGCAGGCCTTTGTTAGGAGAATTCAGGTTGATATCTGCCAGGGACAAAATGAGGCCAGAGAGCGGCAAGTAAGAAGGTACAGAGAAGTAAACAGGGTAGAGGGCTCCACCAAGGGAGAGAGCAAGGCTGAAAGGACAGGGGGCCAGGGGCAAGGGGCAGGGGGATGTGAGAGGGAGCCGGGGACTAACAGTGCCTCTGCTCTCAAAGGGTCTGTGAGGACGGTGTGGCCACTGGACTGCAGCAGCCACACCACAGTCCACTCCGATGCTGCTTCAGGACCCAAGACACTTGGTGCACAGCAGCCATACCCTAACTCTGTTTCCCCTGTGGAGTGCTATCTACTGAGACAGGAAACCTTCGCTACAAAGCAGCCCAATCTAACAGATCTGCCATTTTTAGAGCAAAGGAACACAATACGGCTGTACACACAACAAGCACCACTTTCCAAAAACTGATCTGCCAGCGCGCACACCACACTCACAGCCACGGAGCACACGCTTGTCATCAGTCCCGCAGGGAGTCGGCAAAACAAAAGTCCCTGTGAGTCCATCCTGGACCCTCACCAGCAGGCCCGCAGCTCCCAGTGGGTGCAGAGGGCACAGTGCCTCCACCCCTCTGCTATGCCCAGACCAGGTTCACGTTCCTGCAGTTCACAGTCAATTCAGCTTCCCGTCTGCATGAGGTTTGGAAGATCCCACGCAAGGAAACATGGGTCTGCTCAGTTCTTTCCAACTCCAGACATACGACTGTCATTTAGTACTTTTATACACTCAGCGCCGAAAACACCCTCCCTTTGATCAGCACACTCTGTGAAGAAACAGATGCTGCATGGAGTGTGGCACGTTTAAAAATCGGTTAGAAGAAAAGGCACAGAGCTTAGAAAGCAGTAGAAGTCTCCTTAATGGCAGGTATGTTTGTCCACTGTAGAAATCCTAGTCTGCTAAATACAGACTGAGTGCACTCAAAAGCAAAGATGCCTTCTTAGCCCCCCACAGGTCCTGCACCTGGAGCTGTGCACTTCCTTGGTGCTCAGTAGGTGTTTACTAAACGAAGTTGATTCTGATGTTTATCTGAAATCACCTACCTGACTACTTCATGATTTGTACCCCTTATGCTGAACCCACTCAAATTCAGTAAATGCCTTAAGAAAACTCCACAGTTTTTATCTTCTAATTTGGCTATCAAGCTAAAATTGGGTCCCGTGGAAGTCACCCCCAGGTAGAAAGTGGGCACTTACCAAACATGCCAGGCACTGGACATGCTGGTGACACCACCGCAGCACACCCTGCAGCTAGGTGCCTCATCAGAGGACCCGAGGCAGCCAAGCGTCTTACCAAAAGACCCACAGAGACTCAGCGTGGGGCTGGCGCCATAGGCAAGTCGGGGGCCAGAGCCCTTCGCCCTGGGAGCCCCAGCTCTCTAACCCTGTATAATCCTCTGCAACATCTGGCCAAGCCAAGACGCACTCTACTCTCAGGGTTATTCTGAAAGTGGAAGAAGATCATTTGACACACAAGCTTAGCAAGGTGTCTGGCACACAGTTAGTGCCCAGTTAATGTTTCCTGTCAGTCTCTTGGTCAGAACCCAGGGCTTGTGACACTGACCTAAATTAGAGGTGCAAGTCCAACAGTGAACAGCCTCCTCAACTACCAAAGCCCTGGGCTTCTGACGCTCAACTATTCTATAAGCCGTCGTCAAAAGCAGGAAAGTCTACAGAATGTCATCAGAAGCCAGGAATTCTGATGTTTGAGGTCAGACAGCAGGAAAGCAGCTGACGTTCTCGTGAAGTTATGTCAGCACAGGCTTCGGCACCCCCTCCCTAGAGCCTCAGAATGAAGACTGACTCGTATCCCCTTCTGCAGATTTTAATCTCCGGGCCCGCGCCACACCCCCGCGGCATCTCCGCCTGCTCGGGGTGTCTGTTCTGGAAACAGGCCAGGCGTGCTGGGTGTGCCCGACTCACTGCACCCGTCCCTCCGCGAGACAATCCCTAACTCGGCTGGGCCCCGGCAGCGTCGCCACCCAAGGGCGCTGCGCTCCACGCGAGGGTGGGTCCCCTCCGCTCCGCGTCCCTGCCCGCGGGCCGCGCACGACGCCTCAGCCAGATCCAGACGGGAGTGTCTCCAAAGGCCCTGGCACGGCCCGAGGGCGGCCGAGCGGGCAAGCGCCGGGCGGCGGCATAACGAAAGCTGCCTGGAGTGAGAACACCCACAACTCGGGGAACGAGGGGAGGGTCCCAGCGGACAGAAGTGGCTCAAGCCGCGGGCGGAAGACCCTCGCCACGACCACGGGAGCTTCGTGGTCGAGCGCCTGGGAGCTGACCACGGGCCGGGGGGCGGGCGGGCGGAGGAGGCGACAGAGAGACCGAGACGCGATCCCGGGGAGGGGCGGAGCGTGGGCCGGCCCGGGCCCGTAGGCGACGGAGGCGCCGCGCCCGCCGGTACCTTGGCCAGCAGAGTCCATGTTCAGGCGGCGGCCGGGCCTGCGGGGTCGCGGGCGCTGTAGTAGCCGAGCGGGCCGCACTGGGAGTCGCTCGCCGCGCACACACCAGCCAGCGGAACCGCCTCAGCCGCCGCGACATTACGTAATCAGCGAGGCGACGGCCCACTTCCGCTTTGACGTGCGCTCCGCCTTCGCCCCGCCCCCACTAGCGCTGTCCAATAAGGACGTTGCTTGGCCCAGTCCCTGTTCATCCGCTCCAACCCGATTGGCCAAGGCTGAGGGCGAAGCCGGACAGGAATCCCGCCCAGGCCGGCTCCACCAGCGAGACGCACAGGTAGAACGGTCCGAAGGAACCCTGGGAAGGTGGGAAGTGGGAAGACCGTCCGACATGGCGCCGTGGAACCTCTCCACCCCCGCTCTTTGGAGGTCTCGGGGATGCTTGCCGCTCCCTCCGAGCGCCACAGCACACGCAGCTGTACGGGTCAGACTCAGACCGCTTGTGATCCCTCCAAGGCCCGACTCCCTGACTTTGGGGTTAGCCTTTCCCCCCAGTCTGGCTTTTTGTTGTTGTTTAGTCCGTCCATTTACGGAGATTTTTTTTTTATTGTATGGGGGTTGCGCAGAAAAAGATGTGACCACGATCCGTCCTCTTGCACTGCAAGCGCCGCTGCCCTCACCTGGTTGGAGGCGTCTAGGTTCCCGGGCGGGCACCGGGCGTCATGCACGCGCAGCTGACACGGGCATGAGCACGCCTGCCGGGAATCGGTCCAACCCTGTGCAGCGTTCAGCCGGTGTTCTCGCAGTTCTTTTTCACAGCCACCGGGTGAACCAGGTGGAGCCCTCCCCGCTTTACAGATGAGGACACTTAAGTTAGAGTCACTTGCCCAAGGTCACTCAGCTAGTAGACTCTGGAATGAGAGTTGGCCTAACTTCTCATAGGAGATATGTGTAACCGTCTGGCAACCTGTCTCCCTGAGACAAGTCCCACAACTTACCATCTTTGTCACCTAATTGCCCCTGGAAGCAAATCCTTAGATGGTATTCAGACCCTTTAGGATTTGACCTTTCTGGGACTACTCTTCTTGCAACCAAGCCACTCTGATCCCTAGGCACACAAGCCCCTTCCCTCACCCCTACTAATTCCTCTTCCTGTCTCAGCTCAAAGCTCACTTCCTCGTCACAGACATCTTCCTGGTACTTTGGTCACCTTAAGTACCTGCCTCTGCTTTCACTGGCCAAGGTGCATCGTGGCTGTACCCTGTGCTGGTGTGATCAGTTACTTGTATGTGCGCCCCGCTTACCTTTTTCAGTTTTTCCAGAGTTTCTTGCTCAATCCACCCTGGCCAGCCCTTGTCCCCAGAGGCAAGGGACAGCCAGCAAGCAGTCCCTGCTTCATGCCGTTCAGGGCAGATGGCAAGGAAGCAACTACATTACAAGTGGTGGTCAGCAGAGGGTCTGTCTCTTTCTGTATTGCATCCCTGAGCCAGGAACAAAGCCCAGCCCAGGTCTGGCTCAAGGAGGTGCTCGGCAGTGAGTGGCAATGCAGGTGTGTCTGAAGCTCTATGTGGGCATACCGCTGTGTGTACCTGTTTCTTTGAGACTGTGGTCCCACGGTGCATGCCTCCGGTAGAAGCTAGGAGCGGAGGGGGGGAGGGGACCCTACCGAGCAGCAGCATCACACTCTAGGAAGGGCCAGCTGCTAAGACCTGCTCTATATACCTCCAATGCCAACGTCCTTTACAGCTAGGGGCGACTTGCACAGACCTTTCCACACCATCCTTCCCAGAGCCATGCTGCAACTCAGGCCAGGCGAAGGGCACCGCCTAGGTCTCCCACCATCCTTTTGAGGTGATCAAGGCACCCATCACACAGCTTGCCATTAGTTGGGTCAGCTTAATCTTTGCATTCCCTTTAGGAGTTGAGAGCAGACTGGGACATCCACAAGTGTTCGAGGGAGGAAGAGAAAGAAGGGAGTGGGGAACACCCTCCCCTCCCGCAGACACCAGGTCGGGATCCCCAGGCAGGACCAGCTTCACTGGTCGGGGTGTGGGGAGGAGAACGGACCTGAGGCCCAGAAGGTGTGCGAATATGCAAACTGGCCCTGCGAGGGGACGTGCTACAGCGTCCAGGGCAACTGGAAGTCCTCAGGCTCCAGCGGACTGCAGTGAGTCGCCTCCACGTTCTTGAGATGCTTGCGCGCCAGGAACAGCGCGAGCTGCCGGCGCCGCCGTGGGCTGAGGCCCTGACCCACGAGCCACGGGAAGGCGAGCCCGTGGGGCCCCCAGGCCTCCTCGTCCTCCTGCTTGTCTTCGCAGCTCGCGCGGTAGGAGCGCAGCAGTTCCAGGCACCACTCGTCGTCCACGCGGTAGCGCGCGTAGAAAGCGGCCTCCTGTGCCAGGCTGCCAGCGCGCAGCCAGCGAGTCACGATGGCGAGGCCCTCACGCGCCATCACAGCCGGGTAGCGGTGCTGTAACAGGCGCAGTAGGAGCTCGTTGCCGCGATTGCTTTCCACGTCTCCGGACGGCAGGGGGCGCAGGTGGCCCGAAGTGCTGACCACGTCGTCCTGCGTGCGCCGGAGCAGCAGCACCGGCCCGGGGTAGCGGCACAGCTGCTCTGCTACATTGAGGTTGAAGTGCTCGCGCACGGTACGCACCACCAGTCCTTTCCAGCTGTGGGGCATGACCTTCACGGCCAGCGGCACGAGGTCGTCGAAGGTGGCATCGAGGACCAATGCGCCCAGCTCCGGGTATGTCATGGTGGCCCAGGTGGCCGTGAAGCCGCCAATGGACCAGCCATAGACCACCACGTGTGCAGGCGGGAAGTGCAGGCGGTGCAGCGCGTACTTGACCACCACGTCCATGGCGTTGGCGTCGTGCTGAGGGAAGGGCTCGCCGGTGCTGCCTCCGAAGCCCGGGTGGTTCCAGCCCAGCACCGAGTAGCCGGCTTCTAGCGGCGCGGACAGGCATCCCATCTCGTAGAAGCCGGCGTTGCCTTCGCAGCAGATGACCAGGCGCAGGCCGCGGCCGCTGCTGCCCGGGTGCTGCCGGCGATCCATGAACATGGTGTCGATCTCGTTGCCGTCACAGGCCACCAGCTTGGCGCGCCGGCCGAGGTAGCGCTCCACGAGGCGCTCTTGGCCCTGCTGCAGAAGCGGCAGCAGCGCGCGCGTCATCAGGAACATGGAGCCGGGGTACACGAGCCAGCGGCCCAGGGAGTGGGCCAGTGCGTAGCTGGCAAGCTGGCCCGGCAGCTCGCGGATCTGCTGCAGGAGGCAGAGCGCCTGGCTGCGCGCCCCCCGCATGGGCCTCCCAGGCGCGTCCCCACCCAGCGCCGCTCCCTGTAGCAGCCACACACCGGCTGCGGCCGCTGCGCATGTTAGCGCGCCGTAAGCGCTGCCACCCCGTCCGGCGGCGCGCACGTCATCCCAGCGGAAGTCCACCGGCCAGCTGCGGAAGTTGTAGGTGTAATTGGCGGTCAGGTAGATCTTGAACACGTGCACCAGCGCCTTCACGAAGCAGACGACACACATGGGCGTCGAAGCTACTGGGTGCTCCTCGCTGAACCTAATGCCCAGTCCCTGGGCCGGGGTCGAGGTGGGAGGCCCAGGCCCAGCCCGCCACGGGGCTGTCTTGGGACATGCCTCCTCAGGGCTTGGTCTTAATGGCCTTTGTGACCTGGGCCTTCAAGGGCCCAGAGGAGGTATGGGCATCTGCCCCACGGGCTGGCTTTGTGAGTCACTGTTGCTGGGGGGAGACACGACACCCAGTGATTGGCTCACAAAGGGTTCCCAGGTGTGGGGGCCCTCAAGTTGTGCCCCGCCCCGGGACACAGCCTTCCACCCGTGGCGGCCACACCCTTCCCAGGCCCTCCTCCGCCTGTACCTTCCCCTCTCCCATGCCACCCACACCTTGAGCAGCACCTCTCCTCAAACTGAAGGTGGATAGACAGGCCAGAAGTTGACAGCCTTAACCTCTTCCTGAGCGGAGGCCGGGATCTCACTGGGGAAAATGCATGGCTTCCCGTGACCCTGAACCAAGCTTGCTGTGGGACCTTCCCCAACCTCTGGAGGTCCCTACGCGGTTGGGAAGGGAGCCAGGCAGGCAGAAGCAGCTCTGGGATCAGGCTGTGTGAGACTTGGCAAAGACTATGTAGTCGTGTCCAGGAGAAGGCTGGGGGTAGCAGTTCCCTGCCCAGGCCTATGCTAGGTGCCCCCAGCTCTCCTAGTGCGAGGGAGCTGCCCAGGGAATCCCACGCTGCACCACCCTGGGGAGCGGCAGAGGCCGGCTGGTGGGGCTGCTGCTGGAGCCCCCAGGCTGTTTGCTCATGGCTTGCGGCCCCCATCCCTCCACACCTTCCTTCCCAGGAAAGGGGGTGAGTGCAGATTGGAAACCCCCGTCTGGTTTGGATCCTGTTTCCTCTGGTTCTAGCAGAGGCAATGACCTTCTCCAGGTGGGTCCTGCCTGGCCAGGGTTCCTCATTTTCAGCCCCTGGTCGAGCACTCCTCCCCTGAAACCACCCACAAGCTGTACCTTCCTCTTTTCTAGAGGCCTTTGATGGGTTCCCCTTTTTCTACTGCATCAGAGAGGGCCAGTCCACCTGAGGGCAAAGGTGACAGGGAGAGACGCCACCCAGGGGAGCCAGGGAAGAGTCGGACTCGGGGCTCATTCAGCAGTTGCTGTGCCTGCAACAGGGAGTTTGTCGACCCCCGCGAGACCAGTGCAGCCCAGGACCCAGGCCGGCCTCAGAGACCCCAGCCTCTGGGGAGGGGCTTCCAGAGCCAGCAGCCCCTCTCTGCTCCCCTGTGTGTCTGGGTCAGGGGCGCTGCCGGCCCACTCGGCCCCTACGATGTTGAGAAAAGCAGGGGACATTTGCTGTCCTTAGGCGTGGGCGGGGGGTCGGGAGGGGTCAGGTGGCCGTGAGTGGGTTAGGAGGGTTGAATGTCCTCCCGGGGTTTCCAGATATAATACAGAGTACCCAGTTAAATTTGAATTTCACATAAAGAGCAGATACTTTTAGTATAAGTATGTCCTAAATATTACATGGGATATACTTATAACTGGACAGATAAACCTGTTTTGGTGTTTGTTTGATTGTTGTTTTTGCTAAATCTGGCCACTCTACCCTGGCACCCCTCCCCCAGCCAGCTGATCCAGGACCGTACTGCTCTGCTCATTGGTCAAGTCCTGGGGACCAAGAGGGTGTCTGGCGGTCCACTGGTGCACTGGGCAAGGGCCCCTCCTGTTCTCTTTGCCCTGCAACCGCCTCCCCTCTTCACTGGGGCCTGAGGGGCAGTGGGGGGAATCATTTCTGGGGGAGAACTACTGCTTTATGGAGAGAAATCTGACACTGCTTCCTAGGTACACACGCACGTTGGTGTGCACTTGTGTCATGTGTCTTGTCAAGGGAGTGATCTCGGTTGTTTCTGAAGCTCCACACCTGGGGTGGGCGGGTGGAGCTGCCGTGGGGATTGGTGGCCTGGAGGTTACTGGCCCAGGAGCCACTTTCGTAAACTCAGATGCTGCTGATCCCAGTGGGAGGGGCAATGTAGACCCAGAGACTCCAGGCTCATTTTGTGAGACCAGAGGGGTGCCGCCAACAGCGGGCACAGTGGGGGCGTCCTGGATGGTTGTCCACACAGGATGTGGCCCACGCCACCTGTCCTAATTCTCCAGGAAAAGATAGGGCTTGGGGGAGTCTCAGCCTCCTGGGGACCATTTCCCAGCTTGGTGAGTTCAGAGACTTGTGCTTGGAAATAGATGCTTTTCAGCCAGGCCCACCTACCCTTGGCTCCCCTGGAAGAGCAGGAAGCGAACCAGAGACCGGATTCTGAGGGCAGAGGTCAGCAGGCCAGAGCAGCTGGCCCCCTGGGGCCCTTACCCTGGGTCTGGTGTGGCCCCTGACACCCCCCCACCAGCCCATAGGAGCCTGAGTGCCTCAGAACCACCAGCTCTGTTGAGACAGGAAAGCATGTGACAGGAAGGGAGCCCTCCTGGTGTCCCCTCTCCAGAAGGGCCCCCCAGACTGGACCAGCTGCAGCAGCAGTGACCTCTTGTGCCCCTATCTGCTCAGGAATGGTGGGGCTGTGTCCCCAGTTATCAGATCTGTTCCAGGAGGCAACCCCCTCCCTCGCCCCGTGTTGCCAGGCAGACATCTAAGTATGCACGCCACCCCAGAGAGCAGCAACCCACAGAGGCAGGGCTCCTACTGGCCAGTTGTGCTTAACCTCCCTGGAGGCCCTGATTTATGCTGCTAGCTAGCTGCCAGCCAACCTTGGAGCCGAGTGGAGGGAGAGAGAGAAAACCAGTCCCAGAGGCTGGAAGGGCTGGGGCCAGGATCAGAGCCCCTGGCAGAGGGTGTCCAGCCAGGCGGCGGGAGCCGACCATAGTAGCCCTGAGCTCTGGGAACCGCGCCCGGGCCTTGGGAAGGCTGAAGCCACCCCGTGGGAGGGGGAGCTGAATCTGCACAAACGCCTCTGCTCAGGAAGTGGGGTGCTGGGAAGGTGGGGGCTGGCTCAGAGCCTGAGGACAGGAGGAGATGCTTCCTGGCGGATGCGGGGTCAAAGAGGGGCGGAAATGGCCAGGACAGCTGCTGGACATCTGGAATCATAGAGTCACACGGCGCCCTTGAGAATGGTGGGGTTGGTGGGGGAGCGGTGCATGTTCAGGCCCTGTGTTTCCTGCGTCCCTGCAGGGCCGGGCTCAGTCTCCTCACGCTGCCCCCAATGTCAGGGACAGGTCTGGGTTGGGTTGGGTTGAGCCTCGCAGCCGTCTGCTGGGGGCTGAGTTCCCCTGGGCTCAGTCCCCTGGACGGTGCACAATCTGCATATTTCTGCAGAGTCCAGCGCCCCCTGGAGCTGTGCAAGCCTCAGCCCTCCTCCTGGGGTGGCCTCTGTGGCCCATATATGAACTTGGGAGGGTCACTGTACCCTGGGGCCCAGTGTCACTCCTGGCTTAGGAGCCTCTCAGTACAAGGTCTTGTCCCACCACCACTGTAACACCCAGTGCAGGATTTGATGTAAGGTGAGCTGGCTAATGATTGTCTGTCATTCAAATGCAACCAGTGGGACAGGACAAAAAGGTTGCCTGTGCTTTCTAGTACCCTACCTGGACTACAAAGATCCTGACCTGGCTGGGTGTCAGCTCACACCGCTCTGCCTTCCTACACGCACCGCTACAGTCCTGACTAGAAGGGTGGTTTCGTCACTGGCACGGTGGATGCCACGAGCCCCCTGGCGCTCTTGCCCACACACCAGATTCCGGGGGCCTGCCGCAATCAAAGTGCGGTGTTTTCACGGCCAGATGGGGCCACTGCTTTTCCACAAGCTGGTGCCGGCCTATGAGTCCTGTGAGGGAGCTGGTGTTTTCAGTTTTGCCGTCTGTTTAATGAATGTTCACTGAGCCTGACCCGCTGACCAGGCCGGTACCAGAAGCCCTTCAACCACTTGGAGGATCCATCCCGCTTTTCTCTCTCTGCCTCCTAGAGACCCCTTACCTGTGGGACCCAGCGCCAGCGGCTTGGTGGTGGCCAGATAGAAACTATGGCCTGGAGCCCAGCCAGCCACCCTGGCTTCGCCGGGAGGAGTGAATGGAAAGGATGGGGACCTTTGGCCTTGGCCGCAAAGGCGGGACTTGGCGTTCCAGAACCTCGCGTTTTGCCTCGCCAGCATGGGACCCCAAAAACCAGTAATGGGGGCGGGCAAAGGGCCCAGCCCAGCGTCGGAGATGGCACCGAGCCCGCTTGCCGCCAGCCGCTGAATCAGAGCCCGCGTTTCCCGGTCAGAGCCTCTCCTGGCGACTCGACTCCACCAGGGGGCCGGGGTCCCCAGAGCACACCGACGCGGCCTTTCCTGGTTCTTCCAAGTCGTGGAACCGTCGACATTTTTCACAAGGTGGGAGGCCGCGCGGGGAAGGTGGAAGGTTTCGCCGAAGGGGCAGTTCACACCGCGGCCCTAGGAAGATGGAGGGGTGACCTGCAGTCCCCGCCCAAGCGCCTGGTCGCCCTACTCGCGCCGCCTTGTGGCTCGAGTCTCCGCCGGACGGCTGTGGCGCGTGTTTTGCCGCAGGGAGGGCGTTTCTGCGTAGCCCCTCCCAGCATCCCCTCCACGCCGTCACCCCTAAGACGAGAAATTGGTGGCGGTGACGTGTGTGTGTGGGGTCTACGGAGCCGAGCCCTCCTCGAGCCCGGAGGAGCCAGGAATGTCGGCGAGGACCGGGTGGTCGCTGGCTGCCAAGAGCCCGCCTGGGTCCCCGGTGGGGACCCGGAGGGCGTTGCCAGGAGTCCCGGTGGCCTCCAGTACAGACCCCCAGGCCTGTCTTCCCTGGGCGCAGGTTTCCCGCCTGCGGGGGTGAGTGGGCTGAAAGCTGGCTTCCACTTAGGCCCAGGCGTCAGGCTCATGAGTGGGGCTCCTTCATGACCCTAAATCGGGGGAGCTCCAGGTCCTGTAGCCACACTCCGGTCCCCGGAGACCTCGGCACCCAGACTGGAGGAGCGTGAGATGGCCCTGGAAGCCGGGGGTGGGGGGGAGACAGCCCCCAGCGAGGCAGAACCCTGCAAGCCTACCGCGGACCTCGGATAGGGAGGGCCATGGTGAGCTCAGGTCTCGGGCCGCAGGACAGTGCTAGGACGGCCAGGGTCCCCTCTGCCCTGCGGGGCTCACAGCTGGGGGAGGGCTGTGCTTGGGCCCCACCGCTGGCACCTCCCAGACTTTCTCTGAGCGGATCTAGGTTACAGCCCTCGCGGCTCCTTCTAAGTCTCTTGCACAGATTAAAAACGGCAACTGTCCCAGAGCTGACCCCAGGGGACCCTGAAAGCTTCCTCCCCCACCCCCTTGCTCACAGGCACTCTGTGTTCTCCGAGTCTGCTGAACTCTGGGCGGCGACCGGGAGGCTCTTGCTCCCCCACCTTTCTTACACTGCGGGTCTCTGGGGAGCTGGCACAAGGTCAACCCCACCGCAGCCCGTCCAGCCCACCTCTGCGGTGGGTGGGGGCAGGGCCGCTTCAGGGCGGACAGGCAGGCCCTTCTTCCCTCTGTCTCCTCCCCTCCTGGTGCCCCCACACGTGGGTGCAGGCTTCAGGCAAAAAAGTAGAGAGAGTGGAGGTGAAGGGGTGCGAGAGGGAAGCCTGTCGGGCCTTGCCCTTCCCCTGCCAGGAACCCGAGGGGTCCAGGAGGGGTGCCCCATCTTGGTTTCTGTGGTTTCTCTAATGGGGTCTGCACTCCAGAGTGACCCCACCTGGACCCCACATACATCCTACAGACAGGAAGGCATCACCACCCCCAGGTGGCCCCGTGCTGCAGGACAGGATCTGGGGGCCGGGACAGTGTCTGAGCTTTTGCCCTGAGCCCACCCAGGAAGGCAGTGGGGTGGGGAGGATGAAGAAGCAGAGGAGAGAGCCCCATTGGCCCTCCTGCGAGTCCCCCATCCTGCCCTGGGGGTGTCACTGACCGCAGGGCTGCCCACCCGGCTGCTTTGAAGCTGCTGGAGCCCAACTCGACTGCCAGGGATCCGTGCGCGCCCCGCCCCTCCG
Source organism: Rhinolophus sinicus (assembly GCF_036562045.2). Taxonomy (NCBI): domain Eukaryota; kingdom Metazoa; phylum Chordata; class Mammalia; order Chiroptera; family Rhinolophidae; genus Rhinolophus; species Rhinolophus sinicus. Next base: position 16,794,494 of record NC_133762.1, read on the forward strand.
GCTGCGTGGGAGCCGGGGAGTGACCACAGGGCAGCCAGCGGCCTTTGAAGTGCTGGGGCGCGGCTGCAGGAAGTGGGCGGCAGCCCACCCAGGCCCTGGGCCCTCCCTACCGAGGCCTTGAGCCCCTGCCCACTGGGCATGTCGCCCAGGCCCCTGAGCCACCTTGGATGCCCAGGTGTGCTGGGGCGAGGGGGAGGGGGGTCAAGTAAGGCAGAGGCTGCCAGGCCGCTGTCTCCCCAGCCTCTGGGTCCCAACCCCAGTCCCAATTTTGCTCAGGCTCCTGTGGGTGAGGCAGTGGGGCCAGGGTTTGGTGCTTCTCCCTCAGCTAAAAATAGCGGCCTTGGCTTTGTGGAAAGCCCCTGGGGCGGGGGAGGAAGGAGCAGGGCTGCTGTCCTGTGGCAGGGAGGAGGCAGCCCAGGCAGGAAATGCCCCGGTGCCCAGGGGGCCCCCCAGCAAAGGCTCTGGTCAGCGGGCACAGCCCCCTGGAAAGCCCCCGGCAGTGCCTTAGAGCTGCATAGGGCAGGAGTCTCCTGGATCCCTCAGGGTGGGCCATCCCCCAGCCCATGACCTCCTCTTGGTCCTGGGATGGTCTCCTGCCATGGACACCAGGAGGGCAGGACGAGGGTAGTTCTTTCTTGCTCAGTCATTGTCTGCACCTGGTGATGACCTGAACTGTGCTACCCTCAGATTCTCCCTCGTTAGCAATCCAGCAAGAACTGCTCAGCAGACAGCCACTGGTGGCCGGGAAGGGCTGAGCAGGGGCATGTGTCTCTGCCCCCAGGTTGCTTGCTGAGCACAAGTAAGAGTTTAACCCAAGGAGGGCTTTTCAGGAAGCAAACGTCCAGTGGTTGCCAACCTGGGGGGTGAGGGTCAGGATAGGGGTCAGACCAGATTGCTGGGTAGGAATCAGGCTGTGAATTAGCCTGCGGAGTGGCGGCTTGACCCTGGGAGCGGCCCTGGGGCCGAAGGGAGCTTAGCATTTTGGAGGAAAAAGAACAAGGCCTGTGTGGCTTGAACCTGGGGGCAAGGGGTGTACAGGAATGAGGCTAAGGATGGGGGGGCAGAGCTGGTAAGGCTTTGTAGATGGGTGAGGAGTTTGAAAGAAAGCCACTTCTCAGAAAACACTGAAAGATTCTCAGCAAGACCGGTCCAGACTCACATTTGCATTTCAGAGAAGTCACTCCCTTGTGGAGGAAGAGCTGGGGGTGGGAGAGCTGACGCTGGAGGGAAGGCAGAGGAGGGTCAGCACGGAAGCCCTGGGTGGGACCAGGAGCTGAGGGGTCCACCCAGGCCAGGCTGCCTGGTGGCCCCAGTCTTCCCTGGTTGATCTTCCTATCAGTGAGCAGTGGCTTACGTATTGGCAAGGAGAAAGTGGGTGGCTGGGGCTCTTCCAGATGGTGCCATGAGAGGACAGAAATGCTAATACTGCCTGTGTATTTGAGAGAAAATATGAAATCTCAACTGGACAAGAAGGAAGCCAGAGAGGGGAAAGCCAAGTTTGGGAGATAAAGGGTTGTTTCACTAAAGTGGGGGCTTAGTGGGTGTCGCAGCTGTGTGGCAAGCTGGATGCAGGCCACAGATGGAGAAGGTAGACAGGTGTGACTCTGACAGTGGAGGTGAGGCGGGGGAGGAGGCATCTGAAAAAGGACCCATATGACATCTCCGCGGGCGTGTTTAGAACATTGGTACCTGACACTTCCAAGGAGGGACAAAGGAGGCCTTTCCAGCCTTCACCATTACGCAGGACCACCTCCATCACCACCAACAGCCGCTGCCACTGTCACCTAACCGGTCACCTCCATCATCATCACCTGTGTCGTCACCTGCCCAGCAGCATCACCGGAATCCAGCCTCATGTGAAGGCAGCGACATTGTTCACTCACTGGACCCACTGGCTGAGAACAGACTCTCGGCTAGGAATTGTGTTAGGTTCTGGGCATGGCGATCAGCAGCACCAGTGAGGTCTCTACCCTTGGGGACCTACCGTCTGGGGGCGGAAGGGAACAGACTGCAAACAACCATGTGAAAAGATTTAGAAACCGAGAAGCAGAATGATGACCGAGCAAACCACTCCTAGGTCTTTACCCAAAAAACACGACACACGCTCACACAGAATTGTGCTCCAGTGCAGTGAGTGTGAGTCATAATGGCCCCAGGTGGAAAACCCCAAATCCACCAGAAGTAGATGAACGAATGTGGCCCATCTGTAGGGTGGGCAGAAAAGGAGCGGACGGCGGGTGCAGAATGGACTGCACAAGCGTGGAGTCCCGCACACTGTGTGATTTTGTGTGTGTGAAATCCTGGGAAAGACCACCAGTGACAGAGAGCACGTCTGTGTTTGGCAGACTTGGGAGCTTTGGGGTGACACACGTGTTCTTTATCGTGACAGTGGGGATCACGTGACTCCATCTCATCAAACTACGCTTGAAATGGGTGAATTCACTGTATGTAAAATATACTTCAATAAAGCTTGATTTGTGAAAAGATGGAAAGATTGTGAGTGGAAGCATGAAAAACATGAGGAGGGGAGGTGGTGGCGAAGGAGACGAGGGCTGGGTTTCGGCAGCTGGCTTCTTGGCAGAGGTGTCCTTTCTCTGGGTGGCCACCTGGGGGTGGACTGGCTGGGTCATGTGGTAACCATGCTGAAAACCCCCTTTGGCAGTTTTAGCCTTAGGTAAACAGAGGCAAATCCAGACTCAAGCTGTGTGTTGAGGTAATTCATTTTTCTAGGCTGTTTCCAGATGAGACGTCATTTCCTGCTCAGGTAACTGTAACAGCCCAGCAGAAGCTCCCGTGAATGACCAGGGCACTGTGATGGGCGTGAGGCGGAGGCCAGGACACTGGTGTGGGAGGAGGGATGGGACCCTTAGGCCCCCAACATGCAGGGTGCTCTGGTCTGGATTCCAGGGGCCCAGAGGCCATGCCCAGGGAGCCCCTGGCCCGACCCTAGCAGCCTGGACAGGTAAGCACAGCAAGTCCTTTGATCTGCTGCCTTCAGGCACCTCCTAGGACCCTCATCTCCGGGCAGCAAGCAAACTGTCAGCCAGTGTCCACCAGCGGTGCCAGCTCAGGGAGGCCAGGAGGTGCAGGAGCTCGGGGTCCCCACAGCCTTCACCCCTTCTGGACAGCCCTGGGCAAGCGAGGGTTCTTCTCTAGAGCAGTAGGCTCCCCAGAGGAGGTGGAGGGTCCCCACATGGTGTGACAGTGACCTCCCACACTCCCTGGGGCTCCCTGGGCAAGTCCTGGGGCTGGTGCCTCCAGCTGGCCATGGTAGGGCCCCGGGGTGAGGGCCTGAGGCATTTCATAGGTGCTGGAGCTGCTGTTCTCTGAGTCACTGCTGGGAGTAACTGGCCCTTGGGGCCTGGTCGGTCCTGGAATTGGTGAGCCCCAGGTCCCAGTGACCTTTTCCCCTGTGGCCGTGACTGGGGCTGGGAACCTCCGGCCTACGTCCTCTGTCCTGCCAAGAGGATGTCCTGTCCTCCAGGCCTGCAGCCCTCCCTCCTCCATCCCTGGGGCCTCTAGGCTGGGGGTGGGGATGTGGGGGTGCTGGGGAGTCGAAAGTGGTGGCCGCACTCACCATTGGGTCCTGAGCCCCTGCTCTCCCAGCTCCCTCCGCCCCTGGACCCAGATGCAGGGGAAGGAGGCCCCCAGCCCAGCACCTGGGGTTTTTCCAGGACAGACTCCAGTCCCCCAGCAGGGTGGGGGTAGCTGCTCCACGGAACAAAGGCTGGGGGAGGAGAGGGGAAGTGGGGAGCAGAGAAAGGAAGGGGCTGAGCATGCTCTGAAGCCACCTCTCCATGAACTGCCTCCCTGTCCCTCTCCTGGGTTTCCTGTCCTGAGCCCCGTGTGGGTGAGAGTATGGGGGACTGTCCCTCACTATGGAGGAGAAGCCAGGCCGAGGGTGGGGGCCTGACGGGATGGGTGCTGAGAGGCCCCTGAACGGGGCGGCGGCGGGGAGCAGAGCAGGCTGAGCACCCCCACCTGTGGCCCCTCCCCATATTAATCTGCTTGTGTGACCTCAGGGTCCTCCCTGCAGCCCCAGCTGGTGGTCTCCGTGCCTGTGTGTCTGCCCATGTGTGCGCGTGCGCATGCCTTTAAATCTGTATCCCAAGTGTGTGTCTGAATCTTGGGGTACCTGTGTGGCCTCTGTGTTTGTCTATATTTGTGGGGTGCAGTGCTATTTCCCCTCTAGTGTCCAGAATGACAGTCCCTCTGAAAGCCTAGACCCCTAGAGAGGTGGGACAGGAAGGCAGCTGTTGCCCCACCCCCCTTCTGTCCACCTTCTGCACAGGCAGCTCAGCTGAGTTAAAAAGAGCCTAAAAATAGCCCCGGGGCCTCTGGGAGAGGAAGGGGTGGAGGGGTGGGAGAAGGGGGGCAGGCGCCCCTGGCCCAGCAGATCAGGGCGGTGGGGTCCACACCAGCTGGCCAAGGCCAGCGGGCCAGGCTCCAGGCCCCACCTGCGAGGCTCAGGACCCCCACCCTGACCCTTCTGGGTCCTCTTGGCCCTGCCCTTGAGAAAGGCAGAGCCAGACCTGGGCAGTCGGCCTGGTGGGAGCCCCTCTGGGCTCCCATCACCTGCTCTCTCCAGGGAGGGTCCCTGGAGGTCCAGGATGGGGCAGGGAGGGAAGCAGAGGGCCCCAAGGACACTGCTCCTTCAGGGAGGGGTCCGTGGAGGGTTTGGGCTTTTCTTTTGTAACTTTTGGTTGAAGTACCACATACATACAGAAAAGTACACACACGGTAAGTATGTGGTCACCAAATGGTCATAAGCTGAGCGCTTCTTGTCCCCAGCACCCAGCTCAAGAAATCAGGAAATTGCCTGCCCCTGGAGGCTCTCTCGGGCCCACACCCCAAAGCCACCAATGTTAGGTCCTATTGGCCCCTCTGGTCCCACCTGCCTGTCATGATGCAGCTCTGCCCCCATGTCGGTGCCACATGCCTGGAGTCCACGGTGGCCCATGGAGTCGCATCCCCCTGTGTGAGAGGCCACACTTGTTGGCTGGCACTAGGACTGATGGGCATGTCGGCTTTGCCAGTTTGGCTATTACAAATAGGCTGGTTTTAAACAGTATGTGACGCTAAGCACCACTTCCCATGGGCACCCCTGTGGAGGGGCCATGGTTTGAACTGGTCATAGATCCCCTGAGGCTCCGATGGGGGCACGTGGACACGCCTAGCAATCTCGGATTTACCCATGATTTCATGAAGTGCCCCTCCCATCCCCCGGCCCTGACACTCGAGGCCCAGCCTTTGGAGCCTGTTTGTCCTTCACTGAGCTGCCTCTTGGGCTGGGGTCTCCCAGGGACGGGCTGCCCCCTTAGGAGGGATGGCAGCGTGAGCGCCCTCCACCAGGCCGGGCACGCCCAGAGGAGGCGCCCATCCCGTAGGCCCACATCCACCCTTCCTTCCTCAGGAAAACCTGTGGTCTGATAAGGACCTTCAGTCTCCGGTCTTCAAAACCACCCCGGCACCAGGACCCCCCAGGGGAGGAACAGCCGGAGTCCCTCGCAGCCTGTGGCAGCTGGGGAGCCTAGTCCCTGGTGCTCCACTGCCACCACTGCATAGCAGAGCCCAGAGAGGCTCTGAGAAGGGGCTCTGAGCAGCCCTGGACCCTGGGGGGCCTGCGGGCTGTGAAACAGAGGTGGTCAAACCAGGTGGGGCGGCTACTCCTTCCAGCCCCTTCCAGCCACCGTGCCCCCTGAACAGGGCATCCCCTTCCCCCAAGGCCTTGGCCAAGGTCCCAGGCCCTCCCTCTGGGCTCTTCCTACCTGAGCCTATGGGGGCAGAGGGCCCAGAGGGGTGTACCTCCCCATGCAATTCTCAGAGTGCCCGGCATCTGCCAGATCGTGGCAAGCTGCCAGCTCCCAGCACCAGGCAAGCCCTTCCTTCCAGCATGGACTCTTCTTGGGGTCTATCAGCCCTGGGGCTCCCAGTGACCTCCCGGATGACTCCAGCCCCATTCCGGCAGGAAGGAGGTGCCCACCGGACACCCAAGACTTAAAACGCAGCAGGCAGCCGAGCCCACCCAGCCCTGGACCCTTCATCACGTCCACCTTGCACGGTGTTTGCCAAACTCCCCTTAAGATAGTAACGCCGAAAGGACCATCTTCTGCGCTGCTTTTGTGTCCTGTCTGGCAGGCTCTCTAGGTGCAGGCTGACCCAGAGGAGGAAGCGACTGGCCCAATCACAGTGGCGCTGACCCCAGTCTACACAGGCTGGCCCAGAGCCTGCAGGACCCAGGACACAAAGGGGCCCGGACAGGGCCCTGTCCTCCTGGGGCACGGGGAGGGCGAAGGCCAGAGAGCAGGCCTGAGGCCAGAGGCAGGGCCCTGTCTGGGCGGGGTCCTCTCCCCAGCAGGAGGGGGGCTGTGACTTGGTAGGCAGGGGACCAGGGATAGGTGAGAACCATCTGGGTGGGCACAGGAAAGGCACCCCAGTGGAGGGCACAGCAGGTACAGATGCCCTGGGGGACGAGGACAGGTGGGGTTTGGGTGTTGGCAGGCCGGGCAGCAGCCGAGGGCCGGGGTGGACGCCAGCTCAGCTAGCAAACTGTCTTGTCCAAACCAGGGTGTGTGGGCTTGGGGTTCAGGTATCAGGAGACCGGCACAGGTACAGCCTGGTGGTGGGCGGTGAGGGCAGTGGGCCGAGGCTGGCTGAGCAGGCTGGTGGCAGGTAAGGGAGGCCCAAGCACCTACGACGGACAGAGCAGGCAGTTTTCTATTTTGTTTCCAAGGTCCCTTTCTCCCCTGAGGCCATGATGACCCAGGGGGACCCTCCAGGCTCCATGTGAGGGAGCATCACTGTCTTGGAGCAGTGGGGGGAAGGGAGTGTCCATCAAGGGCTGGTCCCACCTGGGAAGGACTGGAGGTCACCTTGCCCCATTTAATGAGGACCCCAAGGCCCAGAGAACAGATCCCCCACATCGAGGAGGGTGTCCTGGGAGGGGCTAAGGGAGTCCTGGGCCAAACTGAAGAGTAACCAGGGGGCGGAGTCTTCATCTCCAGGCACAGCTCGTGGGAGCCACAGGGGTCCAGGCATCCTGAGGGCCCAGCTGTGCCCGGGCCCCTGTCCAAGTGACATCTGAAAACCTGGTGAGCAGAAGGAAGGGGTGCCTTGAGGTCACCCCACTGCCATATGGCCTCTCTTGACCCCAGCCATGCTGGGGTGGGGGCCGCATGTCCCAGTGATCCCAGGGAAGGGATTTCCCATTTGTCACAGTGACCCAAGCCCGCTCGCTGCCTTCGAGGCCTCCGCTCCGCCATGCTGCCCTGCAGACCTGGCCTCTGTCCTCAGACTTGGGCCAGTGGACCAGGGTGACTCTCACGTGTGCCTCCCCCAGCTTCCTGCACCCTGAACAGGCAGCCACCACCTCCTGTGGCCGGCGCTCATGTCCTCTGTTAGCTCCTTCCAGGACACTCAACTCTCCACCCTCACAGACTCCTGGAACCATTGTTACATCGTCTGCCTCCTGCTCAAAAGTCCTCAGTGGCCCCCTATAGCCTGCGGCAGCCCCTGGAAGCCCCAGCCTGGTAGCTGTTGGAGCCTGGCTCATCCCATGTGGCCCCAGGCCTTTGAATACCTGGCCCCAGCAGCACCCTCTGGGCCCAGCCCACCAAGACCATGTCATGCTGGCTCCACCCAAATGCTCGGCCCTCGTCCATGTCCACGGCTGCGTCCCCCACCCTCCCCATCCACAGGTGTGTCTTGCTGTCATTCCCGAGGCTTGGGCAGGACCATCTCCTGCCCAGTGTCCAGCACAGGTGTGGGCTTGTTCAGTCAGGAGAGAGGAGCGTGCACAAGTGTGCATGGCACACACTGGCGGACTCTCCTGCACACACAGACCCAGCCACACACACGCCAACAGGAACACAGACACGTGTGCAGACACACACCCAGCAGGAGCACCGCACGTCTGTGGGAGGGCAGACCGCTGCAGGGGACCGTCCAGCACAAACGTCAGCTCCAACGGAGGTGAAAAGGAGCAGGGGTTTGAAGGGAGGACAGAGAAAAACGGGGCACGGCGGTCAGACGCCCAGGGAGCAGTGAGGGGACAGGACCGACAGCCCAGCTGGGACAAAGCTGTGTGCGGTTTGGCAGCACAGACTCAGCTCGGGATCTTTAGGGACCCGGCGGGGCCGCTGGAGAGCAGGCTGAGGTCACGTCACGGCCCTCAGCACAGTGTCCAGCGAGTTGGCAGCACGTGCAGTGGGCAGCTCAGAACACCCTGAGCCTTTGGTGAGCTGCTGGCCAGATGGACTCGGGGGCTGTTTGGCTCCCGACACCACGGCCTGAAGGGCATTTTGTTTGATTGTCTGGTTGGGTTTTGAAGTTTTTGCTTTTTAAAAATAAACCTTTTATTTTGGAATGTTAGAGACAAGCTGTAACATTGCAAAGTACAGCGTTCCTGTGTGTCCCTCCAGTTTCAGTGCCCCCCACCCCACCCACCATGTTATATGGTCTCCTGTTGCAGGAGCACGAAGAAGCCCACACTGGCACATTTTCCTAAATGCCGCCCAGACTCTACTTGGATGTCATCAGTTTTTCCGTTTCTGTCCAGGGTACCCCACGGCACTCACTCTTGTTTCTCACGCCCTGGACAGCTGTGAGGAGGACCCATCCAGGGGGTGTGTGGAATGTCCCCCACTTTGACTTGTGTGATGTC